>NC_133899.1:3451166-3804061 GCF_964199755.1 Larus michahellis
AACCGAGGACGCGGTGCTGTGCCGGTGGGGCGGTGCAAGGCTTTCGGTGTCCCCTGGGGGGCAGCACACGCCGCTCCGAGTCCCCGGGGCGGGCAGGTGAGCGCTGCTCCCGCCGCCGGCACCGGCCGCCCCGAGCGCCCGCCCGCCCGCCCCGGGGCCCGGGCAGCCCCCGAGGTGCGGGGAGAGCCCTCGGGGAGTGGAAGGGTCCGGGTTGCTGCTCTCGGGTGCTCGCCAAAGGCAAATAAAAGCTGCGGAGGGAAACCCGCCGCCTCCCGGCCCGGGGCTGTGCGGGTTCGTCGGGCGAACGCCGCCGCCGGAGTCCCGCGGAGGACGGGAGGGAGAAACCCGCCGTGCCCGGGGGGAGAGAGCGCTTCCCCCCTGCCTCTCGCTGGGAAGGACTCCTCTCCTTGCGCTCCCCCCGTTGGAAGCTGGGTATTTTTCATAATGATGGGGTTTATTTATTTTTTTTTTTTCCCTTCCTGCGATTTGAAGTTTGGGCTTTCCCGAGCCCGTTGGTTGAGTCTCTGTTACGTTCCCAGCTGCAGCAAGCAAAGACCTTTTGCTGCTTCTCGGTTTTCTGTAGAAATTAATCTCGGTAAAGTTTTCAGCCGAGGAGAGGTAAGATTCCATCAAGGTTATTTCTCGAGAGCGTACCAGGCTTCTAGGAAGGGACAGCTCTAGGACACCGCAGGGGTGGCTTTGCTCAAGCTTTTGCATTGAAAAATTCCTGCCTTTTCAAAAGTTATGTTGTTTAAGAAATCCTGTGTGCTTATGTACGCTGAGAAAACGCCATAGTTTTTATAAGAAATATGATTTCTTTGAAAACCGAAGATAAAAACGTGAAGTCGTTCTCAAATTATTCCAGAAAAAAAAATAAAAAATGTTTTCTCGGTGGTCTTACATTTACATGGAAAGTATCAGCAGACCTCGCAGAATTTACTATTTTTTTTTTTTCATAAAAAATCTCCCGGACGTTTGCTCGGTTTATGAAAAAAAACCCACAGAACTTTTACGTTTATTTCCATCAAAATTAAATAACGATTTCCAAGCGTCCGGCGAAACTTCCCAACCAATTTTTCCATCGCAGATAATTTTTAATGATACCTCTTTGTAGAGGAGCTGCCTCTGTTTTTTTTTTTTTTCTTTTTCTCCCGTCTATCGCATAAAATCGTTTCCTTTCTTATTAAGAAAATCTCCGGTAATTAACAGCACCGCCGAGTTCCCACGGCCGGAGCCGGCTGCGGTCTCGTCGCCACCGTCCCGGCTGGGAGCGGGGAAGGGACCAGCAAAAATCACAGTCTGACTTTGGGGGGAAAAAAAATAATAAATCTTTCTTTAAAGCCTTACGAAGCCCCACAAATTGCAAGGAGGGAAAGGCAGAATTACAGTGTAAGAAACCAAAAAATCACCACTTAGAATCAAAGCAGGAGCAGCCCGGGACTCGGGGGAGGCAGCGGGAAGGAGACTTGCCGAAGTGACAGCTAATTAATTTCGACCTTATCTCGATCTCATCGGGCTCGAATCGATTTTGCAGCGGCTAATTTTTTTTTTTTTTTTTTTTTTGGCGGAACGGGGAGGGGGGAAGTCGCTGTTTCCCACCTTCTTTTCTTCGCCGGGCAGATCCTCGCTTCTCCCGGGCGGGACAGGGCGGCTGGCAGCGGTTTTCCCAAAACCCGAGTTTACACTTGGTCACCACGCGTCCCTAATTGTCCCCCTCTGATTGCCTCTAATGAAATCATTAGAGAAAAGGCAGAGGGGCGGATTTCACATACACAAGAAAATCCGTCTCAATGGCCGGAACGAAAAAAAAAAAAAAGAAAGCCACTTAAGTGTGTTTCCTTTTTTTAAAAAAATAATAAAAATAGTAAAATGCCCTCAAAATCCCCCAAAGATGCAGAGGAATTTCTCAGTCCCCGGCGACGGCGGGGCCGGGGTGCGAGGGGCAAAGCGGGACGAGATGCCATTCGCCACCGGGCGAGCACGGCGGGGAGGGAGCCGGTGGCCTTTCCTGGCGCCGGGCGAGGAACCGCCGGCCCATTTCACTGAAAATAGATATATTTATAAAAAAAAGGTGTGGGGGGAGAAGGACCTGCCGGGCAGAGTGGCACCGTTACGTCGGCACCGCGGGGCGATACGCGCTGTGTCGCGACTCCCGCCGTCCTTGCGATCGAAAAAAAAAAAAAAGAAAAAAGAAAAAAGTGCTTAAATACTTCGCTTTTTGGTGCAGCGCGAGGGAAGGTGCCGCGGGCTGAGCGGAGCCCCCGGCCGGACCCGCTCTGCGCCGGCTCCTTGTGGGTCCAAAACGTTAAAATTATAGAAGAAGGGGCTACATGTAATTTTTTAACTGCATATGTATAATTTGAGAGTAAAGCGCGGCCGCGAGCGCGCGCGCGCGCGCGTGTGTGTGTGTATGTGTGTGTGTGGCGTGTGCCTGCGTGCGCCGCGCGCGGGCCCCCGCCTGCCTCCCCATTGGCTGCGGCGTCGGGGCCGCGCTCGCCCATTGGCTGCTCGGGGTCGGCGGGCGGGGGGCGGGGCCGGCGGGCGGTAAAAGCGGGCGGGCGGCGCAGGGCGAGCCCGGGAGGCGGCGGCGCGGCCGGGAGGGAGCTCGGCGGCTCCGCGCTGAACCCACCCACCCCCCTCCCCTCCCTCCCTCGGCAGGGGCCCGGCGGGCTCCGGGAGAGTTCGGGGCCCTTGGTTGTGACAAGATTTGGTTTTCCGCAAGGCTGCTTTCTTTTTTTTCTTTTTTTTGTTTTTTTTTTTCCCCCCTTATTTTTTATTATTATTATTATATTTTTTTATATATATATAATTCCCTTTTCCTGCGAGAATAGGGTTCCCCACACGCACACACACTCCCCGCCTCCCGGGCTCGGGCCGTTGGTGTGTAGTATATCAGAGTAATAAAGAGGGAGGGAGAGGCGGCCAGAGACCACCCTGCCCCGGCGACCCGGAGGATGCTGCTGCCGTGCCGCTGCTAGAGGACACGCCGGGATTGAGCTCGTCTCCGAGACTCTCTCTCCCCTCTTCCTTCTCCGCAGAGGGGTCCCGGACGGGGGTGAGGCCCTTCCACCCTCCTCCTCCTTTTCCTCTCCTCCCCGGCCGCGGGAAGCCCCTCTCCATGATGCAGGCTCGCTACTCCGTCTCGGACCCCAACGCTTTGGGAGTGGTGCCGTATTTAAGCGAGCAGAACTATTACCGGACGGCGGGGACGTACGGCGGCATGGGCAACCCCATGAGCGTCTACTCGGGCCACGCCGAGCAGTACGCGGCGGGGATGGGGCGCTCCTACGGCCCCTACCACCCCCACCAACCCGCCGCCCCCAAGGACCTGGTGAAGCCACCTTACAGCTACATCGCCCTCATCACCATGGCCATCCAGAACGCCCCCGACAAGAAGATCACGCTCAATGGGATTTACCAGTTCATCATGGACCGCTTCCCTTTCTACCGCGAGAACAAGCAGGGCTGGCAGAACAGCATCCGCCACAACCTCTCCCTCAACGAGTGCTTCGTCAAGGTGCCCCGCGACGACAAGAAGCCGGGCAAGGGCAGCTACTGGACCCTGGACCCCGACTCCTACAACATGTTCGAGAACGGCAGCTTCCTGCGCCGCCGGAGACGCTTCAAGAAGAAGGATGTCTCCAAGGAGAAGGAGGAGGCCCGGGAACGGCTGCTGAAGGAGCAGCCCAAGCCCCCCGGGCTGCCCGGCGCCGACCTCCCCAAGGAAGCCTCCTCCTCCTCTTCCTCCTCCTCCGCCTCGGCGCCGGCCTCCGAGAAGAAGGTGGTGATCAAGAGCGAGACGGCGTCTCCCGAGCTGCCGGTGATCACCAAGGTGGAGACGCTGAGCCCGGCCAGCGGCGGGGCCCTGCGGGACAGCCCCCGCAGCGCCGCCTCGCCCCCCGCCGCCGCCTCCCCCGAGGGCTCGCTGCCCGAGCATCACCCCGCCGGTAACGGGCTACCGGGCTTCAGCGTGGAGAGCATCATGACCCTGCGGACTTCCCCCGCGGGGGATCTCAGCCCGGTGAGTGCCGCCTCGGGCAGGACGGGCGCCGGGATGCCGCTGGGCTACCCGGCGGGGCAACCGTCGGGCTACAGCGCGGCGTGCAGCCAGGCCCTGGACACTAGTGGGAGCTACCACTGCAGCATGCGGGCCATGAGCCTCTACAGCGGCGAGAGGCCGGGCCACATGTGCGTGCCCCCCGCACCGCTGGAGGAGGGTCTGGCCGAGCATCCCACCGGTGCCCCATCGCCCCTCGGCACCCTGAGCCTGCCCTCGGGGCAGGAGGGCGGGCTGGGGAGCGGGCATCACCCCCACGGCGGCGGCGGAGGGGCGGCGGGGGGGCAACCCACCGCTTCCTGGTACCTCAACCACGGGGCTGAGCTGAGCCACCTGCCCGGCCACACTTTTGGCTCCCAACAGCAGACTTTTCCCAACGTCCGGGAAATGTTCACCTCGCACCGGCTGGGGATGGAGAGCGCCTCGCTCAGCGACCACCAGGTGAGCAGCAACTCCGCCTGTCAGATCCCCTACAGATCCGCGCCCTCCCTATACCGCCACGCCGCCCCCTACTCCTACGACTGCACTAAGTACTGAGTAGCCGCGACCCCCCCCCCCCAAAGCCAAAAAAAAAAAAAATTATTAATAATTATTATTGTTAAAAAACGATTAGGGGAAATAAAACCACACCAAACGCTTCAGACGGAGGGGAAAAAAATACAATAAAATAATCTGACAGCTTCCCCGTGGACCTGGGGACCACAGAGTTTATAGATCCCAAGCCCCGTTCGGGGCCTCCTTAAATTCCAGGCAAGTAAATTCTACTTGAAAAGGGGGGTCTCTCCTAAACAAAAAAAAAAAAAAAAGGAATAATTTTATATATATGTCTATCTAAAAGTGGCAAATTTTATATGCTAAAGTATAGGGGGTCTCAGAAAAAATAAGTTATGGACCAATATCACAACGACCATTTATACGTTTTAAAAGAAAAAAAATATATAATTATATATATATAAATATATGTCCTGGGTATTTTTAAAGTTCTCTGTTGTACTGTAAAAATATGTGTGGATTTCTAATCAGGCTGATTTTCAGAGCCATTAATATAATATTTAAAGTTGAGTTCACTGGATTATTTTTGTCTCGCCCAACGATTCCTAATGTCCAAATTAATGACAAGTGATTTCTTTTTCTTCTCTGTACAATTATGCAATAGAGTTTCTTTCGTTTTAGAGCTGTTCTTTTCGCAAGACGTTGAAATAATTTATTTTTTGCTGGTGGATTTTTTTAGAAAGAAAAAAAAAAGACAAAGTATCTGATACTTTTTTATTATTATTTACGACGTGTGATGTTTTGTATAATAGATTTCATCTTGACCATTCCTAAGGACTATTTGCTTTAACCTGCTTCAAAGTTCGTTTGTCTTATGTGGTCCTAATTGTTGTACTTACCTTAAAATAAATCCGTGCTGTTTTTTTCTGCTCCAAGTCTGGCGCTTGTCTGTGTATATACGTGGGGTTTTGCAGGGTTTTTTTTCCTCCCTCCGTCTTTCCTTCATGAGAAAAACTAGCTGTTTTTAAAGCAAAGTCTTTTTTTTTCTGGAGCCTAAAGATTTGTTATTGTGATTACATCTTTGATCTAAGGTTTAGTTCACGTGGGGAGCTGGAAATAATACAACTGCGGGGGGGGAAACGAGTAAAACACCGCGGGGGCGGCCGGGTCTGAGCACCGACTTTCTCCCTCAATCCCGAATCCTTGGCCAGATTGAAATTCGGGGGAACTTTCCCAGGCCTCCGATGAGGAGAACGGGATAAAAAAGGAGCGTCAGGGAGGAGGATTCCTGCTTCCTTTGCCCCGTCCCTGCAAGCGCAGGCCTTGTGCGGTCCTTCGCCTGTCCCAGCGCCCGGAGCCGGCTCTTCCCACGACAGAAAACAAACAGAAAACCCCCCCTTTTTTTTTTTTTAAAAGGAAACCCGAAAAGCTACGAGCGGGTGCTAAGGCCGCTCGCTTAAACCCGAACTCGCTGCGGTGCCTAAAAGAAGGTGGAAAGTTTATTTCGGAATCATTTAAAGCTTTAAAATCCTCTCCCGTGTGAAGATTTGGCTGATTTTAACCTTCTCCTTATCTATTTAAGCTCCTATTCGCGATGCCGGGCGCTGACAGATGCTGTGCATTTTCCCCCCCCCCCCCCCAAATCAACCTTAACCTGCTAAAGCAGCTTTAACCTAAGGCAGAAGCGCAGGGGAACAGCAATGCCAAAGGCATGGAAATGCCGGGAGAGTCCGGAGCAGATTTTGGGAGGGCTCTTTGGGACTTCTCAGCTGCCCAGAGGCTCAGCCGTCCAACATTTCCCGGGACCGTGCCCCGCTTCCACCTCCCGCAGCCCCCCCCCCCCAATACTCCTCGTAGCCCTAGCTGGCTTAGGCAGCGGTCATACGCGTGGGAGGCTGTTAAAATCGATGATATAAATTGGTTTTGATGGGGTAAATTTCACAAGCGCTAGAAAGCTGGCAAAAAGCACCGAAACTCTCGGTTTAAATGAGGAAAAATGTCCGAGTCTCACTTGATCTGTATTTTAAGGAACATTCTTGTAAAACTCTTGCCATTTTTCCTGGCTCTCAGAGGGTGGTTTTTATTTTTTTCTTTTCTTTCTCTTTTTTTTTTTTTTTTTTTTAATGCAACAAAACCCAATGTGCTATTTTAAAGCGAGAAAATAAATAGGATAAAGGGTAAAAAAAAATAGGATAAAAAGACAATAAACAGCATAAAAGAGTAAAAAGGAATTATAGGGTGAGAGTATGAAAAAAAAAAAAGCGGGGAAAAATTCTTCCCATGGCGCAGCCCACTTCCCCGCGTGTTTTCTCCCCGCCTGGAGCCCGGCGGCAGGGGGGGCGCCGGGTGGGCTCCTGCCCTCCTGGAGGTGTCTGAAATCAGGTGGCTGCCGTGGGTTTTCCCACCCGCGTCGAGAAATCCCGGGGCCGCTGATGCTCCCACCCCTTCCCAGGACAGAGAAGGGCGCTGGGCACACGGTGGACAGGGATGCTGGGGGCCGGGGCGTCCCCCCCCGGGGACTCTGCCACCCCCCCCCCCCCGCTGCTGCTGGACAGTTCCTGGGGGGGCGCAGCTTGAGCTGGGCTTGGGGGTCCTCCTTTCCTCCCCGACCCCTTGTTAGTGTGGTTTTTTTTTCCCTGTCCCGGTGGGATGCACCCCCGTGGGGTCTGCGCTGCTCCCGGTCCCTCTCTCCCTGCGCTGCTGCGCTCCGGAGATGGCGGGATTTCGTGATTTCAGGATTTCGGGATTTCAGGAGCTTGGCAGAAAAAACCAAGGCCTCTAATTATTGCTGAGAGCGGTGCGGGCCCGGGAGCTTGCAGGATCAGTCCTTCCCGCTGGCAGGGAACCGCACCGGGAGCAGGGTGGGCATCCAGCCCCGCCACCCACCCAGGGGCAGGGGGCTGAGAGCGTTGTCCCTTTGCTGTGCCCTGTCCCAGATGTCATCTGCCCCCCTCCGTCGAGCCCCAGTCGCCCCCACCATTCCGAGGGGAGCCCCTTTGGGTGGGCTGATTTTGCAGGCGAGGTGAGAGCAAAGTCGGGGCGCAGGGACCTTTTCGGGGCTGTATTTAAAAGCTGAGATATGGAGGTCGATAACGCGATAGGCGTCTGTCGCGACAGGTGACTTCAGCCCGGCGGGGGCAGAGGAGGAGGAAGAAAGGAAGGAAGGAAGGAAGGAAGGAGGAAGGCCCGGGGTAGCTGCTGCAGACAGCCGCGGCCGGATCGGGCCCCGCAGACCCTCGCAGCTGAAGGACCAGCATAAACCCCCCCTGTAGCAGATCAGGAGGGCCAAGCTCGGCCCCAGGGGGGGCCGGCTGAAGCTGCTGCATGCCCCGTTGCGTCGGGCCGGGGCCCAGCGCTGTTCCGGGCAGTGGATGAGGTTGGTGGATGGGGTTTTATTACTTTTTTTTTTTTTCTTGCTGCGCTGCCATTAATCTACGGATTTGCAAACCCGTCCGAAAGCCCAGACGCCTCAGGGTTTCGGGAGGGGAAAGGACAGCGGTTTTCCAGCTCGTTCCCGCCGGGAAGGTCCCTGCGTGAGATATCCTCGCAGCCCGGCCGAGGGAGCGTTTCCCTGGTGCTTCGGGACACGGGTAAAACACAATCCCTTTAGGGCTTTAGGAAGCCCCCCAGGTCTCTGCACAACCCAGGCACGGAGCTGTCTGGTCCCCCCCCAAGCCGTCCCACCTCCCCTGGAGCTCGGCAACGCGCCGTGGGAAGGCGCCGCACAGGAGGTTTTTGGGGAAGGCCGCTAGCTCTTCTGTCACTTGGGAGGGGACTTTACAGAAAGTTCATACCAGGCGCCGGAAGGCCGGGAGAGAAAGAAATATACCCCAAACCTCGGGTCAGTATCGAGCGACCTCGCAGCTGTACAGCGCCATGCACGGCGAGGGGGCGAGAGGTGGGCAGCTCCCGCCGGGCCCCTCCGGGGGGTCGTGTCTAAGGCGACCCAGGCCGGGCTGAGACGGGAGTGGGGAGCACAGATTTACACCCCCGTTCCCCCCGGGCCGGGGTGTAGCAAAGAGTGGGGAGCACCAGTTTATATCCCCGCTCCCGCTGGGCCGGGATGAAGCAGAAGCGGGGAGCAGGGATTTACACCTCTGTTTCCCCCGGGCCGGGATGCAGGAAGAAGTGGGGTGCACTGCTTTACACCCCTGCTCCCTCCCCGGCCCGGGATGCAGCAAGGTGCGGGGAGCACTGATTTACATCCCTGCTCCCTCACGGTCGGGGGGTGCAGCAAGGCGTGGGGAGCACCGATTCGTGCCCTGCTCCCTCCCCGGGACGGGACGCAGCAGAAGTGGGGAGCACTGATTTACACCCCTGCTTGCCCCCGAGCCGGGACGCAGCAGAAGTGGGGAGCACCTCTTTTACACTCCGCTCCCCCCGGGTGCCCCGGACGGGAGCGCTCCTGGCTGCTGCTTTAAAAGGGGGTTGTCAGCCGGAGAGGAGGGGAAACACGTCCAGGAGCGCCTCCACCGCCGGCTCCGTGGTTTGTTTTTTTTTTTTTTCCGTTCAGGGGAAGAGCGACGACGACAACAACAACAACAAAGCCCCTCTCCGCCGCACCGCTCGCCTCCCCGGTCCCCCCCGGTCCCCCCCGCATCCGTCGGAGCCGCTCGGAGGGCTGCTCCCGGGCGGATAACGCGGCGAGCTCCGGCGATGCCGCCGGCAGAGGAGGGACAGACGGCAGGCAGCACACGAGCCGGGAAGAAGGAGCGGACAGAAAAGCCGCATCCCCGCCTCCAAGGATTTCCTACCGCGAAGAGGAGGAGAAGAGGGGAAAACAAGGAGGAAGCAAGAATTTTACTGGGGGAGGGAGCTCGGGGAGTGAGCGGGAGCCCGTGTGCCTGTCTCCTGCCGTACACGCGAGTATTTATTGTTTTAATAATCCGTGCTTGGAGCGTCCCAAGGAGCGGGGGACTCCCCGAGGTGGGGAGAGGAGGGGGTTGGGGGGGTGGGGGGGGGCACCCTTGGCCTTGGCAGGGCTGCCCTGAGGATGCGCCGGGCGGGTTAGAGCAGCCGGGGTCTGCCCCATCCCTCCCCGGCGAGGGTGCTCAAGGCGGGGGGGTTCCTGGGAGTGCTGGTCCCCAGGGTCGAGATGAGAGGAGCCTTGCCCGTCCCCAAACCCTTCTCCTGCCTCACCTTTTTTTTTTTTTTTTTATTTTTTTTTTATTTATTTAGGGGTTTATTGCATTTATAGCACGCGTTATGGATGGCTCCTGCAGCTCCCGGGGCCGGCGGGTGTGTGCGTCGCGGGGGGGGTGTGTGTGGATGCGGCGGTAGCGGCAAGGGCGGTGTTAGAGGGGTGGGTTTCCCTTCCCCTGCGTGGGACCAGCCAGTGAGCGGGGAGACCCCCCCCCACCCCCGCCCGAGAAGCCACCTCCCTCCGCACCCCGGCTGTATTTCCCAGGCTCGCATGGCGGCTTGCAGCCCTTAGGATTCATCTGGGGCTCCACAGCCAGCGCGCTGGTTTTTAGCCCGGGGGTGCAACCCCTTCGCCCGGTGGTTGACTGGGGGAACGGCAGGAGGGGAGCAGGAGTGGGTGAGAAACCCCACGGGTGCTGGGGAGCTTGCAGGGAGGTCCGAGGCGGAGCGGGGCGGGGGGGGGGCATCGCCAGGGCCGGACACCTCGGAGCCCGGCTTTTACCTCTTCCCCTGCCAGGTAAAAGTCCCACCACGGTCGTGGGAGCTGCACTGATGGGATATTTCTCTCCGAAGGAAGAAGGGATCCTCCTCTTCCCTCCCCCCGGAGAAGTGATGCTCTACGGAACAGGGTCTCCCCGGGGGCTAACGCAGGTCTGAGCCGCGGGGGGCTGGGGAAACAGCCGACACCTCCAACTGCATCGGAATCCCTCGGGGCCTCGGATTAAAACTGTTACATCAGTTTTATATGAAAATAAATATATATATATAAAATCCAACAACACAAAACACAGCCCCAAACCTGGACGTTTATACAGAAAAAGAGCATCCAGAAAAAGAGCATCACGAATTCCTAATGTAAGCACCGGCCAGCTGTGTGCACTTGTAAAGTTGTTATAATCCCCCTCCTTGTTATAAACAGGAAAGTACATAATATAAAGCAACAGGCCCGCATTCACAAATACTGACTCTCCTCCCCGCGCCTGCCAAATTCCCCTTTTACGAAGCTCGCTGCAGCCCCCGGGCGACTCCCCCGGCGCAGCCCCACTTGCCCGGGGCTGAGCCCAGGGCTCGCCCTCCACCCGCTCCCGGGTGGCCCGTCGCGACGAGGCGTGGAGGGGGGTGGGGGGGGGACAGGACCGGCCCCGGCCACCGCTCCGAGCCGGGTCCCCACACGGGGAGGTGCAGGCTCCGTCCGGGGACGCCCGCCACACCTGGGCCCCCCCCTTCCTCCGGACTCCAGACAGCCCCTTTCCCTTCCTCCCCGTCGCAGCGCTGCCTGCTCCTCTCATCGGTCCCTTTTTTCTTCCATTCTTTCAATTTTTAGTTATTATTATTATTTTTTTGTTGTTGTTGTTGTTGTTGTTTAATGCCCCGGTTTTCCTGCGGGGATCCTTGCCCGCTGCTCCCCGAGCTCCAGCAGCGAACATCCTGCTCTGCTGTGTGTGCTTGCAGCGTCAAAGGGTGGACGTGATATTTCAAACATCAGATCAGTGCGTTTATATATTGGGTGCCCGGAAATTTTTCCAAATAAACACAGCTTGATTCGACTTGGGTGGGCAGACTTATCAACAGACTAATTCTATAAACAAATGAAGGAATAACCCGGAGACCATTGGCTGGTACCAGCAAGACACGTGGAGAGAGCTTGGAGTTTTGTAGCAATGAAATTTTAATTAATGTGGGTGGGCTGAGAACACAAACGACTGTTTATCAGAGACAATTTATTTTCCAGTGCTAAGTCAACATATAATAGCAAACTTACAACAATTATTTAACTTTTTTTTTTCCCTCCCTTTTTTTTTTTTTTTTTTTTTTAAGAGCTATGAAGCAGGGACAGAGGCAGAGCGAGCTGCTTCAGGCAGGGCTGGGATCTGAGCTCGCACAAATCTCTCCCCGGTGGACTCGTCCCAGGTTTCTGCCCTGCCCCGTCCCTTCGCTGGGCTCCGAGGGGGAAGACCCGGAGCTGAGAGCCCGCCGGCGATGAGCCACATCTACGGCAGCCACCTCTCCGCCATGGGCAGCCCCTCCATGGTGTACCTCCCGGCCGCCCTGGGCTTCGCCCCCAGCGGTGCCATCTCCCGGCAGGACCCCCCGCAGAAGCCCCCCTACAGCTACATCGCCCTCATCGCCATGGCCATCAAAGAGGCTCCGGAGCAGAAGGTGACCCTCAGCGGCATCTACCAGTTCATCATGGACCGCTTCCCCTTCTATCACGACAACAAGCAGGGCTGGCAGAACAGCATCCGCCACAACCTCTCCCTCAACGACTGCTTCGTCAAGGTGCCCCGGGAGAAGGGGCGGCCCGGCAAGGGCAGCTACTGGACCCTGGACCCCCGCTGCCTGGACATGTTCGAGAACGGCAACTACCGCCGGAGGAAGAGGAAGCCCAAAGCCCCGGGGCCACCGGAGGCGAAGGGCGGCTCGGCCCCCGCGGACGGCGGGCAAGCGGGGCCGGCCGCCCGCCCCGACGAACCCAAAAGGGCCAAGGGGAGCTCGGCGGCGGACTCGGGCGACGAGGGGGTCCCCAGGCCGGGCGGGGGGGAAGCGGCCCCCCCCGGCGCCCCGGCCCCCGCCGCCCCCCGGCCGCCCGCCCCCGCCGCCGCCGCCGCCGCCGCCGCCGCCGCCGCCCCGCCGCACAAGAGCGGCCCGCGGGGCCGCAGCTTCAGCATCGAGAGCATCCTTGCCCAGGGGCTGCGGCAGCCGCCCCCCGGGGCAGCCCCCAAAGCGGCCCGGGAGAGCCCGGTCGGTTGCCTCGGCGGTTCCCTGGTGGCCAGCGGTGGCTTCGGGCCGGCCCTCAATGCCTCCCTCATGCTCGACTCCCAGGTGCACGGGAGGCTCTACCACATCGGCATCCCCTTCCTCTCCTGCTTCCCTCTCCACTTCTCCGAGGCGGTATTTAATTTCCAGTAGCTGCCCCAGAATTATAGCACCCCCTCCCCCCCCCCCGCCCCCAGCCTCCCCGTCCCCCCTCTTCGCTGCTCCGGGGGTGCGATGGGAGGGAGAGACCAGACTCAGACCTCACCAAGCAGGTAAAGACCAAAAAAAACCCCATAAGAAGCGATGTTAGAAGGTGACTCAGGATTTCAGGGCATTTTCAAGGCACGTCTTGCTGCGGAGCTCTCTTTAGCGATTGCCTCCCACCCCTACCAGATCGACTTTTCAAGGTAAAACGGCTTTCTTTTCCCGTGGGTGGTGGAGGTACGGAGGCAGGCAGTGTGTGGGGGGGTGTCCCATGCTGGCCTCCAAGCCCCGTTGGGTTTGCTCTGCACCTTTAGTCTTTGCATCCCTCAGGTGTCCCAGATCTGGTTTCTGCCAAGCCCTTCAGGTCTCCGGTTTTCTTCTTTTTTTTTTTTTTATTTTTATTTTTATTTTTTCTTTTTCTTTTTGAAAACAAAAACCGCCCCTTCCATCCTTGGGGGAGGAGGCTGAGTTTTATTTTGCCATTAGTACTCGCGGGTGCCTGCACGTAATAATTCCTGATATTGCCCCAGCGGCCCAGTCCTCCGAGTGGGTAAAAGGCAGGTAACCGGAGCTGAAATAACGGCAGACCAAAAAATCCAGACATTCTGCACAATCTTGTTTGCTTTGACTCAGCGCTGTATATAATTCATGGCGTTAACGCAAGCTGGTATCCTGCCTAGCACTTGTGCTTCTCGAGTATCGTGATAGCGTTGCCGTCTCACTGATGTGGCCAGAGAGAGGGGGATGGACGAGCAAACACCTTGTGAACGTGGAGAAGTGGCCAGTTTCCACGTCTTGCTGGGAGCAGTTGCTTCTGACCAAAAAAATACTGGAGCAGGGTTGTGGAGGCTGGTCTTTGTGTTTTGAAGTAGTCGTGTTAACGACCCGGACAACTTCCAGGAAAAAAAAAAAAAAAAAAAAGACATCAGCTACGTTTCTGAAGTTTTCTTTTTTCTTAAAGAAGGAAGAATCCAGACACATTACAAGCAATCAGGAATAATTATTTTTTTTTTGCCATAAATAGAGGCTTTTTGTATATTAGTGGATAAATGCCGTTTTGGAAAAAAAAAAATCTATATTCTCGATTTTCATTATGAAACTAAACCTATATCCAATAAAAGTATTTTGTTCAGGACTGTGGCTGATGCGTTGTAAAACACCCCTTGGCTTGTGCAGCCGGAGGACCGAGGAGAAGGCCCCGCTGCTGGACACAGCAGCGAGCTCTGGTGCAAATATCCCGGTGATGGCACGATGGATCACGCTGCAGGAGAGGTAAAAAGCGGGAGAGGCTAAAAATAGGGGCCTGGGAAATTACTCATTCCGTGTGACTGAGATAATGGTTCCCAAAATGATTGTATTCCTCCCTCCCTCCCCTTCCTCCATCCCACCCCGTCTCACCGGCAAAGCCTGTCCTTAAATTAGCGCCCGGACTATTGGAAATCTGGGTTTCTCAGGTGAGTTGGGATTCAGCTTTTGCAGAGGACGGCCAGCGTCAAACTGCCTTGACACCTGGACCAGGAGCTCCGAGGGGCTCATTTCAGCAGAAGGCAAAGAGCTCTTGGGGAAGTACTTTCTGTACTTGGGGAAGTACAGAAAACCTCCAAAAGGTGGGAACTGACGATGATTTCCCAAAAGAAAGATGCTCAGAGGTGGATCCCTGGGTAGGGAGAACTACAGCTTCTCACTGTGGAAAAAAGAGAGTAAAAAAGGGGATGTCAGCTTTTTATATAAATTTTTCAAGATAGACTTTATTTAAATAAAATCTCTTATATCCTTCCTATTTCTGAGAATTCCTGTTTGAATATCTATTGAGTCCATCCTTGAAAGCTATGGCACCGAATTAAAAAAACCTCACAAGCTTGTCAAAGTGAAGGTGTCACTGCCCAAAGCCGCATGTGCCCTCACCATGATTTACAGGGCTGGGCAAGCGCCGAGAGGATTAATGCTCTCTGCGTGAAATCCCGCGTCCCTACGGTGCCACTCCTGCGTGTAATCGAAGACAGGTATTGTAGCAAGTTCAGTAAATGGCCACCTTGCCAGAAGGTTTCTGTTCAAGGCTCGGGGCTGACATCGCCGGTCTTTTTGGAGTCCGTGTGGTAACATCACTCACGGGAAGCTGCAGGGGGAGGGAAAAGATCCAGTTTAGTTCTTGCCCAGCAGAGACCTCAGATCATCTCTCCACCCCCAGCTGCTTGCATGTGCTAGGACTCGGACGTGTATGTGAAACGGGAGGTGGAGGAAATGCCTCTGAGGATGCTCGAAGCTGCGCCTCCATCAAGCTGTAGGGCCGGTTCCCACAGGTGGGGATCCTGCATCCCTGGCATCCCTGCAGCCTGGAAAGGTTTTACCCCCAGAAAGCGGTTATTTATGCTCTCAGTCACAAGGTGGTTTATTCCCAGAAAAAAAAAAACTTTTTGCTTCTTTAAAAACCCTTCCCTGAAGGAGCAGCGGATGCTCCCGTCAGGCTTGGGGAGAGCTGTGCGGGGCACGGACCAGAGCGGAGCAGCTTCACCATCCCGGGGGTGTCCGCACGTGTCCGGGAGGTGCTGGCAAGCAGATGCTCTCAGTGAGGGCAAACTCTTGCTTCTGCACGCACAGAGCGTGAGGACAGCCCCCCACAAAATAAAATACACTAAATCCCTCCCCCCAAAGCAGTTTTAACCTCTGTCTTCGGGCTCCTCTGCTCCCCTTTCTCCTCACTCGGTTTCCCAGCTGTGACCCCCCAAGTTTTGGCTCCCGAAGTACCTTTTTGGACCAGCAAAGAGTGTTTTTATTCCTTTCTTGCTTGTACAGGTGTACCCCCTCCACCTCAGGGCCCTTTCTGTACAAAGGCAGATTTTAGTGGCAGGTCCTGGTCAAAAAAAAAAAAAAAAAATCATCTGAAGGAGTAAGTCTTACATTAGGATTGCAGTTTGAACTGTGCACGACGCATACCTTTACCACAGGCACGCTTTGTTTTCTTTTGTTTTGTTTTGGTTTTTTTTTTTGAGACGTAACTTTTTCTGTGCAAGGGGAATTTGTTTTTCTGCGAAGCTTCGCTCACGGGGACGTTTGATTTTATTTCTGTTTCGTTGTGGTGGAGTGGGACCAAGTACAGCTGCAGCAGTTAAAAGCCGCCCCGTGCCTGAGTTTGGTTTCGCTCGGGAGGGTAAAATTAGCAGACGTAACGCATTCTGCGCAAAAGGGACTCTAACTCGAACGAACTCAGAACCGAGCGAATCGTTAGGGGTGGCGATTCAGATTTAATTGGGATCGGGCCATCGGTGTAACTTGCAGGGGATGAATAGCGAGAAAAAGGGTCTTATTGCCAACATGCAGAATGACTAACCGCGCACGGCTTTTGCACGTCATCTGTTTATATAGAGAGGAGGAGAAGTAACGGCACATACAAGTAAAAACGACGGCGCTTCGGTGCGGGGAAATGAGCGTGCGTGTCAATACAGCGGTACCTGCCGCTTGGACGTAACTGAGCATCCTTTAATCCTCTGCGCCCGGCTGGCGTGAGTTTCGGAGCCGTGCAGTACCCGGCAGACAACGCGTCCTACGAACGCACAGGGCTCGACAAGCTGCAAACAATCGATGCCAACGGCTTCACACCTGTTTCATCCCACCCCCCCCCCAAAAAAAAAAAAAGCAGCTGCCCAACACAAAACCGCCACCCAGTATTTAACTCATCCCTGGAATCTTCCCCCTCCCAGTTTTCCCGACCTCGCGGGGCTGGCTGTAAACACGAGTCTGAAATACGGCGAAGAAATGTAGAAAATAGCCCGGGATGCAGTATAAACAGCACGCTTCTTGTGTGGGCGATATATATGCCTTTCCGTTCCACTGGAGAGGAATGACCTCTCCCAACCGAGCGAGGTTTCACGTCTCCAAGGTCTGCAGCCAATTTTAACTCGCAGGAGCGGAGAGGAGCACGCAGTGGAAGAGGCTCACAGCGGAGTCGTTTGGTTCATGGAGCAGCTTCGCTCCAAACGCAGGTTTCCTACGGGAGGAACTGAAAATTTGGCGTATTAAAATAATTCGGGAATTTAATTTCTCATAAATGGGGCTTCCAGTCTTTAAACGTGCTCGGTGTGTGTTCTCTTAAAGTTGGTCCCACAGCATATAAAAAAGAAATCAAGGATTTATACATGAGCAGAAGCCACTTCCAGGACTTGTCGTTCAAAGTGCGTGGCTGCCCGTGTTTGATTTCAAGGTGACATAGCTCTAAGAGACTTGGTAATCACTTCTACTTCCCCCCCGCCACCTTTTAATAGTTACTTTTAACAGTTACCCTTTGCCAAGGAAGGCGCGTAGCGGAGAGAGCATCCTTTTTCACACCAAAACCCACCGGCCTCCTGCTAATTGCTCCTAAGCCTGGCGTGAAGAGCAGCCAATTCCTGAAAGGAGAAGGGGAGAAGGATCTGCTTCGCGACTTGATTCATAGCCCCGCACACCCAGAAAAGAGGTCTCCTGGGAGACAGCATTTTGGATAGGAAACAGATCACGTATTTGATTCTAAGCGAAAGAGCAAGAAGACAAGATCATAGAATTAGCGAAGTTACAGATGGAAAAGGTCTATGAGGTTACGCAATCCATCAGTCTGGACATTGCATAATTGCTCCCCGCAGTATATTTTTAGTGCTTCATCCAGACAAATCATTAAGTGCTTTAAAATGGGCCGGATTCCTCAAACGCAATGCGTGCTAAGTCACAGCTGACTTCACCGAGGCTCGGAGCCCGCGGTGCCCGATACGACACCAGGAGAAAGTTTTGTGCGGTCAAGGAGAACAGAACGGACCCTTCCAGAAATAAATATGGGTCTGATTTGGTATTCCTCATAGGAATCTTTCCTAAATTGGCTGAATTAGCTCTCTTAAATCTCGTTTTCAGATTATACTGAATGATACATTATTACTTATTCAGATGTTCACTTAGTCCAAAGTAAAACACTGTTAATGTTCATGTGAACGCAATTTGTTTTAAGCCAGCTTCAAAGCCAGTTCAGTAAAGCGTAAAGAATGTTTATTTAAAATATAGTTGCTAAATTTAGCATGAGCTTGGTTAGCCTAAATCTTAGCGACATTTTTAGAGAGCACATTGCGAATCAGGAATGCATGGAGAAATAAATAAACTTTCCCACATTTTTGGAAATCGAGTCAGAATTTGCAAGTTATTTCTTGCACAGGCAGTTTCTGCGGATTGGAAAGCATCGTGAATAATGCAAATTTCCCGCTAAACAGACGGTTTAAAACACAACGCTAATAATCCTCGTTGCCGTTTCATTTCCAATACCGCTCCCTCACGGAGGAAACAACGCCATTAGCAGCCGGCTATTGTTTTAGAAACTACGCGGCGCGCTGACGGGCTTCAATAATTACCCAAGCCCTTTGCAAAGCACCAAAAAGCGCAACGGAGCTGCGGTTGGCTTCAAGCCACGTTCGAAGCCCTGCAAAGGAAGTCTGAGGTCTGAATTAGGCCCTGGGCCCTTCCTACTCGTTACGATACCGGGTTTTTACACCCGGCCCTCGCGCATTGGTGGAAGTCCCCGGGGCCAAACCCTCAGCCGGGTTAAACGCCAGTCTGCCTGCGCGTCAGGCATTTAGACAGAAGGCAGATGATTTTAAGCTTTTCCTTTCTTCCGCCATCACCTTGCTGAGTTTACCCAGGTAAAAGAGGTGCGTTTGGACCATCTTTGTGTTAAGTGACGTTGCCTTAGAGAAACAAGCAAAGATGAGCAGGGTTGTGGTGGTAAGCAGTTAAATCCTCTTTTATCGGGTCAGTATCGGAGGGCTGGAGCCTGGAAGTCACGCTCGTTCTTCGTCGTCTCCCTCCGTCCTTTCCATCCTTTGGTTGGTGCGAGTGTGACACCTGTTTCGGCTTTTAAGGTGGGAGGATTAGAGCTGTACCGTTCACGGGGCTACAAAACAAAAGGGATGTGGCCAAGTGTCCCCCCAGCCCAAAGACACCCAGGGGCTTTGGTGGGACTGGGATGAGCTCCTCACCGAGCAGACAGGTGAAATAAGCGGGTATGGGAGGAAACACTGAGGGTATTTATTTATTTTTTTTCTCCTCCAAAGACAGGGCTCCACCGCCTCCACTGGTTTCAGGCAGCTTCAAGCATCTACGTCCTGATCTGAAGCGCCGTGACTCAGGTTTACACGCAAGCGCCGAGTCCCACCTGTAGATCCGTCGGATCCTGGGGTCTCCCTTGGCTCTTCAGATGGAGGTTTGCAAATCCACCGGCCCAACACACTAATTCCCGAATCTGCAGTGAGGTGGACTCCTTCATTCTTCACTACCTATCTTCATTTGCTTACTAAGTCGTTGTTTTCATTAGAAAAGCAATATGTAATAATAGTTGTTAAAATAATTGTATTTCTGTTTTTACATCTGTAAAGATTAAGTTAAACAGTATGAAGCCCATTAAACTATTTCATGTCATGCTGCCATAAATTTCCTCCATTCCCATTGCTACTATTATTCCAGAGTAAACTCTGAGATCAAGCTGCTGCCACAGAGAGTTATTTATAGGAGCTCATTCATCAATAAAAACTTCAAAAGAAATCTGTTACTCTTCTATTGGGAAGCCAAAGAAAACTAACATAAAGACAACCCTGTTAAGAAACAAAGCTAAGGAGACCACAAGACATTTTAGTTAAGGAAAATCCTGATTTCTAACAAATACCATGCAAGAAAGGGAGGAGGGGAAAAAAAAAAAAAAAAAAAAGATAGTTGGCAACATGAATCTTTTTCAGTTATTTCGTTCTCATTGGACGGTTAAAATAAACTGTTAAACAGTTGTATTTGTACTGGCTCAGCCCCCTCATTAGACGTTGTGTGATGGATTTGTGATCTCGCAGTGCGTAAGGAGCTCTTCGTCTCTTGCAAACGCTGGCGTTGTCTTTCCGCTTGTCTCAGCTGCTGGCGCGCCCATCCATCAGTGCAGCAGAGACCTAACGAGCGAGACGCTGAGCAATCAACGGATAGCGTCTACCTCCCTAAAGGCAGATACAGAGAGTAGCAAAAGGTTCTATTTCGTCATCCTTAGTCTCTCTTCTTTCTTATTGTCCCTTCCTCCGTACTTTTGAGCTGTGCAGCAATTGGCTTTGATGGTAATGATAACTAGTCCTGCGGAAACTTAACTATAAGAGGGGTCTAGCGCTGAGTTTTCCTGTCCCAGCACCCACTGCCTCTACCAGCACCGGTCCTCGCGGAACGGAACAGAACAGAACAGATCTCTTTTCTAGCAGGACTCTTTGGAGCCACATCAGATCTCATTTATTTCATAGCAATTAACCATAATTTGAAAAGCAGCGTCTCTCCTTTTTGTCCCTGTCTCACCGAGAGCTCCACAGGAGCAAGATCTTCCCGGAGGTCTTTGCAGGAACAGGGACTCAGTGATCAGCCATATCATGGTAGCAGCATCCTCAAGCTGTATTTTTGAGCTCAGCAGAGAGACTCACTTGCTTCCATCACAAGGATCTGAGTCCTGAAGGCAATGTGGACCTCAAGTTCCCGGTGTGAATTGCATAAAATATCGTAATTTCATCCCCAAACATCAAAGCGCAGAGGTGAGGTTGCTATTTCCCAGAAATCTCTTTACATCTCTACCATTTCTCATGCAAACTGAGGCAGGGCACTTTGCATGGGATTCATCTCAGTCAACGCTCGTCATCTGACGACTCAATATCTGGTCTACGCTGGCCATCGAAACCGTCTCCACAATCTACCAGGACAGCAAAGCACCTCCAGGGAGCCGAACTTCCAACCACCCGAGGCTTTAGGGTGGGTGAAATCACCCTTCGATTATATATGGAGGAGCTGGGTAAGGTCTGTGCTCTAGAGCGCTAGGGGAGGTGAAACCCACCTGCAGCAGATTGCTTCTTCCAGACTAGCTGTCAGCTTGGCTGGCAAACGCAACTTTTACTGAAACAAAGTCCTCTCTAAACTCGTCCAAAGGGCTCCTTTTATTTTCCTTACAAGTCGTTCTTGGTTGGGTTGTGCTGCAGTGGAGGTAAGACATGACTGGTTTCCTTCCACTGAGGATTTGGAGCAGGGACTCCCAAACGGACCACCAGTGATGTGCCTTCAAAGTGGCCCAGCAGTTGCCTCCCCAAGCGGTTTACTAGATAAAGAAATTCGCAAAGACTCATCAAATTACGGGCCCAGTAAATCCCTTTCCCCATGAGGTCTGCAAGCATCACCCTCATTTTTGCCCATCGTATCCTTTGCTACAGACTGAGGCTCATGTGTCCGGTTTTGCCCCGAGACGATTACAGTCCTTCAAAAAAGTGGGAGAGCCAAGTCAGTCATGATGACTCAATTATGCAAAGGAGAAAAGTTTTTATACATCGCTATAGCTTATATTTGGAATTGGTCTAAACACGGTGGACACAATGATTATTAATATACATGAAACGTCTCTGTATACAAACTAGATTTATTCCAATTTAACTGTACCTACTGTTAAATATAATTGCTTTGTTATGAAAAGGGCAAAGAGAAGCCCTTAATTGTTGTGTCTGGTTTCCGATTAGACGTTACATTAATTCTAAGTAACAATAACAGCAATTGTGACCCACTTCTTATGGAGTATTTTTCATTGATTTCTCCTAAAGTGCTTTGCGGGGAAGGTCAGTAGAAAGCCCCGTTGTAAACATGGGGAAATCTCCTGATTATTTGTTTTGGATGGCTATGGAGGAAATTGCATATGCTTTCACGGAAAAAAAATTCCTCTATTATTATCCTCTTTCCTAAAAGGGGGCGGGGGGGAAGCCTGGTGACTCTGATCCTACACCAAATTATCCTAAAGTAAATTCCTGGCAAACCAAATTAAGCCAGAGGACTCTGGATTTAATGAGAGTAACTAGTTACAGGCTAAGTTAAAGCTTAAAACAGGGCACCTAGCTGCTCTGCACGCCTTTGCAGCATGGTGGGTCTCTTGGAACCTTTGATTGACCGGTTTTATTTTCTTAGCTTATTTCAGAGATATTTCGCTGTTAGCGAAACAAAGCGGGAAAGACCTGTAGCCGTAGTTCGCATAAAATTAAGAAAATAATTGTGTTTAGAAGGTGAAATGCAATCAGGTAGCAAAGCACGCAGAAACACCTTTGTCTGATAGGGCTTGTGGCTGAACAGACACGGCCCAAGACCAGACTGAGATGTGAGTGAGCCCTTTGAAATCTCATGGACTAATGGTTTTTTGTATCCATATGCCATCTCTGTCGCTTGGGGAAAAAAAAAAAACCAAAACCAAAGTAAAGCCCCTGACAGCGGGAAAAACCTGCATTTTAACTGGAGACGTCTCTTAGACATCAGGTGTTTGCAGGGGGTGTGCAAACTGCAGAATCTCAGCTTTGGTGCAGTGAGAGGCGAGGACGGGGAGCTGGCGTTGGAGGTGCTCTCCTGCCACTCCAGATGTGGGGCTGGGCTCCTGGCCATAGGAGCTCCTGCTGGTCTGGCTTCCTTGGGGCCAAGGGCCAAGAGGAGCAAAAGGGAGTGTTTGGAGGAGGACTCTGTCTCTCCCTGTCTCAGGGCTCAGGCAAGCTTCCCTGAGCGCTTAATTTGCAATACGCAGGCTTTGTCTGGGCAGGCATCTAACGGGGCTTTGTTGGATTGTTCGACCAACCTTGCTCTACCAAATGCTGTTGCTAAGTCCTCAGTCACGACAGGACTAGTCATCCGCCACCCTGGTGGCTCAGCAAATGTTGAAGACCTGTTGGCCTTTCCTTGAGTTTCTGAAGGTGTAGGCGTGTTGTGAGAAGAGTTCCTGCAGAGGCTGAAGGGCGGGAGGCCTTCATCCCCATTCCTGCTCGGACCGCCTAGTGTAGGGCATTTGTCCAGGGTTTCCAAGAACTCAGCAGCCTGGGCAAAGTGGTCACTGCCCACAGGTACCTGCAAGCCAGTTGTGCAGCAGTGGCTCCAACGCCTCTTGGTACATCAGACCGATGTGAATGGTGCAAGTGTTGCCCAAGACGTGACTTCTGGTTCCCTTTGACCCTGCTTTGCTTCCATCCCGGAATGACCCATTTAGCCTCCACCTTTCGTACACAATATAAACAGATGCCTCACACACAGATATCTCTGCGCCTGGTGCACTGTTTCAGGCATATCCTGAATCAAGACCAGGTTGGACGGGGCTTTGAGCAGCCAGGTCTGGTTGGAGGTGTCCCTGCCCATGGCAGGGGGGTTGGAACTAAATGATCTTTAAGGTCCTTTCCAACCCAAACCATTCCATGATTCTATTCTATGATTCTATGCACTGGTGCAAGTGGACAACACGCGCATGAGCTACCCAACCCTGCCCCACTCCAGGAAGAAAACAGAAATTACTGTCTCTCTACTCAGGTGGCTTTAAGGTACCAGTTCTGCACCAAAACTTGCTTGTCTATCCAACCGTAATGAGGAATAAGTGACTCCATGACCTCCTCCAGTCACTCATTAAGATTTCCGTGCTCGGACATTAGCATCAAGTCTCCAAATGAGGTATGCTGCCTCCGCTGTCACGCTTGTATATTTTTGCTCCTTGCTTTAAAAGTGATCGTCTTCTCTTCCGTTAATAAAATAAATCAATAGGGAAAAATATCTTTCAAATGTCTAAAACCTGAAGCTTCTCCTTGAGTGTGTTAAGCTACAGAGGGAACAGAAGAATCAACTTTGACACACATGACAAATGCTGAAAGGGAGCTAAAGCTAAAAGGCAACCCCTTGAAGACTTTGGATCATTAAGAAAGCACACGAATGGGTTGAAATCCTTGAAAGAAAACCTATCCCAGGCTTACTTGGTTGGATCAGCGCCAGGGCTGTGCGTTTGCCTCCCAGACTCTATCGCAGTAATGATGTCTAAGGGAAAATCCGTCTCCTCTTATTTCCTGAGGTTGGGAAGGATCTGTGAGCCGGTGAACTGGGGGTTCCTGTGTGTTTGTTTGTGTGTGTGTGTGTAGTGCATAGAGCGGCATCAGGGCATGCTCTAGTGGCAGAGATTGTAGGTTGGTTTTTTTTTGTTTGTTTGTTTGGTTTTTTGTGTCTGCGTGTGTATGGTTGGACTCGATGATCTCGGAGGTCCTTCCCAACCATGAAGATTCTATGATTCTGTGATTCTATGATCTGTGAGCCCGTAAATCCTGGCTCACTTTGCCCCAGTGAGGGTAAGACCAAAGGACGACGAGCCAGGCTGGGCTGCGCAGACCTTTCCCAGGCTCAGCTTCTCGCTGGATTGCGTTGCGTCGATGGAAAAGGGCTCGGATGCAAAACCAAGATCACGGCTACACAGAGTCCTGTGCAAATCTCTGCAGTCCTGTGTACGTGACACAGAGGTGTGGATGTGGCATTTTGTACAGCATTTTGTACCTTCAGAGGCCACCCCCTGCTTGTGAGAGCGCGGCTTGCTCCGGCGCCGAAGGTGAAGTCACCCCACTGTCTGTCAAGGGCAGCTACACCCTACCCCCGTCCTCAGCTAATGAGAGAATTGTTTGGGTCCCGTAAGGAGTGCATCTCTCCTGGGTGGCCTGAGAAGAGCCTGGCTCCTCTCCACCATCTCTCTCTGGCTTAGGCATGGCGGCAGGCGTAGGAGTTGAACCCCAAGTGAATGTCCAGTCCAGAGGGTGACCTTATTGACCACGGAAACTTCACATGTGAAATATTCAAGACCGCTTGTCTTCCTGTGTCTCCGTGAAGCTCTCACACAAAGATCCCTGTGTCCCGGGCTCCACACAACACTCCAACAACAATTAAGTGACTCAGCTCCCCCGGCACGGAGGTATGCACCCGGCTGAGGGGACCACACTCGGCTCTGCAAGGAGAGGGCGAGGGAAGGTTGTTCGGGGCAGCGGGTCTAAGGGTGGTTTGGTGTGGGCACTCCATGGAGACCTCCACGCGTCTCGCGGCGGAGGGAGGGAGGGGGAGGGCGGCAGAGCTGAGCTTTCCCATGGCGGTTGCGGTGGTTGCAGCGATTGCGAGTCATCTCGCAAGATCGGGCTGCGTCGGTGCTGGCATTCGGGCTTCAAAACTCATTTCCAGCCAGTTTACTAGAAATAGCCCGTACAGCCCTAGACGTGAAATATCGCAGGCTGGCGAGCTCACGTCTTGTGCTAGCTGCAATCTGCGAGCTCTGAATTTCACAGCTGCGGTGAGACAGTATTTAAAATCTCAGAGACAGAAATGGCCCTCTGTAAAGCAGAAATTATAAGTTTTTGGCCCCGTCTCTAACCTTTGGAGGGTTGCCCAGCTTCTGACAGTCTGTGATGATGTCTCTGTGGAGGAAATCCTACGCTGAAGGAAAGCATGTTGCTTTCTCCCAAAGTTATATTCTTTCTTTCATTCGGCCACCATAAAGGACACTTTGTCATCTTGACAGATCCTGAATGTTCCTTCCTAATTTTACAGGAGGCAGATATGGGGACAAAAATTAAAGATTATTCAGGAGTCTTATTTATGGCTAAGGATATAAGGGATTCGAGTGGAAATAATAATTAAACTTAAGAAAAAAATTCACACTACAGGTCACTGCAATCCCAACTTTTCCCCTTATGAACTCAAGCCAAGGAGGTTTTCTTCCCCTTTGTGATTTAGGCTTTGCTAAACTCCTCTGAAAATAGTTCATATATCACAGAGAAGAATTTCCATGGGGAACATAAATACATCCGTGGAAAGAAGGGAAAATTTTTCCTTGTCTCTGGGAATGGATGAGAAAGAAAGACAGTTGACGCCAAATATTAATGATGAGTGGAGGAATCCATCCAAAGAAGCGATCTACTGAGAATACTAAAACTATCCTAAAGTCACAGACATATAAAAATCTAGTATGGAACAATGACTTTTCCACTAACACAGGCTTAGATTCAAGAAAATATTTAAGCACATGCTTAAGTCGGTCCCTGTTCGGAGCAGCCCTTAAGTGAATTGTCGAAGGTAACTTCAGCTTT
Organism: Larus michahellis; assembly: GCF_964199755.1. Classification (NCBI taxonomy): domain Eukaryota; kingdom Metazoa; phylum Chordata; class Aves; order Charadriiformes; family Laridae; genus Larus; species Larus michahellis. The sequence goes on from NC_133899.1 coordinate 3,476,727, forward strand.
ATTGATGTGTTTTGCAGCTCTGCGGATACCAGCCGGCGTTAAACATGCCTACAGTTAAGCGCATGCTTAAGAACTGTCTGGAGGGGAGATGTTTTCTTCAAGTGGGACCACGTAACACAGTTCTCAATTTCTTTGCTCCACGAAGGTTTTTGTATTAAATTCATAGTTGAGGGGACAGTGTTGAGGACGCTCAGAGCTTACAGATTTTGTTAAATAGAGAAGGAAGTCAGATCAGTCTCATGGAAATACAAACCTCATCAGCCAAATATTGGGTGATTAATAAACTGATATATATGCATAGATCTGCTACATATATGGATATGTATGGACACATATGGATATATATGGACACATACATACCTGCACATGTGCTGTGCTTCACAGGCTTCTTACTTACATCCAGAGGATGACAACCAAGGGCAACGGTAGAGGGACATTAATAGCTGATCTTTTCTGGGCAACAGCTCTGCAAAATAGGGACTTGTGATCCCTTGGCGGACAGGAGTGACTGGTGCCTCCCAAGAAACCGAGTGGGGCAAGGAAACATTCCTGCCTTCCGTCGCTGGATGGGATGTGTCAGCCGTGCATGGGCATGTTCAGGCAGACCTGAGCCCTCGTCCTGCTGCCTGCACGTAGCCCCAGCTGGCATGGTGGGTGCCACATACGCTCTGCACCGTGCCCTGCCGGTGGGCAGCTGCTGGGTTGTACTGCCATCAGTGCAACATCCTTGCCATAGGCATTTAATCCCTCCCCTTTGCAGCCCACTTGCCAAGGTCTTGCCTTGCCATTTCCCACCTTAGAAGGCCATGACCTGCTCCTGAGCACGTCTGCCAAGTTTCACGCATGATCTCATGCGCTTGTGTGCCTTTGCCTCTGTCCTCATGATGGGGAGGAAGCGGTCAGCTAGCGCAGGTGGTGTTCATGCAAGACAGCTTCAGATTTTAGCACTTCACTGCCTAATGTTGCAGGAGATCCTGTTGATGACGAGCTGGGGCTAGGCGTCAGCCGCAAGGACATCCCTTTTGCATGCTGTAACGCGGTACAAGAATTACAAAGCAAAACACACAAGCCTTCCCCAAGCGATTGGATTTGACATAGCTGGATGAACAGTTTAATTGGGTTATTAACACATCTCTACACTGACATCAAGAGCAGCATTAAACGCTGTGTAAATAGACTGGGACAAATGGCTCTGCCAATGTGCTGGAGGCGGGTGGGAACGCCTCTCCTGAGTCCCTCTGTGAGCCCCGCGGCTCGTCGGTCTCTTTGCTCTTTGCAGCTGGGGCATCCCTTGGCTCCAAGGAGGGAGGTGCTGGGAAGGCAGGAGGCAAAACCACGTCTCCTTTCAGCGCCGCGTCAGGGTTAAGAAGAAGGCAGGGTAGGGTCAACACCAGCCTCACTTGGCCTTACTTCTTCTGCAGAGCATCCTGGGAGCTGTACTGAGGTATCCTAAATAGTATAGAGACCATGTTCCTACCATAGTCTTTGGTTTCATCCACAGGAGCTTAGATTGACTTTATAATTATCACCAATACTGGCTGCTTCTGCACCCGCTGGGGTTATCGTCTCTGCTGGGATACCTCCTCCTCCTCTGCTCACGCAAGCAGCAAAGGGGGCTCTCTCTGGACAGGGGTTTTGGGCCACTTTCTGCCCACGTGCACAGCGTTGTCCTGAGACAGCAGTTCCTCCACCGCCTTTGCTGTGAGCCAGCGTCAACATTTGGGCGAAGCGATGTGGCTGTCACTCTGCGAACCTGTGCCTCATGTCCTGAGGGAGCAAGAGGATTAGCAAGGCACTTCAAAGCGTTGTGTAATTGCACTTTCACTCAACTCACGCGGCTTTGTTTTCTTAATTTTTAAAAGAAATGTCAGGCGGGCCTCCAGGGACAGGCGAAAGGATCCCTCTCTTGGTGACAGGGGGTAAAACAGAGCCTGCACGTCGTCCTCAGACTGGACTGGCCGGACCCGGGCTCATCCAGTGCCTGCGAAAGTGAGGGCAAATAAATCAGCTTTGGGTTGGGTCCCTTTGGTGGTCGGGGCTTGCAGCAGTCAGCTCTCACCGCTGCCCTGCGTTTGCGTGCTGGAGCTCCTCTCTCTGGCTGACCCAGTGGGTAAGAGCCAGGTCTCCAGCACCCCCCTTCCCCTTCAGCCACCCCACAGAGGGATGCCGTGGTGGACTCAAGGCAGTTTTCTGCCTCTCCGACTTCATATTTGGAGGGGGTGCCTCGCTTCTCTAAATTAGTTAAGTGAGTAAGTCCCTTTCGTCTGTTTACCGTGCTTCTTGACGCTTGGGACAGAGGAGTGTCTCTGGAGGTCCCACCGGCGGCCGAAGGATCGATGCCCACCTCTCCTCCTCCTTGCCTTAACCCAGGAGGACGTTAAAGGTTATAAATGCTTTGCTTCCACTTGAGAAACCAGCACACTAGAGAAGAAATCTGAGCTAGATGAATTTCTCTGGGTATTATGCCACTCCTGGCATACCAGTAGTGTCTGCCTTAGCGGCTTTGCTTCCCGGTGTAGCTGTAACCCCCCTCTCCCCCGCAGAGGTGGCTTCGCTCAGCGGCAGAGCACGATGGTGCAGTCATCAGCTGTTCATTTGTACATGCCTTGGCTTTCATGCGTAACGCAACTCAGACCGTGGGATCCCTGATTTTGCGCTCTGGTGCGGTAGGATTCCTGTTTTTGCAAGCTCTAGCACGGGAAACAAACCAACTGCCTTTGGAGAAAGTTTCGGCCTTTTCTTGAAAAGGTGCAGACGGCGCTGAAAATGGCAGCGGGGAATCTCACGCAGTTTGTAGCGAGGGAAAATTTGGATTGTGAAGTCAGATTCTCTCCAAGCACAGTCAGCCATTTCATGTGATCTTTTTCTCAAACAAGTCAACTCCGTCTTAAACTTTCCCTGCTTTTCCCTCCCTCTTCAGCACTATGGAAAGGCTCCGACTGCTAGAAATCGTCTTCTAACTTTCTTCCATTGATGACAGCTTATCTGCTAACTAGATACTGGCTCTGGGGACGTTCTCTTTTCCTTTATTTAATCCATCTTCTTTCTGGCAAGCAGACTTTGAAGAGAGAATGAGCTATTCACTGAGCAAAAATGAAACTGGTGCATCACAGAAGATAAATATTGGGGACTGGTTTATCTGGTTTGAAGGTACGTTCTGATTTTCTTCCTTCCTCTGCTCCTGGTGAAGAGCGAACTGCCTTCTCTGATGGCGCTCTGGGCTCTTCTCATCTTGGTTGGGACTTAGAAGTGCAGAAATTGAAAGAAAAAACCCCGAAGAAAAACAAAGGCATGTTTTGAAGGTTGAAACCTTTTGGTGCGATGCCAGTTGGAGGTGCTGGGTTGAAGGCACGCGATTAAGGCCGCTGCCTCGCTCGTCCCTAGACATGCTGTTCCTAGTAAATCACCTTTGCTTCTGGTGCATGTCAGGTGAACTCGAAGCTTGCCTGTCTTTAGAAATGCCACAAAACCTTCTCATCTGATAGTTTCCCTTGCTAACTGGAATAAAATTCATAGGATCAAGTCACCGACATCAGCTCTTGCCATTTTTGCCCGTTAAGGTGTGGCAATTTTGTCTCTGATGGTGCAATAAAGGCTGCCCGTCTACCTGGAGCATCCCTCCCGGCCGAGGATCCCAAACTAAGGGTCGGGGCCCCAAGTGGGCTTGTGGCATTTAAAAGTGGGTTTGCAAACCCAGGGGAAGCTTAGCCGTCGAGGTGGGACCCGCTGCCAGAACCGCGTTGAAAAGTGTGCTCATCAGTGAAAGGATTTGAGAAGTTCAGTCACAAGAACTTATTTTTTTGTGGTTCCTGTCATCTCCTATTTTATCCTGCATTCCCCTTTCTCTCTTCCCATATACTTATCCCTGTTTTCTCAGCCCCAGCACTAATAAATTAGATTATCGCTTGCTATAGACTCTTTCACCCTTCAGAGAGCTGGACTGGAAGCTGAAATGCAGTCCAAATTGGAGGGTTGTGATCTTTTATAAAGGCAAAAGGAGGGGGAAATAATTTGGTTCTCATTCTTTGGAAGACTCTTGTTTTCAGAAGTCGCGGGATTATATGGTATTTTCCCAATTTCTTCCATTTACATGGGAACAACAGCAGATCAAGCGTTACCCAGAGAGTCAGCAAAAGGTTTCTTGCTGTTTAAAATTCTGACCAAATGGGGGAAAAATAAATAAATAAATGCCCTTTACCCTTGTTTTTCTGGCCAGCTCTAGTTCACAGCATTTGGGAACGGCAAAGGAGATGACAGAAACACATCACCCCGCAGTTGCTGCCACACAACATCGGCTCTCAGGGCTGGCTGCTTTCCTTCCCCACTTCCCGGGCTCCCAACCCAGGGTGTCGGAGCTGCTTCCCCGGATGCCCGGGGCAGGAGAGCCCACCGCTGCCCAGACCAGCCCTGGGGAGATGGAGCTCGCTGTGGCATTTTCTCACCCAACAGATGCTCAGGTCCATCAACAAATACACTGGGTTTGGTAACTGAGCTCCTACGAAGTGCAGAATTCACCGGCAACGCAGCTTTGTCAAATAGATGGGACACTCTGATCCCATCTGATAAGGTGAGAGGCCGTCCAAAAGCAACACTGCCAGGTCCATGATCTCATCCACCCAGGCAGGGACGGTGCAAAGAAGTGAAAAATGAATATGAAAAGAGAGAGAGAGAGGGAGAGAGATCCAGGAGACAGCGTGAATAAACCCTCAGTAACACAGGAGTCACTGATAGCAATAATAAACCATGAAAAAACAAAGCTTGCCATTATGCGAGCGCTGATTCTGCTTTCACTTATATCAATAGGAATCTGGCAGTCGGTTTTGACGGCAGGAAGGTTAAGGCTCGGGATGGAAACATTTTTGATCTGAACTTTTCACCCCGCAAGAACCTGTTCGCGCTTTAAGAGAAAATCGCGTTGCACGGGCGTGAGACTTGGGCAACAGCATCCCCTGCGCCGAGAGTGCGCTGCGGTGCTGGCTCCGAGCATCGCAGAGCCCGCGTGCCCCAGGGTGAAACCAGGAGAGAAAACAGCTCAGATTTTGGTCTCCTTTACCATGGATGGAAAATTTCCTTTCTTTTTTTTCACCAAAATTTCACAGAACAAAAGAAAAACTGACATTTTGCAATTTTGTGCCTTTTCCTGGCAGTCGTCTCAACCTGCTTCTTGTCGCAGCAGTGACACAGTCCCGAGTTTATTGTTGGAGGGAAAAAAGGAGGATGAGGAGATGGAAAGACCCAACCCAAGCCACACGGGAGGTCGGTAGGGGGTTTCGGAAACCAAGGCTGAAAACTTGATTTCATTAATCTGAGTGACCAAATCATCCCAAAAAGAACCGCAACTACTTTTCCTCTCAGAGGGAGGTCATGAGAAACAACAGCAAATATTACAGAAGCAAAATTCCTCGGAACTTTAAATACCTTCTTAATCCTGCCCGTATTCATCGCCCGTAAGGCTTCCATTTAGCATAAGATTTGCGCCGTTCCTCCCAGGTTTAGGGAATACTGCAAATAACCAAGTACATGTAAATATAGAAGAAATTAAAATTTCTAATGACATCGATTGTATTTTTCTAGTGTTTGTATTCATCTCAGAGATCCAGTCAGGCTTTGTGGGTTGTAAATAATCTTTTGCTTATTCCCGGTGCACACGCAACATGAGGGAAATATGCAGCCAACTGCAGTGGATTATTTCTGCATCTTCAGCAGAGATGCTTATCATAGTTACTAAAAAGATTGTTGTACCATAGGAGGAAACAGAAAATTGACATGTTTCAGGGCCTTTTGAACACAAGACAGAAAACAGCAGGAGAAGAAGGGTGGAAAGTTTATACAGAAATTACTTCTGAGAAAATGACACCGGCAAAACGAGAAACATATTTCCTCGTTGGAGCAAGGATTTGAATTTGCAGAGGATGCATTGCGAGTGCACCAATTTTTGCAGGCGGCAAGGAAGAAAATGATGCATTTCCTGAAAAGAGAATAAAAACAAACAAGACGTCTCGCTGCAACTTGAGTGAGAGCGATCTAAAAGCAACCATGCAAATAAGACCTAGTTGCGAATTCCTCGCGGAGCCGGGGATGGGGAGGAACGGACAGCTGAGTCCAATCAGCCTGGCCAGGGCTCTCGTGCTCCTCCTGCCATGGGCTGCTACTTGATGTCTCTTATCATCTGCATCGGCCCCATCGAGACGAGCTGTGTTCTTAATGAGCTGATATATGAGACAGTGATAGCTGCAGCTTAAAGCTAATATTGTACCTTCAGAAACGCGATTTTTCAAACTGAACAAATGGCCTCTGAAGCTGCTGGTGACTCGGGGTGACGGATGATATGTCTGAAGGCATTTTCTTTTTTTTTTAGGTGCGTGTGTAGAAATGGCATGGTTTTAAGTGGGTTCTGGTGTGAGCGGCAGGTAGGCTGCTGAGGCACCATGGACCTCGTGCAGACAGGTTGACCTGGTGTCCCAGTGGATTTCCATGCTTTGCCTTGGGATGAGCATCGCTCTGTGTCTAGGGATGTGTCCCACTGCTGCCCTCTTTGAAAGACGTATGGATACAGGGACCACAGGAGGGCTTGGGAAATGGGCAATGCCATGCGTATCTCAGCTTCTCAATTTGCTTCTTGAAATCAATAATTGGCCTTCAAAGAACCCAGGTCTTCTGCTTTGCGTCTGTGCAGGAATATTTCATTACCTATTTTTGGGTGGACTCACTCCAGCTGTCCATCTCCCTCCCAGAGCATCCAACCCTAGCGTGAGCATCTCCACCGGACCAGAGCAGCCTTCCCAAATTGGGTACCCCTGGAGCAAATGTGGATTTTAACTCTTCTGGAGCCCTTGTTTCTGAGCTTATGGACGCAGGAACTTCTCCCATCCTGCCCTAAAATATTTGAGCTGTGTGGGTGAAGAATTACAGACCGGTGAATATTTCCTTCAAAACATTGTGAAGCTTCACCTGGGTGGCGGAGCAAACATGACCAAAAAAAACTTTTGTAAGAAAGACAATCGCAATGCAGGGCCTACTGGAGAGGCACAGCATTATGGACGCAGTTAATTTCCTTCCAATCCACAAAATTATTATAGCACTGGGTTTGAAGAACATTAGGAAAATGATGCAATGGATACAACAAAAGCTGCAGTTATCCTGGAGGGATTTCAATGTAATAACATTCAGGCCGACATAATCAACAGAATCTCTGAACTGTTCAAGTTTCAGCCAGCATTGGCAATTAAGAAATCTTACCAAGAAATGTAACTTAACTCCTTATTAGCACTTGGATCTCTATCAGGAACACTGAAAAAAAAAAGAAAAATTAAAAAAAAAATATCCAAGAGCATTTTTCAAATTAGCAGCCTTGAGGGCAATATAATCTAAGTTCAGCCAGAGCAAATCGAGTAGGAATAGTTAATTTAGTTCTAGGAAACTTAAGAATCCCTCATCTCCTCATCAGCAGTAACTTGCTTGTTAAAGGAAGACAAATGAAAATGTTAATCAGCAAAGATTCACACTGGGGGATTGCTTGGAACAAAGCACTCTTACCCGGCAGCCCTGGCGAGGTCATGTGCGTGTAACCGGCTCCGCTGACTTAAAAATGCTCCGAGCTGGAGAAATTTGACTTTAAAAAACCTGTGTCACAGCCTGCTTGGCAGAGAGGATTTGTCCTATTGGGACAGGATGGCTCCAGAATCGAGACCAGGGCTCACAGTGTTGGCAGTGGTCTGAGAATTATTTTTATTGCTATATTTTTTATCCAGCCCTTGGTTAGGATTGATGAATGTGCCCTATGTTGGCTTTGACATCGGGCCCTCGAAGGGGTTTTGGCTGTGTCATGAGCGTGTTGTGCATCTCGGGGAAGGGGAGGCAATGCCCTCGGGGGGGACAGGTACATGGCCAGGTGAGCAAGTCTAAGGAGTTGTAGGACATTTGAAATTTTGTTCGTCTTTCTTTTTTTTTCCTCCTCTTTTTTTTTCTTTTTTTTTCCTTTTTCTTTTTTTTTTTAAACAGAAGAAACAGCTCTGGCTAGTTATATGGACCGTAGATTTAAAAATAGCTGGGTTCCTTCCTGTCTGAGGTAGAGAGAAAGATATAAGCCTGATTTATTGGCTGTCCGGTAGACTTTATATTCAATTTCCTCTTGTCACATTCCTATCAAGTAACTGCATGAGCGTAGCAGAGACGGGGTGAGCCTTTACAGAATAAATACATTCATTTACATGATGAATACCTATATTCACATGAATAAAAGCCCCTCTTCAAACACTCAAACAAATAAATACCGGCCAAACATTGTTAGCAAAAAAAAAAAAAAAAACGGTGAAGAAAAGCCATTGCACGTATTGGAATTCAGCGGCAGGTTAGAGTTAGCAAGCGTGTTTGTGAATACGTTTTCCTAGGATGTGGGTACGGGATGCACTGGAACGGGTGTCCTGCCACACCCCATGTAATGAGGGACAAATCCTGCTTTCTGGGACACGGCCACATCTTCCCTTTGCCTCCTTTTTGCCTTGCCTTGGCTTGTGAATAACCGCCATCGTCGGTGGCTGATGCTGCCCAAGGATAACTCAGACCCGCGGAGCACCCCACGCCTCTGTGCTGCCCAGAGAGGGAGCCTGGGGGAGGAAAACCTCCCGGTGGGGTTTTGCCTGGGTGCAAGCACAGGGCTAGCTAAGCCAGACTTGTTCACAAACAAGCCCAAGAAAGGAAAAAAGAGAAAGAAATGCAAAAAAGTGAAATAAACGGGTGCAGCTACTAAGCCTCTCTGCAATCTGGCATCACGGTTTGAGCCAAGGTTTGCTAAACTTCTGCCGGGGTGAACGCAGAAGTGGATTTCCCTTGTGGGATGCTTCCACTGAGAGTAAAGGTTTGTTTCATGTTCCGACGGTCCAAGCGTTTCTACTTGGGTCATCAAGCAGAAACAACACCGAGAACTCCGTTCTACATTTCCATGGGTTCCAGTAGCTGGCTAAAGCTTCCATAAACCTTGCCTTACACATACAAATAGCTATTATTTATCACTTTCATCATGTGTAAAAAAATTTCTTCTTTTCAGAGAAAACTTGGCCTTCTGAAAATTGGTTTATGAACTCACACGTATTTATGGAACCGGGACAAAGAACTGTCAAGAATTGTTCGCAGGAAGATGGATGCAATCCTGTCTCCGGAGAAAAAAATTAGGAACTGAACCAAGGAAAAACACTCTGGAAAACTTCACATCAAACAAGAAAAGGAAGGAGTGAGAAGAAATGAAGCACGTTTAAGATTATGAGAAGGGGTTTAGTGAATGCCTGAGTCTGGTCTGATGCCCTGGCGGTGCCGGTCAGCGCAGTCAGCGTGGTGGCACCCAAGCCAAGCTCCGGATACAGCCCAGCGCAAGGCTCATTGCAACGGTCGGTCCAGGGCAGCGAAACGTATCCAGCTTGATTTGCCCTGGTGAATTCAAAAATACTTTCCCTGTGTTGTATTAAATATAAACAAAGCATTCACTTAGATTGCATATTCTCCTGTACAAGTGTGTTATTTTAATTTCCCCCAAGAGCTAAAAAAAGAAACTACTTTTTTTTTTTTTTTTTTATTTGATATACATAATGTAGGCTGGCAGTATTAGTGTAAGTGTTTTCTATTCATGGTTTTCTGAAACTTTCTATTAGAAGTCTTTGAAATCAAACACCCTTCTTTTTATCATATATTACTTCCTCCCCTGGAACTTTTCCGCCTCTGTGCAGCGATCCCATTAGGCTTTTAACTTTCCTATGGAAAAAAAAAACAAAAACCCAAACCTGTGATAAAAATGTATTGATGTTTGAACACCATCCAAAATAGTCAACTTCAAAAACAACGCACAGACACACAGATTTTGTGAATGGAAAATGGGAGCTTGATTTACTGGGAGGGGAAAAAGCTTCTGCATGGGCAGTTACTATATTTAATGGACCATCTATTGACTTTGGGTATATCCAGTACCACTGGTGTTTGCAACAGCATTTAAGACAAAATTTCCAAGAGCGTGGACCAGGGGTTTACACAAACCACAAGTGACACGCGTGATTTGTAGGCTTGACGTTGTCTGTGGAATTGTTTATTCTTGAGGCAGTCAAGGAGTCCAGGATGGCTGTGGTTCTAGTTGCAAACTTAGAGATGGTATCAAAGAGGAAAAAATAGATTTGAAAGGCTTAAAGCTACTGTACACAGTTAAGAAAATGAGAAGATGACCTTAAATGGATCATTTGTGTGTTCAAAACGCTACTTTGGGTTAAATTTTATCAAAATTTTCTTTTCAGTCCCCCTCAGGTCCCTTCTTTTACCATCAGTAAGTATTTCAATAGACTCAGAATATCCTCTTTGACCACTGTTCTCCGCATTTACAAGATAAACTGATTTGATAATAACAGCAACTTTGTAAAGCCAAGGTCATCGATCTGATCCATCTGAAGTCAGTCAGCTCCTCACCCAGATCGTTGTGCATCCTAAAGGACTAGGTTAAGTGTTTGGGATGTAAAAGAAATCCCCCAGGCAATAGAATAAAGAGGAAGAAAGAGAGAGGACTCAAAATGCCCACACTGAATTACCTTGGCACATGTTTGTTGCTGCGGTACACGGTGTTACGGCTTGAAGGATCATCTACACGTCTGGAATGAGAGTTGCAGAGGACATAACGTTATCTTGGGCTGAGACTCTTCATTTCCAGGCCCAGCTGTACAAATGCCAAATTTCTGCTGAGGGCGATGACCCCAGTAAGACCCGAGGCATGTTTAAGACCCGTTTACCCCTCTCATTGCATCCTCAGTTCATCGGATTTACGAATGCCCGAGTTGGCTTTTGCTCTGCTGGTGTTCTGTACTTCCCATGGGACGCCGCGCCAGGACGGCGGATTGCTCTCACCTTCTCCCCTCGTAATCTGGCCGTAGTATTTTAAGTCAATGCTGCACGACTAGTTGATATTCACCAACCAGGACGTATTGGCCAGGTAAGTCCTGGGATGCCGCAGGCCTTCCAGTCTGTTCCTGGAGTGGAAACACATCCACCTGGAGAAGTACGCGAAATCCTGTTAATTTAACACTTCCCTTTCGTGCATATGACATCCACACCTGCAACAAAACCCATGCAAACGCTTTCAGTGATAATTTAGAGAAAAACCAAGTTCAGGAACCTCAGAAAGTGATTTCACTAAAATCAAACAATCTGCTAGTGCTTGACATGATTAAGGGTGTTTGATTTGGCTCTCGGGCAATGAAACAGCTACGCACGGAAAAGTGGTTGCAGCTTTTGTCCTAACAAATACGAAGCATCGTTATTCTCTACCAGCTCGGTACCAACCCTCTTCTGTTAAAATCTTTCAAACATTTCTTATTTTTTCACTCTTCCTGGCACTGTAAAGCAAAAGAAATGTTTGACAGGTATTAATTTTGAAAACAAATGGTAGATTTTCAGATCAGCCGCTGAGGAGAAAGCAGGAAAAAAGAAAATTACAGCTTGTTTTAATTGCAAATTGGGAATTTTATAAACAAAATACACACACGTATCATTTATAATCATGATCCAGGCCAGAGCAATAATTATGATAAATCCTTTGTCAACCCTAGTCTTTTATGAAGTAGTAGGAAATTAATTCACATTTTAGACAATGGCTCAATAAAATGCTTTCCAGCTTCCCTGACATATGGAATTCCACATGGGCTGCAATCAGATGTTCCCCAAATCACACTTTTTCGTTGCTTGACTCCTTGACAGTTTAACATAAACAAGCACTGAATTCATTAAGCTGCATTTTTTAAGCTTTCTAATTAACTGAAACGGCTGAAGCTTGAATCTTCAAACACATGTTAAAGGCTTAATTTTCAAGACATAAACCACTGTAAGACCTGCAGTCTATTAACATTTGAGGTGTTCAGCAGAGCTGTTGTTCTTCGTGGTTCTGCAAAATGTAGACTTTCAATATTTTAACACAAAGTAATTAACAAAACGAGAAAATATATCATTTTTACAACGAAAGGCATCATTGCTTTGGTTTGGAAACAACCTTTTGGACTATGAGCTCCCCGATTACTTTGTCCAGTCTTACCACGCTGTCTTCATTGCTCCGTTAAATGTCCTGTGGCTCCCTAAAGAGCGCGTACTTTAGCATCGTTCCTCAAAAAGCAGGCACGTCCCTGCTCCGTGTGGTTCATGCCACGTTCAAGAGACAGTCCAGTCAATATTCTGGATGCAGTCTTGACCCCAGAGAAGGGTGCTTTAACCTATTAAAGTCTTTTAATCTTTGCCATGACTTGGGAAATGTGCATCTGGAAGCAGCTAGGCTTCTGCAGTCTTAAATACAATCCTTCTACAGTCTTAAATACATGTTATTTCACGGCGAGAACTGGGTGGGTCAGGAGACTGATATTATGGCATCATCCCTTGGACCTGTATGGTCCTTGCTTGCAGCCAGGTGAGACACAGAAATGACCTGACCACCATAGGTATTTGGTTGCTCCAAAGGTTTTTTTAAATTCAGTCACTTTGAACTTGAGATAACCGCCTTTTACTTCTTAAGAGAAAGTAACCCCGGCAACATCATTTTAAGTAGGGGCAGACACAGCATCTATATGGCCTGAGGACCACATGGCCATGGCATCATGACAAAGATATGTACCACAGCTAACGGAGGGGAGAAAGCCCTTTTAGCTCTTCTTGTGCCACCAATAATCACTATGTGATGGAGTCCATTTTAGGAGGCATTGCCGTTTTAGGAGGCATCGAACTGAGCCATGGTGGGACTTGAGTTGTGCTCAGAATGGATGATGAGTTGTGCGCCTCTTCTTTCAGATGAGATAAGTCTGATCGGGGCACCAGGCGCTCTGTCCTGCTGGCGGGTTTACGTGTGAAATGTGAAGAGAGGAGGAAATGATGGGAGGTAAAGCACCATCAGCAAAACTTCCACGTGGGTTTTGTTCCCAGGAAACCACTTCCTCTGTTTGTACGGGCTGGAACGGGGATGGGACTGCACGGGGACTCTCGCTCTCAGCTAATTTAGCCAAGCCAGAAAAGCCATGGCACCCAACTAAAATTAAAGGAGGTATTTTTTTTATTATTTGTTTGTCTGGATTCTGCTGTCATGGATTTTTTGTTGTATGGGAATTTCCCCCCTCTTCTTTTTCCGTTCCTTCCCTCCTTTATTTTTTTTTTTTTCCCTACCAAAACTGATGACTGCGAAGTAAATTTTCAAGAGTCAGTTTGAAATAGAGAAAAAAACCCTTGACTCTTGTGAACGGGGAACCAACACGTGGATTTACACCAGGGAGGAGCACACTAACGCACAATTTTACTAACACTTGGATAAATGACACGGTTCCTCAGGGATCACTGATCTCAGAGAGAGTTTACCTACTGAGGGTGGGGCACCAACCAAAGTTAAAAAGCACAGTCACTTTCTGGCAAAATGACATTATCCCGTGCTCAGGTGAAAATGCACCTATATCAATGTACATTAATATCTAGTAATGGTTGGGAGGCTGCTTTTCTTTCCATTTTTTTAAAATAAAGATATCTCTAGTGGGAGAAGATGAAGAGAGATCCGTGCAGTCCCAGTGCTATTTGATTTCCCACGTCACTGTGAACGGCATTGCTCACGCTGAGCATTTTCATGAGCTTGTTTTTCCCTTGGCCAACCGCTTTTCCGTGCCTCCAAGGGGACGGATAACAGAGGGGCCCAATTTGAAACAATCCGATTATCGCCATTTCAGCTTCTGCAGTGAGGCACATCCCTCCTGCTACAAAACTCTTTTTAAACAAACACATACCACCACGATGCTACAGAGGAAAAAACTGACTGTCACCACATTGCGATGACACAAAGACCACAGAAGCCAAAGGAAAAGAAAGCTATTATTTGCTTTATTTTCTACATGTAGGCGATGGTGCAGTAAAGACTCCAAGCACATGCTTAACTGTAAGCCTGAGAGTGATTTCATTGAAATTAGAAAGATTTCAGCTTACTGTTAAACTTTTGCATCTGCTTACGGGCTTGGCGAAGTCAGCACTTCTGTGCCACTGGAGAGGCAGTGCTGGAGTACTTTTGTACAACGGAGTGGGAGAATGGAGCTTAGGGTGAGCTGGATCCAAGCACTGGATCACAATTCAGTGTGCAGTTAATTAGTATTAATAAGTTTTCCGTTGTGGAGAAGCCCTTGATGAAAGAGCTCGGTTCATCCCAGAACATCTGCAATGGAAAATGTATGGGCAACAAGGTTTAAAGTGGATTCTCTGAATATCAGGAGGTTCTTATAAACCCCACATGATTAAAAAGAAAGAAGTGAAAATTGCTTAAATACACTAGAGCATCGCTCATTATCATAAAAATCCTCCAACGCAGAGGAAGGTTCCAGTTGTTTCTGAACGAAAAGAGAAGCCCTTGTATGGGTGACCTTCCAGCAGCCTTGCTTTAGTTCCCACCGCCACCCACAAATAAAGCATTTCTAAACCAGTAAAATTCCTTGGTTTTCCCCACAGACAGATGTTTGGAAAAGCTTTGGGTTGCCTCGGTCTGTAGCACCTTTGTGACAAGAGCAGTTTCAAGGGTCAGCTTGGGGACGACTGGATGTCCTTGTCTTTGGGGGTGAAAACGAGTTGGTTCATGGGGAGCAGAGCAGGCGGGCTATTGCTCCTGTGGCATCCCTGAACCGGAAACTGGTGGAGGCTGTAGGAAGAGGAGGAGTGAGAAAAAAGTAATTTTATGGGTCTGTAACCAGTAGAATTTGTTAAATAAAGAAAAAAAAAAGTGTGTGTGGGGGAAACTTTGTAAAGCTTTCGTCTGTGATCAGGCGTCTTGCTCTGTAAAGCCTCATTCTAGCTGATAATGCCCCTACAATACATCAGGAAGGCGAAGAGGAGAAGTAATCCTTAAATACAGCGGGAAGCTCATATATAAGAAGTGCAGGCAAAGGTGTCCCAGAAGCCTCGTGTCCCAAGATGCGTCTGGAAACGCGCAGTGTGGAGCTGGTGCCTTGGCAGGACGTGGAGCCACCGAGGCGCTGCCGAGGGCTGGGAACAGCTGGCTTTCCGCGCTGACCAAGCATCCAGCCGCCGGGGTGGTGGTGTGTCTCAGCACAAAAAGCTCCTGGAGTGGGAAAGGGGGTTGCGGTGGCACGGCGTCACCTGCCAGCTTGCAAAAAAGCAAAACGGAGCCAAGCCGCATCCCGGAGCCGAAGGCTTAGCGAGGTTAGTCACCAGCGACCGGAGCATCCCAAGATAAACACGTATGTGTTTTTTGTTCCTCGGTTTGTCGGTCGTATCCCATGTGCAGGGACTGGCTGGAACAACCTCCCTGGAGCCCCCCAGGATTTGTTTTGGAGGTAGAAGTAAGACCTTAAGTCAACCAGGAACTCTTGGAAAAAGCCATGCTAGGAGAGACATGGGCAAAGTGTGAGGGCAACCACAGCTCGCTTGGGTCGGGAGAGCTGGGGAAGGTGCTGTCGAAGGGAAGATCAGGACTTGAGGCGGTATCTGAGAACAGCGCTGGTGAGAGTAGGACAAAGCAGCTGCTTCAACTGCTGCTGCCCCGTCCTGTACCACCCTTCCTCCTTCTGCTCCTCAACAACAGGGATGCACCCGAGCAAGAGACCAGAGGACAACCGCCAACAACTCTATCTAGAGGACAATTAATTTCAACCTCCTTTTCTGTTCAGGAATGTTGCCAGGCCAATTATCACTCTCTCAAAGTGCATTTGAGCAAACTGATTCATGAAATGCTTCTTCAGGTATTTTGCTGAGCGTCCTGATTGCAGACGGATAAGTGCGGTGGAGCTGTTTATGTTGCTCAGCTGGATGAATGTGGGGCGTTTCTGCTGTGAATAGTTGCGCTTCAGAGCACAGCATTTTATTTCCCTGAAAATGTGCTGATGTAATGTAGAAATCCTCCTCCCACGGACATTTGCTCTGTCGAAGCCCAAAGCAAAGCGGTCGCTTGTGACGGCAGAGCAGCCCTGGAAGCCGAAGGTGACGGTAGCACCGCTGTCAAGGGAGAGTTTGCAATGCACGAAGCTTAGCTCCTGCTCCACACCTGCCCCAGGGCTCCGGCATTGCCATCCCACCCCACTCCCAGCACCGTTTCCCTTGTTTCTTCACCGTCATGTGGAAGAAGAGCTCCTCATCCTCGGAACAGCAAAATTTGGTTTGCCTCCACTTCATTCCTCATTTTCCACAGCGCGCTTGGTACTGATGTGCAGAGGCATGGATGAAATTTAAAGATTAGAAACAAAAGACTTCCAAGGAGACTTTGTCTGTGCTGTTGCTGGAGGTGGCCCTGACCTTCCCCACCGCCTGCACCCCCTCCCCACAGACAGGCTGAACTTCTGCCTTCAGAGCGGTTTTGGTCTTGTCACTCATTGTCTGCGAAAAAAAACCCCTCATGATGCTGAGCCTGAAATTCAGAAGAGATTTAAAAGACTCTGCTCGCTTTAAAGAAAACAAAATTTCACGCAACTCTTCGCTCTGTTGTGTTACCCCCGTAGGCTAGAAGCATCCTGGGTGAGGCTGCTTTAGCGAGGTCTTGTGGTTTTGCTAAGAACAACAGACACGGGATAATTACACAAATAGGCCCTGACCTTCAGCTCTGCCCGATCTCCCATTGCCTCTGAGAGGTTTGGACCAGGACCAGCGCCGTCATCCCAGATGAGGATGGGGTTTGTCACTTGACGGTGTGCCACTTGTAGTTCTGTGGGTATTTTGATAAGAAGATGCTTGGTAGGAGTTTTTGTTGTCTGAACTTACACATTGACAAGAATAAGGAGAAAGTAAAGAATATTTCTGAGCTCTCATTAATTATTTATTAATAATGACTCTTCCTAGAGGAAGACAGTGCTTTGGACAAAAGATAACAGGTAGAAAAGTGTTAGCAAAACCTCTTAACATCATGCTTGGTTCTCCTGCTTAGGATCTCTTTCACCTAGGGCTTTCTCCACTTAGCCATGAAAATGCAGGTGGTGGATGTCATTTTGGTGTTCAGGAAGAAAATGGATGTCAATTAGACAGCTACAGGCCTGATCCAAGTCCACTGAAGTCACCAAAGCCACAGACGTCACCAAATCCACCCCTAATTATTTTCTGAAGAGAGGTCCATAACACAACCTCCGGGTACAATCCAAGCTTTGGGTGTTGAAGCTGCATCTGCTTCAAATTATGGATGGGCATTTTGCTTTTGCTTGCGTGTTGGTTCAAAAAAACATCGTAAGGCCTTTTGCACTGAAGAAAAATAATGAAGAAGGACTAAATAAAGTGAGGGGAAGGAGAAAATATTTAATCAGGCTGAAAAGCAAAATCAAGCATTGCCTTCCCACTTGACTTTTAGCGGCTACAGCTTTCAAAGTGTCTTCTGGAAAGAAAATGAAACACCAGTACGCTCCAAAAATCAAGGACAGTTAATAAGTCACTGCAGCTTCAAATTGCAAAATATTTTGGGGAGATGATGACTTCTTTGTCTCACACATAGACCCTACGAAGCACTTAGAGTGTCCCAGAAATTTTTACCTTCATTAAGAAACCATATGCCTTACTGGAGCAGTTTTGCAAAACCGCGAATAAAATGTAATGAGTTCAGCATTTTCATATCATTCTAATTTTCTTAGCTGATATTTGAGATAAAAGACAAAGCCTGCCTTGGTTTCAGTTCAGAGGACGTTCAGTACTACGGCTTCACTTTTCTGAAATACTGATCAAAGCGGAGCTGTGAAATCTTACTATCCCATTGCTAACTGCACTGTTGACTTTGTGCATACTTCCAAAATCCCTGCTTCCCCTTAGACCTTTTGACCACCTTATTTAAAAAAAAAAAAAAAAAAAAAAGGCAAGATATTTGCATTTGGTACTGTTCAGTACTTTCTTGCTAGGAACAGTCCTACTAGGGAGCTGAAACACGATTTTCCTGTTCTATAATTAAAAGAATAAACCTTTGCCACGGTACCTCCAAGCTTGCTCTGCGCTGAAACACGTGTGATATCATTTTGCCTACTGTGAGGGATGCAGTTCATTAACCTTGGAGACACCCCCTTCATCAAAGACAGGAGGAAAACGACTCACGAGTTCTCCTCTCAGATTCTCTGATTATATTAATCCCAGAAGATCTGAACTTCATTTTCTTCCCATCTGGGACAAGAATCCAAGCAGGGAGAAGTTCAGGGTACCCAAATGTTTCCATAACTGTCTCAGATAACTCCATGCGTTTCAGCTCGGCAGCTGTGTAACCAAGCACGGCGGCGTGGGGCTCCCCATCAGGTTCAACCCATCCCCGTCCCTTGGCTCTCCTGGGAGAAGGACCGCCTCGGGGCGGGGGGCTGAAGGGTATTGGGACACCTCACCCATCACCTGATGCCTCTGGGTGGAGATACTCCATGTCATGTTTTTTCCCAATAGCCTTCTCCCTCTGTAATTTAGCTTTTAAACAAATAAAGAAAGGAGATGTGATGTTGGTGGGATGACACAGGGTCAGGCATGGGGAAGAAGTGTCTGTCTGTGAAAGTGGCTTCCAGGCAAGCTTGCCGTCAGGGAAGGGACCGGCGGGACCGGTTGAACAGTGGGTGGTTTGAGGTGACGCTAGAAGGATACTACTCCTCTTGGGATCATTTTATGCAGTGGCCCTGGGAATCGCAGACTGACAGGAAACTGCTACTTTCATTTGAGCAAATTTAATGTCCTGCCGACACCCTCGTGGGTGGGGGTGATGGTACGGGAGTCTGCGAGTCGTCTCGGGCGCTGGATGTCAATGCCAAGCAGCACCCACGAACGCTGCACGGGGTCCGAGGCTGCAGACGGAGCATCCCGCACCCCTAGCCGGGCACTCGGCTACGCACGTGTGCAGGGGGTGACTGGGGGAGCTGACGCCGTGTTCAACTTGTTTCTGTGGTCTCTGAACATCAGCCTTGAAGTCAATCTTCTTTTCTGGAGGAAAAAATAGTAGTTTTGACATTCCAAGAAATCCCAAAAGGAAAAATACTGAAAATTAAATGGGTTGGTCTCCGTCCAACTCTCTTACTCATGGGAGATAAATGATTTCGTATGCTAATGACCATTCCCTCAAATCTCTGACATTTTCTTACAATGTACTTAAGTACAGTTTGTTTTGCTTTCTGTCTCCACAACAATTACAAAGATTTATATTTTATTGCTCCGGTTATGTTTGCCAGGACCACACTTCCTTTCCTTTTTAAAGGCACAGCGATATTGTCTGGTACGGCACATAACGGAGGTTTCTGAATAGCTAAAATGAAAATAAACAAGGCTGAACTTATCTTCTGGAAGAGGGCAGACACTTTCGCTAGGCACAGCGAAGCCAATAAAGGCTTCTGGCTCTTTTCTCCTCGACAGATCAGTACACACAGAATCAGCGGCAGTTCATAAGACAGACAACTCTGTCACCTTTTGTGATAACTTAAAATTAATTCCCCCTTCCAACGCGATTATGAACAGCTAAAACCTGCCACCTTTCAAGGCTGTTCTGGTGGTAAAGGCTAATTTCTCCAGTCTACCGTTTGGCAAAGGGGATGCATGTGCTTCGTGGAGGAGGAACTCCCGTGTTGGTGCAAGCTGGTGGAAGAACAAAGCCCCACTGTACCCAGGGGCAGGTAGCACAAACGATGACTGTTCCCAGAGACACCTTTCCCTGCCTCCTCCGCCCGTCTCCCAGTGCTCCGTGTGACTCAGACCTCCATTGAGGAGGACCGATGGGTGGAGGAGAGCTTTAGCTGACGGCCTCCCTGCTCACTTTGCCAACCGGGACGCTGGCGCTAAATTAGCATCGCTGGGTTAAGTCTGCAGGGAATGGGGCTGAGGTCACGACGTTTCAGCCTGGAAACCAGATAATCCTGGGCTGCAAAGGCGCTTTGCCCACAGTTGTCTGAGGAGCCTTTTCCGTCGCCCTGTCTCTGCCCCACCTGAGCAGCTCAGCACCACGAGAGGTGCTGAGCCCCCGCGAAGCCGCTGTGGCACCCCACTGCCTGCCACTAGTTAGTCCTCCGCTGCGCTCTCGTTATTTTATACCCCGTGTTTTGTGTTTTAAAAGCATAAACCCCTCGTAGCCCCGCCGGCGCGGCAGATAGCGGGGTGGTCGAAGAAGTCCTGCTCCACCGACCGGGACGGGCTGCCCGAGCCGTGGGCAGTGACCGTGGGAGCGTCGCTAGTCCTCTGCAACGCCAACCTCGTGAGGGGTGGCCGTGCGCGTGTGAATCGGCTTCACGGCTTGGTTCCAGCCAAAAACGGGCTGCTAACGATGACCTCACAGCAGGTCGGATCCAGCCTTGTTTTTACAGACAGAGGGAGAATCCACTGATTGTGGCTTTCTTGGGAATCATTTGCAGGCCATGAGTAATGTGGACCACAAGATGAAAAAAAAAAATATAAAAAAAGGAGTCTTAAAAAAGAAAGGAGAAAAGACAGTAGAGTCAGTGTTTTCCACTATGTGCTATGAACATCTTGAACAACTCCGTTACCAAAAGGCTCCGTTCAACTAAGCTGAACCAGTTCGGAAATTGAAAGCTTTGTGAAAAACGGTGTCCACAGGTGCCACTTGTTCAGGATCATAACCATTTCCATGGGTTTTGTCAGAAAAATGCAAAGTGGCAGTGATTGCAGTCCATGACAAAGCTTTCCCCCCTCGTCTAAACAGTTTGAAGTTCTGCACAAGCATTGGCAGTAGTTGGGAAACTTCCATAGCTGGCTGCTGCTCTTCCTAATTTCATAATTATCCCTCTTTGAAATGTACATTATTTAGGCTAAGGAATGTGCGTTGTATATCTTATAGCCAATAAAAGGATTTGTCATCATCTTCTCTATAGATTGTAATGACGGACTCAGACCCAGAAATTCATGTTTTGATTCCCGGCCCCTTCCTTAGGCTTCCTGCGTGACCTTAGGAAAGTCTCTTTGTGCTTCTGTTTATCACTTGGGATAAGGAAATACGAACACGGGATATTCTTTTGTGGGATGCAAAAGACAGCTTTTTGCCAAAATTTGAATGGGAAAAATTGCTGATCACTTCCACAGCCGATGAAAGAGGAGAGGGAAGCCGTGAAGAATGTTGTCAAATGTTCAACGATTTCCAGTGGTTGTAAAGATATTTTGGTTTTCTCGCCACTAGACGGTCTTCTCCTGCCGTTCGTTCATGGTGTCTTCCAGCAATTCCTTGTGCAGTGCTCATCGCAACAGTCTTCATCTGGTGCCAGCTGAAATATGCAGCCATAATAACGATATTTTATTTCAAAGCTTCTTTCTCTGCTCATGGCCAGAACGTCTGAGTATCTTCCACCGTGTTTCTGCTAATTATGATGGATGATGATGATGATGAATAATAAAAGGCAAATTGCAGAAGCGTCCTCAGTCTAAGCACTGCTCATTTGAGCGGGTTTGGGGAGAGGGAGGGAGGATCTCCCTAGTTGGATTCGCTCCGTAGGCCAAGGTGCGTTGCGGGCAGACCCCACCAGCCCCACAGGCTTGACTCGGGGGTATAATGGACTCGGAGGGCTCCAGCCCCACTGGCACAACATACGATGGTGCGTGGTCCCCTGTGATGTGGCTGTGGCTTCCGTTCCCTGTCCTCCCCCTCGACGGGAGTGTGGCCAGGCCACCAGTGTGGGCAGCGCTGCCGTTTAAAAGAACAATAAAGGCTGAGCTCCTATTCCCAAAGGGAAAACGTAAATTGTAAGATCTTTCCTAAAAATATGGATTATGAAAGTGCATCCATTTCTATTGTTTTGGTGAAACATTGTGTTAACTGAACTTAATCAAACACATATTATTTGTCTCTATGGGTGAAATTCTCTGGCCCACGTTACCCAGGTCAAATCAGATGATCTAATGGTCCCTTTGGCCTTAAAATTCTCTGAGACAATGAAACGTGGGTTTCATTAATATAGCTAGACATTTGGTAGAATGAAATATGAGCCACACATATCCTAATAAGACATCTTTCAGATTCCTATGGCGTTTGTCCATCTTTTTGCCAGACTGTAGTTTGTGGAGTGAAGCAGGGCCCTGATCTCTCTCCCTTGGGAACGAACTCCTCCTGACCCAGCTTTCACTATTGAAAGGCAGATGCCTGCATGCTCTTGCAGGCCATTTGACCATCCAAAACCAAGTCTCTGGGGGACCTCGATCTCCTTTTCCCTCCTTTCAGTCACAGACAGTAAAAATCCCGCTGCCCACAATATACATCGTGTCAAAAACCAGAGCAAAGTCATCTTCTGCTCCTGAGGCTTTAGTTTCCCCATTCTCTGTGATGGCTTGCTTTGACATCAAGACAAGATGATTCCTGAAACACACTTCCGATGTACCCACGTGCATCTAGTGAAGCACTGCTGGCTTGTCCCATACCCATACCTTCTGCAGAACAAGACCTTTGTGCTTCTCCGAAAGCCTTTGACCTTTGTTCATCACCGAAGAAGGCAAGGAGAACAGAAGGAAGCTAGAGCTTGGCAGACGTGGGGTTAAGCGTGAAGGCACTCAGCAGTGAATGCCACCAGCAACAGATGGCACCAGGGGACATTGCAGCCCTCACCTCAGGGCTGCAAGCAGCCACATCCGCATGAATCAGGCTGCTTTGTCCAACTCCATCCCTCCCTGACCTCCTTGCTTAATGCCTGTGGATGCACACAGCCACTGAGGAGAGCGTTCCAGCCTCCGGGACTCGTCTAATTTGTGTGAAAGACCAAGGGAAAAAGAAAAAAAAAAAAAGCTGCAGAAGGATCTTATTGCAAAAACCAGCCCCCCTGCCCGGCCTGGGGCAGGCTGCGATTACAGACAATACCTTCCGTATTTCTCAAAGGGAAGTGATATATCCTTCCCAAGGCAGGCCCATGACGGCTGTCATGCTTTGTGGCTGCACTGGGTATGCGATGATGTCATTTCAGAGAAGGAATCAAAGATTGGCTCCAGTTTGAGGAGGTTTAGCTGTTTTGGTGTTTTTTAAACTTTGCCTTCATTTCCTTTTTTTTTTAATTTTTTTTTAATTTTTTTTTTTTTTTTTTTTTTTTTTTTTGCATTCAGAATTCACCCAGAGACATTTCCAAACCCAAATCTCTCTCCTAGAGCCTTCCCTCCCCGCCCCCTCTTTCCCCCTTGTCCCGTGCTGGCGCCGGGCGCTGGATCCTTACTGGGAAATGGGCAGGTCACACGGTTTACTGTCAGCCACAGAGACCTCTTTGGCCACCGCGTGAATCACTCTGGAGAGAGTCTCATTTTCTGCACCACCTCCTGAAATGTCAGAGAAAAATAAAACCCACTGTGTGACTGTAATGAGGCATATTCTGGTCCTGTTTATTTTGTAGGCAAACAGCCACTACCAGCAAGCAGCCTTAGCTGTAGGTTCCAAAAAAATCTCCTTTACCATGGATATTGTATGTGAAGGAGAACTGCCAGATTCTCCAGGCTGGAATGTCTGTTTTCCAGGGAACGGGCTTTTTTGGCGCATCTTGAGCGATCCAGAGTCCGGTGGCGACCAAGCGAGCAACACAAAGACCCCGGGCCAGCGAGACAAATGTCACCGCTGCGAGGGGGGGTAAATCGGATGTAAGATGAGTCCTGAATCTCTGCCCCTCTCCCGAAACTCGTTAATCTTATCCTGAAGGAGGAACCGACCCCGTCTTGGCCTGGTGCCCAAACCCATTTTGGCTTATCACTCAGCCAAGCCGGTCAGTCAACACCGGGAGTTTCCATCTCCGAGGATGGGCTGCAGGAAGCCAAAATCTGTCACTTCTTTCCTCTGCCTCATTAGATCCTGCCTTTCACAGGATACTGAAATCAAGGCCCCGTGTGCTCGCGGACAGATAAATCGGTTCAGACCACCAAATAATGGAAATTCAGACACAAGTGCCTATCTGTGAGTCTTATGTTTTGACATTCTCCGGTAAAATTTTACGAGGCGGTAAGTGCAATAATTAAGAAAAAGTTTTAAAAAAGCACCAACTAACTTTTGAAAAGGGCTCTCGGGTGCAAGTCCGTCATCGTAAGCGTGGTTTGCTGAGCCTCAGCATTACAGTCTTAATATCGGGAAGAGCTTTGGATGGGGACAGCAGGACAGCTGCAAAAGGAAGGCATCTCCCGCCTCACCCGTGGGGGTTGGACCGCTTTGATTAACGAGTTTCTGTAATTCAGGGCCCAACTTTTTAAAGGTAGGAGCCCATGTTTAGCCACCAAAACCCATCTGCAACTTTCTAACTGGAACTGGCCTCATCTCCAAAAAGGTAAACACCCTTGAGTAGGTTTAATTGGCTTTTGTAGGAAGTCATGAGGCTGAGGAGGTTTGTTTAGGTGGACTCGCCTTCACCAGCTGATGAAGGATTTGACCCCACACTGAATGATCAGATCGTACCAGGTCTGAACGAAGCATCGAGAGCAGAGTCCTGTCTCTGGCAGCGGTCCGTAGAGGATGCATAAGAAAATGTACAAGAATAGTGCAAACGTGTAATGCTACCTCTCTAAACCCTCTCACAGCCTCCAAAAATGTCACTTGTAGGCGACTACGCGTGCTTGCGAACTTTAATCTCCTTTTGTTGGTCTGATCTCGGCAGCAGGCGCGAGCCCCGTGATTTCAGCGCTCTTGCCGTGTCCCCCAGCTATCGGGAGCAGCGATCTCCCTCTGCGGTCTCGCCCCGCTCCGTGAGATCATCGGCACATTTGCACTTATGTTACCAGATTACTCAAACACGGTCCTACCTTAATCAGCAAAGTGTCAGTTCTCACACTTGGGAATGACAGTCGTAGCGGTAATTTTAAAGGTATTTTTCATCAGCAAGACGCCAAGATCTTTTTAAAGCAGCAACATCAAGGGAATATTTGTTTAAAAAGTTTTAGCAGAAGGGGCCAGCCGTTTGTACACTTTATGTTTCCTTTCAACTTCAGGTCCATTTTTTGCCCTTTCAGGCAGAGTTTTCTGTGTAAGCAGTTGCTGTGTAACTCCTTTTCCTCTTCCTCATAAATGCTGGGTACCTTATAGACCAATAAGCCACAATTGGGAATGCATTCAGAGACCATTAGTACAGGAAGTCGGGTCAAATCCAAAGAAACCATGAACCAGTAAGTTTGAAAACACCGTATGAATGGCCTTTTCATACCGCCGCTTTCAGGTGGAGTTTGTTTTTGGATTAAAGGAGTTTATTCAGGTATTCACAAATATCCCAGCTCTCTGAACTGGCTGGAATGTGGAAACCTCCAAGTCATAATCAATTGCCGTAAAAGGGATTGGCATGTTCTAACTGGGGAATAGAGGGATGAAAGAGTCATAATTAGGTGACACGCCTTCAAAACGGGATGAAAGACCGAAAACATCCTCAAAGACGCAAGCAAATATGAAAATCTCAAATCACCTCTTTCTTTATTTGCAATCAAGACGTTCCAAAAATGTTGGTTTCAGATGTTTTTTACGTACTGAAATCCCACATCATTTTTTTTTCCCCCCCTTTGCCTGCTTGGCTGGGGAATTTAAAAAAACACAACGCAACACAACTGAAATGTGACAGAGCCTTATTCTCTTCCATCACAGGAGCTGTGATAACTGGGATTGCTGCGTCCTGAATAATACAAAAATACTCAGGATGAAAGTTTTGATGGTTGAGTTGTGGTGCCATGCCCACCATTGAAAATGCCACCTTGGCAAGATACATCCACAGTTTTTCCTTTTGGACATGTGAGACAGGGAAGCTGGTGACCTGAGTTCAGCGAAAGCTGGATTAGAAAAGAAAGGAGAAGAAAACAAGAGCAGTTATCACCCCAGCAATCAAATGTGGATGGAAAACATCCTTGTGGGAGGAAAAAGGGGGCGCAGTGGTATTTTTCCTGCTAGGAGATGCGTAAGGATGACCTCCTTTCTCCCCACCTTCTTCTCACTTGAGTTTCCAGGAATGGCAAAAGGGACCTTTTTGTGACCTGCAGGTGATGACCTTGATCTGATTCAACAAAGTCATCAATATTTCCAGTGTAAACCACATTTGGCTGTTTTCAGGGTTCACCCCGGCTGTGTGTGCCAAGTGTCCTGGAGATGCAATTTGCAACAGAGATGCTAATTATTGTCTCTGGGAAGCAGATGGAGATGAGGGTTCGGAGCACCCTTGGGTGGCGGTGAACTAAACACGGAGAAATCTGATCTTTCAGCGCTCGTCGGGATCAGCTGATTTCAAACTTCAGCTGCTTTGTGCTGTTGTTAATTGGAGGTTATTTTTTCCCAGCTCACTGTTAAAAGAAATAGAAGGTTATTTGGAACAGGCAAGTTTTCTGGAAATAAGCAAAACCTTCCTCCTTTCTCACATGAGCACACACTGTATGGTGCGGCCATAAACGCGCGTTATAAACAGCAAATATACGAGAGGAAAATCCACTTTTTATACATCCTGAAGCACTTGTACCTCTGAGTTCTCTATATTTAGAGGAACTTTTAGTACGGCTTCAGACATCCTTCAAAATAAAATTCGCTCCCATTCTTATTACATAGTGGTAAATTTTTGGCACTTACTAACTAGTACTTTAACTACCTTTTTTCCCTCCCCCCCCATTGCGGTCCTAACCATCCCACGTGGCATACATATTCTGATGAACCTCGTTCCTTCAAAACACTTACAGGGTGTCCTTTTCCCTTCCCACAGGTACGCAGCAGGACGTAAGGACTGGGGGTTCAAGCATAGCCTTGAAATTGGCTTTAAATATGGACTGACCCTGGCGAGCAAGCAATATTTGGAAGGAGGTTATTGCCGAAATTAATCTAACAGAGTAGGATGCGTGCATTTTTGTGCAACGCTTTTGCTCCGTAAGATTCTGACCCAAAGTCCATCTTAAATCAATGATGGTCATTCTCATATCAACAATGTTGGGGTGCAGTTGTCCAACAGTTTTTGATGGAGCAATTCAGAATGTTGTCTAAATTATATATGAAATTCAATAATTTGGGAGAAACTTATAACTTCCAAAAAGGAGAGATGTAGAATTTTGGTTTTCCAACTTCTTTTTAATAACGACAAGTCACTTTAATTTAATGCCATAGAAACATTTAATTTTGATTTTCTACCTTTGACTCATTTGGGTCAACTTGTCCATTATGTTTAATAAGCATATTATTTTTACATTATGTTACATGTTCCCTGGGCCAACGCTGGCACGCAGGGTGGAAACTTGTCCCTTCCACTTCTCTCCATCCTTTGCGGCGGTTTCCATCAGCTCGACGCTGTTGAAACCAACTCCACTGCTTCCTTTGCTGGGGCTTTTTAAAAGATTTCTCTTGGAGATGCACTGCTGCACATTTCCAAGGCTCAAGCTGTTGTGTCCAGCTTGGCGATCGCAGCTGGTTCCTGACCTGGCTCTTAAAAATCGCCTCCGCGAAGATGCTCTCCCTCTCGGCTCCGCTGCTGGGACCGCGCTGACCGTGCCACCGTTGGCCAACGCTTGTCCCCCAGCACTGGCATACGGCTCAGGTCCCCCCTCCTGGTGCAGGGTCCCGCTTTCCCTTCCCGCAGCATGAGAACGTTTGCTTTTTATCTGGCAGCTCGCTCCAGCTTTACCAGCGGGTTTTCAGCGCTTGCTGTGGGAATCGTGTGCCGTCCAGCGTGCATGCCCCCAGAATATTTAGATATCCAGAGAAGGGCTGGAACAGGACGAATTCTCAAATCTCTTTGCTGGTGATGAAATCTTTCCATACTCTGCCCTGACCTCCTTGCAGTCTTTTTTTTTATTTTTTTATTTGGAAAGCATCTAGTTTTCTGCCTAACCTTTCAGTGACTTGCCAGCTTTCACAGTCCCGTATATTAACCGCTGAGATTGTGGCGGCGTTGAAAAGTCTTCCTTTTATTCCGAGGCTGGCCCGTTCTGATTTTCTTATGTTGCTAAGTTTAGGAAATGCCACGATCAGCCGTTCTAGCCGTCCTGTTCCTTCCTTCTCAGGTCGGTCGGCCAATAATGCTCTGCCCAGGGAGGTGCGTGTTGGCATTTCCTGCTGCACAGGAAGCTCTTCTTATTTCTGAAGCTCTTTTGCTCTCCCAGGAGCTCCTGTTTTAGGAGTTGCCGCTATATTCTGGGGAATTTTGATTCTATAACAGCTAGGTAAATGGTCAGGTTGTACAAAGAACTTATTCAAGATAAAAAAAAAAAAGGGGGGGGGCTTAAATAGCTGCTTAGGTTGGATTAGGGGAATACGTGATGAAGAACAAAGACGTGCATTCTGTCTCAAAAGGAAATAAAAATAAATTCATACCGCAGCTGACTGCGCATTGAGATCGCTTTAATGCTGCTGGCTTTTGCACACCGATGGCGGCTGTGCGAGTCCTTAAAAAAAAAGAAAAAAAAAAAAAAAAGGTTGAGGTTGTGCACATTCTAAGAGGAATTGGCAAAAAGGATCTTGCTTCAAGAAAGAGAAAACCAGAAAAGAAGAGAAAACAAAAAAAGTGGGGATGAGTCATCTTCCGGCTGCTCACGGTGCCCACGGCGCGGCAGAGGGTTCTGCAAGAGTTAAAAAAGAAACTCGCGGCTCAGAGCTCTGGAGTTTCTGGAAACTGAACTGGAGCAAGTGTGCTGGAGACAGCGCTGTATAAGGATAATATATGCGGCTCTGTAGTATTCGTCATGCTTCCTATGGTCTCTGGAGAAGACAGCTGTCATCCACCGGTCTGTCAGCTGAGCACCTCCTTTCCCTGCTGTAAAAATCACTTTGAGAACAGAAAACCGATTACTTTTCCCACTATTCCTGGAGAGTTTCTCGAGCTTTGTGGAATTAGAAAAAATCCCTTTCTGACAGCTATTCCAACATCATTCTTTGAGAGTAGCTTTAACGGCGCAGGGAAGGATAGTCGAGATTCGAACAAACATGTAAGAGTTTTGTCTTTGGTTTGGAGAATTGTTGCCGCTCCCGTGGGCTCTGTTAGGAGATTTGAAGGATGAAGCAAGGGGGGGTCATAAGATATGATGGAAAACGATCTGATGTGAGGTTGCCAACAGGTTTAAAATAACAGGTCAGTGTTCGGTGGGCTTCTGTTATAATTCAGAAGGAAAAAAAAAAAAAAAAAGACAAAAAAAGAGTAAGACTCTAAACCACTCACACTCAGAAAAGAAAAAGGATATGTTATAATTAAGGGCCGATCAGACCTCTGGAGCTGAATACAAAGAAAGCGAGTAGATGAAGAGATAAGGCAACAAGCAATTAAACCCCTCCTTGATGACAGACTTGCGTTTACTGCTGAGGAAGAGTGAAAGATGGGGTTTATTTATTGAAAGTAATTCCATTGCGGGGACACACGCCTCTCCTTTTCTGCCTTCTCTACAACTCGACTTGCTTTTTGCAATGAAGGTCCCCTTCTCCCCGTTAGCTCGTCCCGACAAATCACGGCCAGCCTGAGAACTGGGACTTGGAGAGCGCTTGCTGGCGGAGCAGGCAAAGTGTCGTGACCAGCGCCGCAGCCACGTACGTAAAGGCGTGAATCAGTAACCGCGTGGCTGACGCGTGCATTTTCTTCCCCCGCAACTGCACGGGGTGCAAGGGCACCTGGAGCTGTTTGCAGGCTTACGGGCATCTCAGACGTCTTGCAAAGAGCTGGTTAAGCAGGTGTTGAATCCTTGAGGGTGGAAGGAGGAGGGGATGGGGTTAAGGTGACGTTATCCCCCCACTCAGCATCAGCAAAGGGCTCGCACGCTCCTTGCGTGACGGGAGCTGTGTCCTTCCTTGCTCCAGACATAAACCTGCACGCACAGTTCCAGCAAATGGGTGTATAAACACAGCGGGAGGCATCTATAATGTGAAAATGGCTAGGTGGGTACCGACAGAGCCGTTGTGCATTCAGTCCACCCTGTTAGCGGGGCAGCCTGAATAATTATACGCATTGATATGGGGAACCAGCTACGCAGGCAGGGTTTTTCTTTAAATGCAGACCAATGGCTTCCTGTTTTGGAAATCTTGCCTTTTCAGTGCACAAATGCATAGTTTTGTATGCGCATAATTTGTGGCTGTAATTTTAGAGGCTCATTAAATAACTTGGCTGTGGAAATCAAATTGCCTTTCATCAAAATCCAGCAAGAGCTGAACTAGTTCTGTCCATCACAGCAGCCCTTCTGGTCTTCGTTACGTGGCTGAAAAGTACAAACGCTAAACGGGGCCGTGGAGGGAGAAACAGGGTGTTGAGAAGAGGGAACGGTACTGGCAGCAGATTTTCGATAGCGAGTTGGTCATCTGAGGAGAAATGAGGACTTCTCTGTTTTTCTGCCCAGGTGAGAAAGCTAAGGAAAGGCCTGAGCGGTGGGTTTGCACAGTGCTGCCCCAAACCTTCTGACACGTACAGGAGCCCCATGGTGCCCCTCACTGCTCAGGGGACCTTCTGCCACCAGTACTCGGCAAATCCAAGTCTGGGATGTGGGGAGTGAAACCCAGCAGGTACCGTCATGCCAACAAGTCCGTTTCTGTCCACTACGAGTAACGGCAGTGGACTTTTCTGGGGACTTTTCTGGCAAGAGGTACCAGGCTCGGTGCTGTTTCTGGGATTGCTCCATTCATACTGGAGAACACCATAAAACAGCTAACCTACGTGCTGATAAAGTCCAGATTTATTATCCGTGTAACGGTGAGGAATGAGAATGAGTGCAGGTGAAGACTCAGATGGGAAGGGGCAGATGCTCTTTGATGTTCAACCGCGTTATCCAAAGCAGGCCGGAGATTTAGGCTTGTTATTTATTTTAATCATTATATAAAAGTATCAGCACACTGCTGGTATTCACACTGTTACAGAAAGAAGTACGAAAGAAAAAGGGAAACCTGCCTTCTGCTGTAGCAGAGCTGCTTGGTTTGTACCCCGAGTTCTTGCAGCTGACCAAAAACTCGGGGATTTTCTGGGGCTTCATCTTTATTCTGCACCACTAGCAGCAACACAACCTCCTTCCCTTTAGCAACCTTTTGTAACGATATTTACTTGGAGGAGAGGTTCAACGACGCATTGGGAAAGAAGGAAAAACAAGAAGCGGTTTCAAAAGGTCCTACGTCTAAAAGAAAAGTTTAAAAAAGGGAGACAAATAAAGAGACAAGACAGATGCTGTTTCCTGTGGAAAGGGAGACGGCCCTTTGGCAGCTGATGAAGAAGAGGTGGGATTCCCCCTTCCTCTGATCCCTTCCATTTGGGGTTTCAGGTGTCTGCTTCAGAAACCCAAAGGTCACGCAGGGGACAACCCGATCACCAGAAGGGCCATCGGGCTGCCAATGTGTCAGCCATTCAAAGACCGCTGACAGAGATAAGAATGCAGGAGAGGTGTAACTTAAGTGTCATCGTATAGCTACTAGGAGCTTAGATACACTTCAAAGGCAGGCGGCGGCGAAGTGGCCGCTCCGAGAGAAGGCAGCCAAACAGGCAGGCTTGAAAGCATGATTATGACTTATCGTATTCCACCATGAATGTGTGAAAGCGGGCAGGAGGGACTCTCACGCTGAAAAGTAAGTGGCAATGGTTTAAAGAGGGGCTTTCCCTCTGGCAGTGGCTGCCCTACTAGCAAAGCTCCTTTAAAAACTGGAGCAGCCTCCAGCTGAAGACAAGATGCCCGGCTTGCCAAGGCATGGGAAGGCTGCTCTCCTCTGCACCAGCCCCACGTGAAAAGATGAAACGCCGCACAGGAGGCGGCCGAGAGATATTCAAGATGGGAAGGAGATCACCGGGGCGCCTTCTTCCACTGGCATCTGTTGGTCTGGACAGAAGTTATTTCACGTTTCCCCGATGAAACGTTGCAGCTGGTGGCATGATAGAGGTGCAGGACTCGTTCACATCGGTGGCAAGTCACTAGCCTTCAAATCAGAGGAACAATATCTCCTGTTATCACGTGTCCAAACTCTTAATTTCTTCCTGTCCTTTCACCGCCCCCCCCTCAATTTTTTTTTTTTTTGTGTGTGCCAAGTATACCCCTCAGCATCTACACTCTAGCCCCTGGACTTTTCAAAACAGCAAAGGAAGCAGAAATGACTCCAAGCTTTTATCTATGCTTTCAAAAGAATGCAAATCAGGAAACTCAACCTTAAAAGCTTGGTCTGGAAAGAGCATCCTCCCCGTTGCAAAACATTTCACCTTTAATATATTCGAACCAGCCTATGAGACCATTGCTCTTGCCAAGACAACTTTTCCTCATTAACTGTTGGGTTCCAGCAACCTCTTGGCTTACTCTGAACCTTTCAGCGCTGAAGCAGAATACTAATGTCCGGATCACATAGATGAGAAATTAAATCACATTTCAATAGCTTGGCAGATGCTAAATGCTGACAAGTGGCAAAATCCCCAGGAAGAAATACCATCGCACCGTGGATTTCTGAAAGCAACCTGCAAAGGGGAAATCCTCATGACCATGGGTATTCCCGCATGGGTTGAGGTTACACCTGCCCCTGCCACCCCATGGCTCCCATCGGAAGCGTAGTCCCATGTTAATGCTGACCACCCTCAATTTTAACTTGCGTTGATGCTCCTGGCTGCGAACCGGGGCTGTGAGTCACAGTCCCCGAGATCTCTATCTGCGATAACTAAATCTAGACGTGATTGCTAATCATTGTCCTGGGGCTTGGGATTGTACCTGATTCCTGGTGATGGGAGCGAGGTGGGACCCGGGCTTCTCCTTAGCTTGTGTTCAGCTGGGCTAAGAAAATGGAGAAAACACACTCTTCCTATCCTGCTTCTAATGATGTATCCACACTGGCACTCACATGTCGTCTGTCATCCACACGCTCTTGTGGTCACAGGAGGAAAGGGTTGAGGAAGATGATGCCTGAAACCTGATTTCTAACTCCATACTGAGATACTTCCATGGGTCACCTGAATTTCCTTACAGGTGTTTAGTAGATGCCTATACACTGATTTAGAAATACAGTTTCATAGAGTCATAGACTGATAGAATTGTTTAGGTTGGAAAAGGCCTTTAAGATCATCAAGTCCAACCGTTAACCTAGCGCTGCCAGGTCCACCACTAAGCCACGTCCCTCAGCACCACGTCTACATGTCTTTAGGTACCTCCAGGGATGGTGACTCAACCCCGTCCCTGGGCAGCCTGTTCCAATGCTTGACAACCCTTTTGGTGAAGAATTTTTTTCCTAATATCCAATCTAAACCTCCCCTGGTGCAACTTGAGGCCATTTCCTCTTGTCCCATCGCCTGTCACTTGGGAGAAGAGGCTGACCGCCCCCCCCCCCCCGCTCGCTACAACCTCCTTTCAGGTAGTTGTAGAGAGCGATAAGGTCTCCCCTCAGCCTCCTTTTCTCCGGCACCCAGTCCTAAAAATTTTGGGCAAAGCTTCTCCGTGCCTCAGTTTCCCCACCTGCAAAAATGGGGCAAGAAATAGAAATCATTGCAGGGCAGGTGCCATGCAAATGCCTTTGCTAAAGGGCCGGGGCGTGCTGGCCGTGCCCGGCAGGGATTTGTGCCGCGGTGGCTGAAGTGTCCGTGCTGTGGAGGAGGGAGACTCTAAAACGGGGCAGGGCAGGAAGCTGTGGGAAGCCTGAGTTTAATCTGCTCCGTCTGTGAGTCAGAGCCCTAAATCTTCACATCTTCCGAGGCTTTTGCGCTGTTGCCACGTTGGCTACGGCCAGCCGGCTTTCTGGTTTGCCCGACTTAATTCACGTCAAGGCCAGTTTTCATCTTTTTCACATGTACTAACAGGATAAAAGCGGTCCGTGTTGCTTCATCCCTTCCCAGAGAGGTACAACGGCACCCAGTGAGCGCAGGGCTGGCTGCATCTCTATTTCCATCTAGACAGCTCTTGTCGGGGAAGAGACAAAGAGAGAGTTTGTTTAAAGTGGAGCAACACATAAACAAAGTCCATGTAAGTAAGCTGGAAATAAAAATGCCAGCAGCCGGCTCGCTCTCGAGAAGCCCTCGCATTCGTCTCGTTTTTTAATCTAATTTTGCAACTGTAAAAATGTGTTGGAAATGAGGATCTGGCAAAAAACTGCAGGCTCGGTCCCTCAGATAGGGAGCCGAGAATGTCTGCAACGATTAGGCGTCTATAAATCTCAGCATGTCTCTCCTAATTACTCCGACAGGAAAGCATTTAATTATGTAATCAGGATACCCTATTTGACACAGGCACACATGTACCCCGAACGCTAACCTTAACCTGGTTATCTCGCTTTGTTTCGGGACTAGTTAAATATAGACGCAGACAGACGGATCCGTCTGCGCAAACAGAGAACACGCTGTGTGGGAAAGTAACCTGGTGTTGAACCTGTCCCATCGCCCTCCCCGGCTGCACGAAGCCGCTCGGTTGGAGCCCTGTTTTATACGCTGTTTCTTCCCCATCAGACGCAATTTGTTAATTCGCTGTCACTTACTCGACCGATCCGCTTTCTTACCCGGGCCTGGGTGTGATTTATTTCTGAGGGGTATCGCTGAGTTCGTGCCACTCTTTTCTTCCGCGGATTTACGCTACCTAAACCCATATTTTTTTTAAGGGATATTAGATGCAAATAAGTCCCCTAACAGCCCAGTAAGGAGCAGACAAACTCTTTTTAGCCTTAATTATAGCCCTGATCCCAACTAAAGGGGGGCGCATTGAGTACCTCACTCTGACCTGTCGCATTTTACGGGTTTTCCGGGGAGAAAGAGGCGTCGCGTCGCTCCTGGGTGCTAAGTCCTCAGCGCCACCGGGGTTCCCCTTAAACACGCTGCCCCCGGGCTGCGTTGCCGGCTCATGTAGGCACAGCCTACGACCCTCCTGGGAGCCCAGCTCTTCCCGGGCATTTAACGGCTCCGATTAGCATTGGTTAAAAGTATCCCATTGACCTCAGCGTCTCCCAACCTCCCAGCCTTGCGTGCGCACGGGCACATCCTTGGCCCCACGAGGAACCCAAGCGCCTCGCTCTGAGAAAACGCCGAATTTGCTCGCGCTGGCGCAGGTGGGACTGGTGCCAGCTCTGCAAAGGGAGCTTTGCCCGGCGGAGATTTTGCCTGCGAGGAGCAGGAAAAGGAGTCGCTCGCTGACGGCAGAGGTCAGGAGCTTGTTGGTCGCATTCCCTTCTAGTGTCGTGAGCAGTTGTGGGGCTATTTTAACTCAATTTCTCCAAAGAGCATGGCTGGAGGAGGCGGGGGGGCGGAGTGACAGCTGAACCATGTGTATTTGGGAGAGGCTGTCTCTGAAAAGTGATGTAGGATCAGGGACGTGGGCAGCCCTGCTTTCACTCTGGCCTTTCCCTCCCTGCAGCTCTGCCACTTTAACTGCTTGTCTGGGGATGATCTGGGGAGAAAACCGCTTTTTATAATAATATAATACCCTTATGTCTGCTTTCTTCTATAGAGGCTTTATACCAGTCCTTTTTTTTTTTTTTTCCTTTGGTTTTCCCCTGAGAGGGATGTGAAAAGCGATTTACACTGGAACGGATCTGCCTGCAGCCTGTGCAGAAATTAATTTAACAATAGGAAAACCTCCTGAAAGGTTTTCCTCCTGAAAAGTTCTGAAAATACTCACCCGACTGGTTAGCTTTGGGGTTTTTTTACACACACTACCCGTTCTTCGTATTCCCCCCCTTTATAGGGACATCCCGACAGACATGGTGCGGAATGTCCGCAGCCCAAATTATTAAGCTGGCATTCATACGAAATAATTTATTGAACTGCGATTAGCGAGATAAAAGTAATAGGGCAGTGGAGAGGGAGAATTGCAAGAGGGAAGAGCTCTTTCAGTTCTGTGCCTCGTGCACCCCCTCCTCTGCTCCTTCCCTCCTCTCCCTCCCCGCAGCCCCCCACGCATCTGCTTCCCCGTCCCGAGCCCGTGCCAGCGGAGGATACGACTATCGGTTGTATTTGATCATATGGGTAACTTCTTGAAATTGTTACTACATTTTTAAATTAACAAAGCAAACAGTGAGAATCAGAGGGTTTGGCAGGGGACAAAGAAACCGCATCTCTCCCTGCTCTTCGCTACATGTCATAACAAAGCGCTGGGCCAGATAATTAAGACAGTTTCTAAAAATGTCCCCATGATAGTTGCCAGGGTATCTGTCTCTCTGAGCGTACACATGAGCATATCTGCAAGAGCTGCTTTCGTGCTTTATTTTAAAATAAACTGATTCATTTCTTTTGAAATCCAATGCATCAGCAACAAATCCTGCCTTTGCTCCGAAGAAAAACGAGAAAGATTTCCTTAGGAGATGAGAAAGCACTGTGAGCGTATACGGAGCCAAAAGCCAGCGTTATCTTCTCCCTTTTGCGTTCGTTTGGTACGACATCTGGGTGGGTTTATCTGGTTGCGAACGGTTGCGGAGGGGGCGAGCCGGTTACCAGCCATCAGCTGAGCCGTAATAACCCCCGGGGCACCGCAGGCTCTGCAGGCTGCCAAGAACGTGGTTTAACGTAACTCAGGACAGCTCGAGACCAGGGAAGAAGCTTGTAAAACGATATTCTGAGCTGTTTCACTTTTCCGATTCCTGCAATTATTTACCCTTTATTTTTTCCCAGTGTTTCTACAGACGCATTGACGTTTCCCTGGATCCCGCGGAACGCCGCCCCTAGCTCCAGCAGGCTTCTCAGCGATCCCTAATCCCACGGAAAACGCCGCTAGGTACCACATACAGCGTGTCTTTTAAAAGCAATTTCAAATTCTCACTGACAATGTCAGAAAAACGGAGAATTAATTCTGAAAAAAACACGCGGTATATCATATCATATCATCCATCGCATTTCCGTGGAATCTCTCTAAACAGCATCCTTTATGGCGAGCTTAATGTGTCGTAACACAACCGGCTTTCCAACAGCCAGCTAATATCATCTCTTAGGAATTTACTAGGAGTGTACTATGTCCTGTAATAGTTTTTATGTCAGGTTGTTAATCGCAGCAACTAGGATGTGTTGAGCGCACGTTTGTGTAGGAAAGATTAACTTTGCACCGGCGTTTGCCACTCAAAGGGAGGGAAAATGAGTATCTTTACCCGATGGTGTGAGCAAAGCTGGCTTCAGCGCATACAAAGGGCTGCAGGAGATAAGGTAACGAACATTTGTAATGAAGCCCTTTCCAGTCGGGAGGTGACATAAACCCTTACAGTTGTTTTTTAGGAACAGCCACGCACAGCCCCCACGTTGCATTTTTTAATGCCCAGCGTACATTTCCTTCTGATCCCTCTTTCCATCCGTCTGCTCGGTTTAATTGCTCCGTCGTGGGTTTTGGACTATGCTTCTCACTGTATTATTTTAATGATCCTTTGACTGAGTCAGACTGGAAGAATCCCATAAACTTTAGTGACACTGTGGGTGATGTAGATGGGCACAGATCGGTCCGCAGCCTTGCTCGCGATTCTTCCCGGGGCTCCCAGGGGAAGGCAAACAGCTTCAAGATTTGACCTACAAAAAACTTGGCGGCGGCTCGAGCCGAGCCCTACAAAAGCAGGCATCGAGGAAGCGCCACAGCCAGGTCTCCACGGTCCAGCTGATAGGTGGTTTCCAACAGCTTTTCTAGCCTGACCATGGCCATTATCGCTTGAAAAGCATAAAACATCTCTGCCAGGCGCCGGTGCCAGGCAGCTCCGCGCACCGGAGACTGCAGCAGAAACACCAGGAGACAGGAGGGGAAGGACAGCCAGTTAAAACATGTTTTCAATCAGCTTGACTATTCAGACGGGGAGATGCATGTTACATAAATGGGCTGAGCCAACCCAGAAACGAAAACACTTTCGGCAAGGGAGCGAGGGAAAGAAAAACAGTCTCACCTGCTGCTCTCCTTAGGCGAAAGCTGCTGACAGAGCAGCGTGCGGCACCTTGGAAGAGGCACGTAAAGGCAGAGCTGGAGCGGGTGCTGCACGGCTGGTTTATTCGGGATGCTCCCGGCCGGCCACGGTGTTGCGTCAGCTCTCCCACCATTAATTCAATCGCCGTTCGGCTCCAGGCGCGCACGGGATGCGCTCCTTAGAGCCAGCGTCGTGTCAGCAGCATCAGGTGTGGTGCCCAGCATGGCTTCGTTTCACAGACTTATCTATCGCTTACAACAAGCAGCTCCTCAACATCTAATTGTTTATTTTCCCCCAAACAATTAGGGAAGCCTGAGAAGGCCGGGATCCTGGCTGAAGCGCTGCTCTGGTGCCACCCAGGTGATGGTGGCTGCCGTGGTCCCAGGAGATGTGGGGGGGGGCGGGTGGGCGGCAGCCCCCTGTGAGAGGAGATTTCAAATACTTTCTGGATGGATATCATGGACAAAAGGAGACGGTGGCGGGGGGCACATCGCAACCTCCCCCTGTAGCTACATCTTGTGCGAGGCTCAGCCTGGCACGTTGTTTTGGGGAGCACCATCAGACGGGCTGAGATGCGGAGGGCGACCCCGGCTTTGTGATTTCTGGTGGGGTCTCGCTAACCCGGTCCATGCGGACAAATCCCTGGGCTGGCGCTATGTGCCGCTGGAAGCACGGGCGTCCGCTGAGCCGATGGGCTGCCCGGATGAGGCAGGGGTTGGGCAGGGGATTTGTGGAGCTCCGTCCTGGGCTGAGGCACCTCGATAGCCGGAGAGACAGCGGTGGAGGCTTAAACACGTCCTGACGGGGATTTAGTGCTTGCTGCTAGTTAAACATTTGGGAGGAAGGAGGGAGTACAACGCTGGGGCCGCACACGCTGATGCGATTTTGCCAGCCCCAGTAGGGCATGTGTGCCTGGTTTATCCGGACACAGTCAAAATCTGAATCACGCCTATTATTTATGCATTCGTATTAGTAGTGATTTTGCCTTTTTCTTTTTTTTTTTTTTCTAGAACCCATCATAAAGAGCAGAAAGAGAGAGATATAAGTAACACATTTTCAAATGTTCTTTCCTAGTGAATTACTTGGCCTGACATTGGAAATGAATTATTTTCCATTGTACCAGTGACCCCTGTTGTGTGTTCTATTAACACCACATGTTAAACTTTTATATTTTTAGTAAACCATGACCTTGTACATTCTCTGTCATTTCCCACTGGCATAAGTACAACACATGTGGTATGAAAGCTAACGGTTTTCATTTGTATACAGTACTTTTATGTCTTAGGCTTGTATGAAAGCACACAGGTCATGGTAATCAGGGCATCCTAGGATTTTACCAGTCACAAACAGTCACAACAAAGTGTATGTGTTTTCAAAAAACATATTTTTGGCATAATGCTCTCTTCTGGGTTGTGCAAATCCAGATGAAAATGGGATCTTGAAAGGCTGCGTTAAATTTTTTGATCGCGCTAATCCAAACAACTGTCTCCAACACATGCACAAGCAGAAGGAAGTCTATAAAATGTCAGGTTTGTTCTAAATATCTGCAGAACAAATGTGGCTCAAGAACATGACCGAGTGTGCAGAACTCTTGAGATAAAAGATGATGTCACATAGGTTCGATATTTTATTTCATCAACTGGTAACATTGTTCTAGACATCTAAAAAATTATGGATGATTTATGAATAGAGCCCAGGGTATGGAAGAAAGAATAATTCCTTCCAGTTGCCCAAATATTTCTTTTCATTTTTTCCCCCTCTTTTTCTTTTTCTTTTTTCTCCCTTTGGAGCCCGGACCCTTTAGATGTGAGTTTTTGGCGCGCTCTCAGCACGTGCCCACTGGCACACAGGAACGCGGTCGCACGTGTAAACCCCGGACTGCGGGGTCCTTTGTGCTTTTCGTTGAAATCCAGCCTGCTCTCTAGGCGCTTTGCAGGACCCATCCATCTCCTTTTCTGGGCTGATTCACAGGGCTTTCTGAATCGTTGCTGTTGCCAGGAAGAGCTCACGTCAAAAAAAAAAAAAAAAAAAAGTTTAAAGTCAGGTTGAGGTTATCCTCCTCACTTTGCTGGACTCGAGGTCAAGACACGCAGCGTCACCCGGCACCGAGGGCGCTGCAGGTCTCCGTCAGCCAACATACAGCAGCAGGGAATGAAATGGAAAAAAAAGACCAAAAAAGGGTGATTCGCCCATCATACAGAAGCACTTGCTCTCCTCTTCTCTGTTGAGCCTTGGTCGTTTCTCCACCTGGCTATCTCAA
The DNA here is from genome assembly GCF_964199755.1 of Larus michahellis. Taxonomy (NCBI): domain Eukaryota; kingdom Metazoa; phylum Chordata; class Aves; order Charadriiformes; family Laridae; genus Larus; species Larus michahellis. Next base: position 3,516,641 of record NC_133899.1, read on the forward strand.
AGCTCCGCCTTTTTTCAATGCGATGGACATCAGCAGCTCAAAGCTCTTCCAGATCGGCTCTTGCGGTGTAACCAGCCTCGGAGCCGCTCTCCTCCGGGGCTCCACCTGCTATTTGCTTTCCTCTATTTTCCGCCCGTCACCCGCGTGTTGGTAGCACCTCTCACCACTCGGACCACACTTGATCGTCGGTGGCAAAGAGGGGCTGGTTGTCCCCTGCGTCCCGTGCCCCCGAGATGCTGTCTCAGGCTTCCTAGCTGGCAGCTTCCCGTTACAACATGACACAGTTGTGTTTGCGATGTAACACCGCGTCTGCCAGGACAAACTTGTGATGTTTGGCTCGGGACCAGCCAGGCTCGGATTTTATTTATGACAAATAACCGTTGGCTCAAAACCCCATTAGAATTCCTTTTTGTCTCCTCCTTGTGCTGTGGCCGTAGGGTAACGGTCGGAGAGTTTCTAACAGAAAAGAACACTGCCTGGTCATAAAACCTTGAAAGAAACCTGCCTTTACAGTCATCCTGTGCAGTGCCCACAAGCACAAGCCCAAGTAAGGCTTTTTTCTTCAATTTGCCTTTTAGGATTTTTCCCACAGTGGTGCTTAAAGTTCTCCCAACACTCAAGTCAGAAAAAACCCTAAAATTTACATTGTGCTGCACGCAGAAGGCCTGGCAAGTGGGCAACAAATACATGGGGAAAACCCACGATTGCCCAGAGAAGAGACTTCTGCTTGGTCTTCAGCTGGACTGGCCAGGCTGGGAGATGGTTTTTAGCACAGAAATAGCTCAGTATTCCTTTATACCTTATTCCTTTTTGCCTTTCATTACCCACTCACAGACATTGAAGCACGGCGAGGCTGTAGAGACACATGGTTTTGCACCATGGGGACCATTCCTCGTGACTCGTCCTGTGCCGTGCTCTCAGGATTGCCCTCGTCTCGGGGTGTTTCCCCTCCAAATCCTTTGCTGGGTTCATAGTTTTGCTTCTGATTTGCCAAGAAAATAACAACATCGCTCTCCTGATTCCCTTGCAGTCGCAGAAAGTCCATAATGGAAGAGGAGAAGTTGATGCACTGGTGGAGATAACCAGAAACACAGATCCTTTCACGCATCCCAGTTATAAATATAATACAAAATAAGAGCTAATAAATAAAGGGGTTTCAGCGTGTCTTCTGGGTAACGACAAACAAAACCAACTCCGTTTATCTAGCAGGTTTGAAAGTGTGACTTGTCAGAGACGGGGGGAAATCTCCTGTCAGCAGAGATAGTGAGAAGGGTGGCAGAGAGAATACAGCCAGGAAATGATGGAGGAATGAAGAGGAAGTGTAGCAGAGAGGAAAAAAAACCAACCCCGAAACAACAAACCAAACTAAGGAGATTACAGGCAAAAAAAAATAAATTCAAGGAGGAAATAGGAGACGGAACTGTGACTATATACGACATGTAGGATGTAGGGTACTCACCCCTCCAGGCTGTATATTTGTGTATGTAGGAGGGGGGAGAGAGTTTTTGATTTCCTAATACATAGTGCAGGTTGCCCTTGCTCGGAAAATTGAAATCATACCAAAAAAAAAAAAAAAAAAAAGAATAAAAACGAAAGAAAAAGTTGAATCATTGGTGACAAAAAAAAAAAAAAAAGGCGTGGACTAAAATTGTAGGGAAGAACTGCTTATTAATGTAAGCCAGCCTGGGGGACTAAATAAATCCTTCAGCCAGACCAAAAGCTTGAGGTGTTGTCAGCTGCTGAGCTACGTGGGTACCTGCGGCAGATGGATCAGGGCTTGTCCCTCAGATTTGAGAGACTGCCCTGCTCTTGAGGGTCTCTGGGAGAAAGCAGAAGGATGTGAAGATCCCTTTGCTGGGCCACCAGGCCTGCTGAGATGCTCGCTTATGTTGCAGCCTTTCTGAAAGTTGTCTCTGAAGCAAAGCCAGCCCTGCCCAACGCAAATCCCAAACTGCATCCATGGGCCGCCTGGGGACCGATGATGATGATGAGCTCTCGCAGGGTGGGAGCTGGAGCTCATCGGAGAACAGCTTCACTGAGGGCTTGTAAATCGAGAGACCCCCTTGTCTGGGGATTTTCCCGACTCGGCGATGCCACTTGGGGTGGCAGAGCCATCCCCGGCGCCCGGCGTTGGCCGGCTGGTGGGTGCTCTCCGAGGGCAGCTCGCCGGCTCCCGGCGAGCGCGCCTCGTATGACACAAACCACACCAGGACTTGATGAATAACAGAACATCAAGTCAGACAGACACTGGCTGGCTTTTCCACTGGAGCTCTCCCCCTGCTATTATTTATATACCGTTTCACTTGCTTGCATGTAACTTAAAACCAGCCCAATGTCAGCAGCCCAATCCAACGGCGGCCCAATTAGCCTGGAGTAGTCCTCGCTTTCTTTCTTTCTCTCCTTCTCCTTCTCTCCCCCTTCGCTTTTGCACGCAGGAATAAGGCTGGCTACTGTTAGGCATTCCCGGTCGTGGCCGAGAAAAGCCTGTGTGCCAGTTCCGTGGTTGAATATGGGCCCTGTTTATTTTTTCAGAGTGGCAATTTTCAAAGGGTTGGAATAGTTGTTAAAATTAGCGTAAAGAATTTAAGCCACAGAAAGGTTCTTTCACCTTATTCTTCAAAAAGCCAGTTGTTTTCCCGAGCGCCCGCCCCTTCCAAGCCGCCTGAAACCTCAATTTCCATCTGGGAATAAAAATCACAGCCCTCAGACCCCGGAGAGGCGCTTGAGCAGGTTTTGGTGGGATTGGGCTCGTTTCCGTGTGCCCAAGTGGCACCTGCCAGGGGGGAGAGCACTGAAATCCATCCCTGGGAAAGGCCGAGCAAACCCAGCCGAGCTGAAAAGCGATCGGAGGGAACGGCACGCTCTCGTGCTGCCGGGAGAGGATGCCAAGCGGATAACGAATCTCTAGCTCGCCATCAACAGAAGTAAACATCCCCTTCAGGACTGACGGCTTTTGACACCCCGGGGTCTGTGCAGCGTCAGGATGGAGGGAGGTGATGCTTTGTGACAGCTCCGCATGACGGCTGGCCAGATCCCCTTCCCGCTGGTGGAAAGAAATAGGGATTCCCTAGCAATTTGCCAGCGGTAAAAACGGGATTCTTCGTATGTATCTGCTCCGAGTCCTAGAGCCTGTCTCTCCTACCAGTCTCTCAGTGAGTCAGTGCTGTGGGCGGGGGGGGGGGGGTTTCGTTTTGAGTCAGGCTCTTCGCTTTGTTTTGGAAAACGAATGGCAGATAAGCCGTCTGGAATCGCAAAGGTTTGGTTCGGTTACTCCGAAGTTGCTTATTTAAATTCGGGCCAAGGTCTCTTGAGTCAGCAAAACTCAGCGGGAGCGCTCGTAAAAATAGGGTCTCTTTTGAAAATTCACATGCTTCCTGTTTGTGCAAGCGCTGTGAGAACTGGCTTTCCCATGGCACGCCTGCGCTGGGACCAGGAAATAGACGGGAATTTGGAAACAAGAAATAATTGCTAAAAAAAAAAAAGAAAAAAAGAAAAAGAAAAAGGGAAAGATAATCACATTTCTTTTTCCCCTTTCAAGCTGAAAGAAAGTTTTGTTTAGTTTCTCATCCCGTCAGTCAACTGCCCATAACCAGGTTGCCTTGCTCCAACCCAGCCCATTGCAAGCTACTGCTGGAAATCGTGTTAACGTGTTGGAGTCAAACCGTCCCAACGAGGTGTGTGACTGTCCGTGGGTTTGGCGCTCATGGAGAGCAAATCCTTCCGCTCTGAGAGGGGATACAACCCAACGCTGCCTGGAGATGTTGTACCGGTGGACGTCTGCTCCACAGCAAGGGCTGAGAGCACGTTTGGAGAGCGTGAGCTTCACCCAGGCGCGCTCGTGCACGGACACCAGCACGGGTAGCTCGTCTTGCACGTATGCATCCATAGCCACGCTTCCAGAAAAGGCTGCAGAAGAAGATGAGTTGTGCCACCACTTACCTAACTAGTCTGGAGGCAAACGGGAGGTCTGCCCAGCTGGCATTTTTCTTTGGGTTTAAATAAAAAAATTTCTGGGGTTTTTAACGGCCTGGCAAAACCAAGGGAAAAACTAAAACGCCCGGTAAGCTGGATGGCAAGTGGTCTGGCTTTAAATTCGGGAGGGGGGGTTCGGATGGAAAATCCCAAGTAACTGCACTCAGCCCAGTTGAGTTCCTCCAGATCTACTTGAGCGTAATTGACATCATCTGGCTCTTTTTCCATCGTCGTGAATATCTGGACAATTAACTATCAAGTCTGAACAAACATGTAAACCTCAGAGCACTTACATTGTTAGGACAGATGAATATTAACGAGCGTTTCTATTGTGTTTTCTTGTTCTTTTTGTCATTTCCACGGTGGCCCCATTCAGATTTATGCTTGTTGGGCTACGCACTAAGGTCTGAGAATAAGTATTTCGATCAACTTAAATTTATAAGACGAAAAGCGTTTATGTTTTGGCAAGATGACCTTGAGTAAATTATTCGCTGCTGTTGTTGTTTAGACCATAGATAAAGAAAATATGTCCAGTTTAAAGTCCCAAGGCCTCTGAACACGTCAGTTGTTTTTTTTTTTTTTTTTTTTTTCTCAACATTTACTCTTCCTAGTTATTTTCTAGAAATTATGTCACCGGGTGACTGCGCAGACTATGTTTCTTTTTCACATTCTACGAGGGAATCCCCCCAAAGGGCCGTCGCTAAACAGTAGGAATATACAAATTGTGACTTTCCTGACATTAATACGTGCAGAGCTGCGTTTTTATGAGAGCCACGGGGGTTGTGAAGGTGGTGTACGCTCAGCCGCTTGGCCGAGAGAAAAAGCCCCCTGGCAGAAAGGGGCTCGGCACCATCCAGATGTGCTGGGTGACGCTGAGTCCCTTCCTGCCCCCAGGTTGCTCCGTGCCTTAGTTGTGAGGTCCAGGGTGAGAAAGGGCGTTTGCCTTGGATGCTATAGGATGCTTCCACGTGAAACACGTGCCCTGTAATAACACCCTGTTTCCTACCGCTGCTTTCCCACGCACGTAGAAAATAAAACACCCTAAAGGACTTCTAGGGAAGACGTTAGGAACCAGAATAAAACCTAACCTAGGTTTTCTTTTTCAAGGTTTGGAGAGCAGCGTGTTTTGTGATATGGAAAATATTTACTCTCACATCGAGGATTTTTTTTGCTAGTGTGGCTGCCCTTCAGCCCAGGGGGCAAAACATCGCAAGCCTTGCTGTGGCTCCACTGCGACCATCGATTTTCAGAGTGACAGTGTTACCTGTGGCTCTGAACCCACTTTCGGTGACATCGGTCCCCTGCCTTCACCCGTGGGAGGATTCGCTTATCTCCCCAAAGGTCTTGCAGGGTCCAGAGTACCAGGGGTTCCTCCCTTTGGAAACCCAGAAGGGATGAGATGGTGATGGATGCCCACCACGTCAGAGCTATTTGAGTGCCTGGTGATGCACAGCGGCCCTTTGAAACAAATTGACTGATACTGACGGAAGTTGGCACAAAGCCACCGCTGCTGCTTTCTGAGCCTCCCTAGAAGCCCTCTGCTCATTTTAGAGGCCAGATATTCTCGTTTTAGCCCTCAGATTCACCTTCCTTCCGGGCTGAGACAGGCTGATTTGGCAGATCTCTTCCCGGGACATCCCAATCCACCCTGACCCTGGGGGACTGGGTTGCCCGTGTATCGACTCCTAATGGCACATCCGTGCCAGGGCACCTGCATGGGACCGGTAGGTGCAGCACAGAAGTTACTGGCAACCGGTGCTCTTTTGGATCAACAGCTGGTGGCCAGATGTTGTGTCCCACAGTGCTTAAAATGCTCCGGGGACAGCTTGATCCAGTGGCATATTCATTTCTAGGACTTTCCTTCATCCTTCATGCGAGCTCTGCTCTTCTCTGCCTTCCTCGTCTCCCTGTAGCCCGGCTTGACGTGGTCTCAGCCGTCCGTCCACACGGCAGTGAGCTCAGTTTGGCTCACGCGGCTCTGCCAACGGCCACAAAGTTTCTGCCTCTTCGACAGCAATTTCAGTCTCCGTGAGCTGCAACCACTGAATTCGTCTGTGCGTGAGGGTTGGTGGGGCTGCTCCCTTGCTTGACTCCAAAAATCCAACATGAACAAAATATTTTCGAGCTCTGTAATCTCCCTGGCACTGACATTCGTCCCACTGCTTCCAGCAAAATACCCCATTTTCAGCTTGATTTAAAGTCCACTAAAGCCTGTGGAAAACCTTCCATCTAGGGACTCTCTGGGATTAGAAATCTCTAAAATGGGAATGAACTGTTCAAGCCTGGCTGCTGCATAAGGATTCAATTCTGCTCCCATTTGAATCCCACGGGGAGCTGGATTAGATGGATATAATCACAGAGCACCGAGTCCTTAAGCAGTCAGTTGTTTCACAGCAGTGCCTCAGTAAAGACTAGCGGAGTCCAAAAAGTAAAGCTCACACGAGATAAACAAACAGATAACGTTGCATGCGTTTTTTCCCCTCTGCCCACTGAGCGTGGTGTTACGTGGGCATCGCACTTCGAGAAAGTTATGGAGATCTGGAGCCAAAACGGACCATGACAACAGAGCTGAGGAAGGTTTGGAGAACTTGGCCTTCAAGGGAGGTCTGAGCTTCGGCCGGTCCACTCCAGGACAGTCAATTTAACCTGCCTGCCCAGTGGACCTGCAGCCCTTTGGTGAATATGAATCCACCAAAATCCTTGTTTTTCTCACCTAACTTGCAAGGAAATCTTTGGTACAGTCCAGATGCCCTCAAAGCTTTGGATTACAGGTTTAAGGAAAGCAGAGAAGCCAGATGTGGAGCTGATTGTTGCGAAGAGTGCTGCGTTGGAAGGAATGAGTGTAAATGTCTGTTTGGTACTAGGAGATATTTTTCTCCTGTAATGCTGGAAGCCTCCTCTGCCATATTATTGCTGTGAACGTGACCGGACAGTGGCTCTACCAACCCCTTATCTTGGCTCCCAGTGACTACAGTGCAGAGACTGGGGAAAAAGAAAGCACACGTGATTGACATTAGGGCATGAGAGGATACCAGCGGCATTAGGGGATACCAGACACATTCCTGAAACCTTTCCTCTAGTTCAGCTTTCTAAATAACACTCTCCAACCCATCCGCTATCAAGCAGAATTTCTAAGATCGAGCGATATCTACCCTTCCCAGCGGCAGAAAGCGAGAGAGCGAAACTCTCCGTATTTTCACTTTTAATCGCCTGCACCAGCTACCTGCCTGCTGTTGGAGCACGTTTCACGGCACAAACTCGTAGGTTAGAGATGGACGTTTTTACCCTGCAACCCACCCCCAGAGCCCTGCGAACAGTCAGAGGGAAGGAGCGCGCAGTAGTTAGCCACGCTGGTTTGATAAAAAGTCGCTGGTAACACCCTTCATACATGGGTGGGTTTTGCCTTCCCAAGCCGCGCCACGTACCAGCTTTTGTGACACGTGTTCCGAATAAAATCGGCCTTGTTTTACTCCTAGAAGGACGTCATTTGGAGAGGTGGGATACAGCGATCACCAGCCCAGTGCTCTGCTGTAAGGCCATATGGTAAAGCCCTCGTTAGGACAAGGAGATATTTTCTCCAGGCTCTACGTGCTGCTCAGTTAAGAGATTTCCCAGGTTTGCAGATTAGAATAATTTTACCTCACCAAAGCCAAGACTTCTTAGTTGATTGTTTTGTCCAAATTCTTCATATCTTTATAAAGATTCATAAAGGAGAAGTGCCCCTGTCCTCACCACCACCTCCAACTCAAACCCACCAAGTGATCTATCCACCCTATCCCGGCCAAAACCAGTACCAATAATGAAGTTATTATCAGTTTTCTTGGAAGGTGCGCTAGTTGAAGCATTAAAGGTGCTGTTTGGTCACCAGCATGGAGACAACAGACATGGACAGGGACCTTCCTTGTGTATCAGAAATGCTTTGGGTGCCGGCGGTGGTCCTGGCACGCTGCAGGGGAATGGTCTTCAGCTGGCTGATGCATAGCGCTATGGGTTATTAACAAGGGCAGGAGCCAAAGTGATGCTATAAAGGCTTTTTAATTAGAAATGCAAACATTTACTGTAAATGGGCTCCCAAACCATCAGGTCGTCTGCCATATTACCTAAACCAATGGTATAAATTATAGAACTGTCTGGATTACAGGGTGAGAGTAACCGTAACATCACACCATCGACCAATGGCATGAACTGGATGGCTGCAGTTCATTTTGATCCCCTTCACACTGAGATCCTGTACTTTTGCTGCTCCAGATGGTTTTCCAATTCTTTCCTGCTCTTCTACCTCCTTTCTCAAGGCACCATGCAGGACACAGCGAAGGCAAGAGGAATTTTTCTCCTTACATGGCATCTTAAATAGACAATGTCTCGGGTTTTATTGTAAAAGGACGAGAAAAGCACAAATTAGAAACCAATATTTCAGCAACCCAGGACCAAAGTAGCTATTTGGCGATTCAAAACTTCGAATTCCAAGCATTAAAAAAAAAAAAAAAGAAAAAGAAAAAAGAAACAGTCCCTGTGGTCATTGCAATAACTTGAAGTGTGGAGATATTACAAATGCACTTAAGATTCTTTATACGTGCTGCCATCAGGTGTTTGGTTCTCTGTGTCAGAAACAAGCTCCAAGGCTTTTTCCTTGGGAATAAGGAAGGCTGAGGAGACGACACACATCGTATAACCAGATCTCAGGGTTCTGACCGTAATTTTACACTTCCAGCAACCCCATCACTGCCACAACTCCACGACAGGGTGAGACGGAGACAGGGCGTTTCTCTCTGCTTGTCCATGAAAACCTTCTGCGGGGGAAAAGAACCCCACGAATATTACGCAGAGCATAAATGCACCAGTGAGTTACCTTCTTTGCTGCAGTCCAAGGAAAGCCTGCAGGAGGGAAACCTCACAGCGATTAGCTCTGCCGTGCTCTGAAAGCAGGAGGAACTGAAACCGCTGCTGAATAACTATTATTTCCTAGGTGTTGACAGAAGTAACCATCTTTCCCCGTTTTCTCTTTTCCTAAATACTGTGGGAGCAACCCTTGAACTTTTTACTCAAATGGTGAAATTCCCACTGGAGGGCTGTGGGGCTTGAAAGGTTCCACCCTCTGTTTTTACAAGGGAACAAATGGCAGTAGTTAAAAAAAAAAAAAAAAAAGAAAAAAAGGCAAAAAAAAAAGAGTCAAAAGGGAAAGAGAAACCTTTTCAGCCTGTACTTTCTTTAAAGACAGTTATATGGGATTTACTTTTCTTCTTATCTTTCCCTCCCCACTTTTCAAAGCTGGGGTTAAGTTCAGAGGGAGGAATTTGGGACTTCAGGGCGTAGGTGACCACCGCCGACCCGGACCCGGGGGTCTATCTGAGCTGTGGTGTCTGCCCAGCTGGTTAGTGTTACCGGTGACCGCCGTGGTGAGGAAGGGGGCTGACAAAGTCGTTATTCTGTTAACGTGGTTGCTGTGAACTTTACGAAGTGCGGGGGGCACCCCAAAATACCGATGCGGGAGGAAAAGACGAGCTGCCTGCAAGGTCAGCAGTTTCGGGCTCTCCCGGGGAACTCGCTGGGAGAAGGAACGCGTTATCAATAAACTCATGTATCCAGAGGAGCCGCACGCAAAACCTCAGCACACTTTCAGCTGGCCACAGTGGAACATTCATTCTTAAAAGGAACTTAAGGAGGCAAAGCTTCATTTCCTGAGATTTAAGGAACTTTATTAAATTTTTTTCCCCCCCCTTTACTGCATTAAGAGTTGGCAGAGGCTTTTGAGCAGGAGAAGCAGCCATAGTGTGAAAGGGCTTTTTAGAGGCAAATCCAAGCAATCATTAACCTAATAAAGGGAAACCCAAGGGGAGGAAATTTTCAAGCCATTGCAGTTGCGCTGTTATCTAAGATGTACGAATAAAAGAACTTTCCCTTTGCCTATTGCACAGCAACAAAGAGAGTTTCCAATCCCAGAAACCCCATGGACCACGCAAGGAAATGGCCAATGGCCTCGGGAAGTGGTTTGGAACAGCTTCTGGTCACCAAGCCACTGTCCAAAAGCACTGATTGCCAAATGGTATTGAAATTAACGTGTGGTCAATAGAAATGTCGTTCGGATAAAGAGTAACATTTAGCAGGGAAAAAAAACAACAGCCTTGAAGAGCTGGGTTTTAATGGTGCTGTGATCTTCCACTCAACCTAGCAAGGAAAGGTGGATTTTTATTTCCAAAGTCCTTTTTTTTTTTTTTTTTTTTTTTTTGTAGCTTAACTATGTGTGAAGAGGACAGAGGTTCTTTGAGGTCAAGCCCATAGCCGGATGCAGGAATCCCATAACTGACCTTCTTTCTTGGCCAGACTGTGCAACCGTGTGGGTCCCTGGGAGAACGTGGAGGGTCGAAAGAAACCATGGCTCTTCTCAGCTGTAGCGGGGCATGTTCATCACGGGCACGTCATCGGGAACGTCACCTACCCCACCGCAGCCATGGGGGGGACGATATCGCCTATGTGCATTGCAAAACAGAGCTCTTACTGTAAGCGATGGATTTGTCGGAACGGGAGCATGTTATTAGGGTTCATCCACGTGAGCGCTGCAAAGCCCTTTCCCTCCAGGTTTTCGTCAATGTGGAATAATCCCTTCTTCCGCAGAGTTATTTCTGCAGTGCTCCCTCCCCTTCCATTACAGGGCTGCTGACACTGGGTACAAGCTGCAAAACATGAGAAACGTGCTTTGCTTTATGTCCCGCTCCAGTCACTGCATCATAAAGCTTTTCACCCCATTATCTGTTTCTAAGGATATTTTCCTGCTAGATTAATGCTAATACATGAAAAACGTACCCTGGTCACCGAAAGACAATTGGAAAGGCTTAACCTTAAGCTTGTTTTTTCTCAGATTAATATTCCCTTAACTGCAAGGCCAGTCTGCTGTAGGTAGCACTGCTTATTCCTAGGAGGAATGGGGTGCATCAGGGCCTGGGTGTTTTAGGCAGAGGAAAACAGCGCTCTCCACCCACAGCAGAGAGTGACCTTTATTGTCACCCAATTTTGGATTTTCCTCGCTCCGATTTCCACCATAGCTCAAGGACCATCCACCTGCGAAAAGCAGCTTTTCTGGCACTTGCTAACGCTGTCAACAGGTAGTTTGGCATCAGTTTCTTACCAAAAAAAAAAAAAAAAAAAACCAAACCAAAAACACGCAACCCAAGAAAAAAGACTGTTTTGAAAGTTTGTGGCTACGTTTGCCTGCGTAAGCTTAGATATGTATCACAGCAATTAATAATGCTGCAAGTCCCCTCTGGCTATATCTGCACCTCCGAATCACACACCGGGCACTTTGGTCCACAGCTTGCGCTGGCGGAAGGGAGGGAGTCAGCATATGTGTGTCATTAGTCGCTTCCCCCCTTATGAAAGTAATAAGGTTTTTTAGCATTGTGAAATGCTTTTCTCTAAGGCTGGTACATAAAGCTTTGATTATCCCTCAGTGCATTTCACTCCATCAAATATGAAAACCATAGATTTCCTAGGCTTTAACTCGCAGGCGATTCAGAACGCTTAACCAAACATTTTCTGTAATAAAAAAACACGCAGGCTAATGGTTAGAGGAGGGGGCTGGAATCAAGTCCTTGGGATTTCGTTTCCATTTCTGCCACTGACTTGCCGTAGCTTTGGGGGAGCTATTAGGTTTTTGGTTTTTTTTTTCATGTCATCTTGCTGAATCATAAAATGGATCTTACGAATGTCGGGAGAATTTATGTTTGTTGAGTTTTCCCAGCAAAACAGCACTCTAAAATGCACTTTGCTCATTGCTTTGTTGTACCTTGCACCTTTATGGCCGTCCTGTTCTCTTTTTCTCTGCCTGCTGCTATAAATGTTACACATCTCCGAAGGGATAAAACGGATCCTAGCGAGTCCTGAATATGCAAGTGCCAGAAGGACGTCACGCCGGGATCCTCCGTGGTCCAAAAGCTGTTCTAGCAGCCTGAAAACCCAGTTGCCATCAGCGTGATGACCAGTTGCAATGAGAGATCCGTGAAAATTACAGCAGATTTCAGGCTCTTGCATTTTTTCCAGGGCAGCGGCTCTCCCCTTACCTGGCCTCAAGGCTGGGGAAAGGCAAAAAAGTGGGTTTTCTTCCCATTCCCACCTTCCGCAGAACGATAACCCAGGAGCCCCTTGGGCTGCACCGGTCTGCAGCGAGTTCGGCAGCGATTCATTGCTTGTGCTTTCAGAAATAGCAAGTGAACTGTTAACTCGCCAGTCAAAATGGATATCCAACCGGTCACAAGCCCGTACGTCGCAGGACAACTTGTAGAATGTGTAGAAATATTTTACTCAAATTGCAGCTTTTGATAAAGGGCATCCTAGGACAGCAGCAGAAAAAAAATACTGTATTTTAGACCTGTGGAGCTCCGGGGTGACTCTTTGACAGTGTCTTGCACCCTATTAGCTCTATAATCTGTCTGCTTTTTGCCATTGAAAATAATATTTCATTTTAGCAAGTATTGATTTTTTTTAAAATTTTATTATATTAGTTTCAACAGCGCCTGTTGGAATGCTACGGTTTTATTATTATTATTAGAAAGTCACTGAGAAAAGGAAAGTGTTCTTGTTTGGGGGTTAAGCAAAGTGGTAGAAATCCATTCCAGCTGAAAGTTGGCGAGGGATCTCAGCCTGCTAGCAAAGTTGGTCATTTTTCCCTGCAGATTAAGAAAAAAAATACATTTGGCTGTGTTTATCGTGGAGGAATGCAGGGAAAAAAAAAAAAAAAAGACAGGGAGAGAGAGACAGAAGAAGCAAAAGAAAAGTTTGCATGATTTATGGGAATCTTGCAGCTTCAAAGCAGCACCGCCTTGTGACCTGTTGTCATGGAAAGAAAGGAACAACAACAACTAAGTCAGGTACCCATTCGTGAGGTGTAGCACAGCGCTACTGCGCGGCAGCTTTTCCAACCCCGAATGCCAGCCAGCAACCCCCCGTCGCACGTGCACGGTTCCCAGCACGACGGAATGCCGTTAAAAGCAATACTGGGACACATTCCCAGTGGGCTTTTACTACCTCTGTAATTTGGGTTAGAAATAGCTGTTGAAATCGATAGAGCTGCCTTGTATTTTGGCCCATGCCATGACATAGTTACTTAAAATTATTACATATGATTCACAGACTTTGCTATCCCTTGGGCTTATGTGGTGCCAAAGGAGGTTTATCTGGCTTGTCTCCTAGTAATAGGTACAAGGAATTCATTTTTATCTTCTTTATGCTACTGTTTAGAAAGAGGAATGGATTTCTACCAGCCTGCATGCAGGCAGCCAAGAACGGAGCATCTGAAGAGATCTCCCAGTGCTGAGCCATCAGAGGTGCCGTGCCGTAGCAGCGGAGAGGAGCGCGGATGTTGTCCGACTGCACCTTGCGTTGCCTTACTGGTCATTTCCAGAGTTTGGTGGTGTGAGTCTGGATCCTTAGACACCTCCTCTGAAACGGTCCTTCATCCCTCGAGCTGACAGAGCAGCTGATGCCAACAGAGCAGGGACCCCAGAACAGTCACTGCTGCTGCCAGAAGCGAAGGATGGCAAAAATTCTTCTTCTTTTTCCTTTTTTCCTTTTCCTCCCTTCCCCTTTTTCCTCCCTTCCCTTCCCTTCCCTTCCCTTCCCTTCCCTTCCCTTCCCTTCCCTTCCCTTCCCTTCCCTTCCCTTCCCTTCCCTTCCCTTCCCTTCCCTTCCCTTCCCTTCCCTTCCCTTCCCTTCCCTTCCCTTCCCTTCCCTTCCCTTCCCTTCCCTTCCCTTCCCTTCCCTTCCCTTCCCTTCCCTTCCCTTCCCTTCCCTTCCCTTCCCTTCCCTTCCCTTCCCTTCCCTTCCCTTCCCTTCCCTTCCCTTCCCTTCCCTTCCCTTCCCTTCCCTTTCTCTCTTTTCCTTTCTCTTTCCTCCTGGATCATTAGCGCTACAATCTCTAACATATTTTTACATATAACTAACTAACGGACCTGAATTCCTGTTCCTCCCACTACTCCCAAATTTGGCTCAGATCAACTGTTAAGCAGCGCTGGGCAAATCCAACCGAAGTGATACATGACTGTTCGTTTGACGTTTGAGATAAATATGCTTACAGCCTTGCTTTTGTTTTCGGCTGTCGTTCCTTAAAAGGAGTTTATTGGCAGCGAAGTCTGTGGGAGCTGCACATTTCCAGCAGCCATGGGATTTCCACGGAGGAAGAATTTCGCATTCACAATCAAGAGCGTTTGCATCAGGAATGTCTTTTTCCCCTCCATGATTGCGCTCCATCAAGAGCACAAGTCAGCCCTGGGGGACCGCAGTGTCCAGTCAAAACAGCTCAAATTTCACATTTCAGCGGATGGACACCCAAAACAGCATTTGCGGCAAACTGGAAAAGTTGCTTTTAGCTGGTAAAAGGGTCATTTCCCTGCTTGGTAGCAGGAGGTGGGACGGTTCTTCCGTGCTTCCAGGTCAGAGAGAGAGAAAGCCCAGCGCCGATGCAGGGAAACGGTACCAATAAGAGAAATTTAAGTGGTTTCTCTTTACGCACGAGCCTTCATGGGAAATTTGCACCAACGTCTGCGTAGAGAAGGTTGGCTGATCCCGCATGGGAGCCGCGGGGGGCTGTCTGACCCGGACGCTGTTTCGCGTTTCTTCTGTCTGTTGGGACTTTTGTGCTTGCCTGAGTAACTTTGCTAGCGTTTGTTTAATAGACAACTGATTCAAGAAGTTTTAGCCTGGGGTTTCTGGGTGTTTTGTGCAGCATCATGGCAAGGTCCACCTACAACCCACTTCTTGCGATGTCCCTATTTTATTCTGTAATTCCTACGTTAGAAAGTAAAACCCTTATTTGTGCCCTCTTCCAGGCTTGCTACTGGCGTTTGTGAAGATATAAATAGGCACATTTAGGCGAGAGAAATAGAGACACACCTTTAAAGTCCATTGACATATTTTGGACCGTGAGAGCTTTCAAAGAAGGACAGAATGGAAAAATAAGAGATATTTTGCTTTAAAAAAAAATAGAAACTATCCTTCCTAAATAGGGACAGCTGGCATCTGTACCTCCTCCTTTGCTACAAAAGCCCGTCCCAGCCTTTGCTTTCAGACCCATTTCATATTAAAAATAGCACATGGAAAATTTTTCTCCCAGAGTTTCTTGCCAGCTGAGTGCTCGGCCGACTGGGCTGTTGCTTTCAAGTGACTAATTTAGAGCGAGACTCGACTAGAGAGCGCTAAGTGCCGGCGTCATTGGGGGTTTTTTTTTGTCACATCCAGGTAAAACAAGGTGGTGACCCAAGGGGGAAGAGCTGTGACAAGCTCATGGGTGAGCAGAACCTGTTGGGTTCAACGTCACACTGCAAAGAAAAGAGCCGAGCAGGTGAAGTTGTGAGTGATGCTTAAACATTATATTCAGGGACAGGCTGAAATGAAAAGCAAACAGTCAACAGGTTCATGCCCAGTGGTGCCTGAAAGCTGAACTCGGCTTCGGATCAGAGTCTTGCAAAGACTCAGCCTGGGCCAACCCCAAATCCTGAGAGGCAAATGGCTCCGAACCCTGAACCTCAGATGCGCAGTGTGGCTAATTCGCGTGATTTAATTAGCACGTCTTGCGACATATGGTACCTGCCTCAAAGCTGCTGCTCTTGGATGTGATGAGACCTCCAGCTTTTAGCCTATGTTATTTTTCAAGTCAGTGCCTGTCTTTTACGTTTGCAGAACAAAACGGGATGCCATGGCGTCAGGTGATGAAGGAAAACAGCCCCGAAGTTGGGGTTTCCTTTAAAATCTCAGGATTTTTGAGGATTTAGGCGACAATTCAGCTGTGTTACGGGTCTGTCTGCAAGATCATCGCAAGTGAGTGGTAAGAACCACCCTAAGAGGACACCCCTGCGGCTAACGTAAATAGGTGTAGCCCCTGCATGCCTGCGGAAATTTGGAGAAGGTGGGAAGGGCTGCGTATCATAGAATCATAGAATCGTAGAATCATTTAGGTTGGAAAAGACCCTTGGGATCATCGAGTCCAACCACCAACTCCACTCTACAAAGTTCTCCCTTACACCCTATCGCTTAACACCACATCCAAACGAGTCTTAAACACGTCCAGGGATGGTGACTATCCATGTGTTTCTCTGCCCCGTGTCCCCGTAACGGAGTTAGTTGATCATCCGCCCGGCGCAGACACCTCTCCTCCTCCCACTGTCGGTGGGGGGTGAGGAGCTGGGGTCCAGCCGCGATCCTGCTCCCTCTGGGCATCTCTTGGGAAAACAGCCCCTCGTTGCCTGCCCCGCAGCATCGCGCTCCGCGGGCTGGAGAAAAGGGCCGTGAAATGGGGTGAAGCGGCCGCGGGGCAGCTGCCCGCCGGCGAACCCCCTCGAGCGTTGGCATGACGCAGTCTGCCGAAACTTTAAATATTATCCTGCTTTGGAGCAACATTTTCTTGCTAGTGCTGCGCCGGAGGGCGTGCGTCAGGTACTGTTACACTGCTAATCGCCTGCCGCTAATCGGAGAGCATCTCACAGCGCTGCCCTTATGCTGTCAGGGATCGGGCTGCTGCGGGGTTTTTTTGGGCGGTGCTGGAGGAGCCCCCCCCCCCCCCCAAATCCGAGCATCCCCTCTGCGGCCGGCGCTTGCCGCAGCCTCCCGGGGTGCAGCCGCTGAACCGAGCCCCGGCCCTTTGCGCGGCCGCTTCCCGGCGATAACACGCAGCTATTGACTCAGCTGCTCGCGCCTCTTTTCCCAGCAAATTAATCTGCGTTTGGGTTTCTTTCTTGTCAAGAGGAGAGGGAGCTGTTGGAGCCGGGGGCGGGGGGCGGCGGAGGGGGGGGATGCAGAGAGGGAAGAACTGAGAGATGCTGTGTATAATGCAGGCTGCGGCCCCCTAAAGTGCTGCAGGCATTACCCAGCACAGCCCCTCCAGCGTCTAAACCCTGGATTTTTCAAAATGCACTTTCTTTTGCTCGTTTAGACTCATTTCACCTCCCTTTTCGTTTTACTGCGCTACTCTCTGTAGCTTCGGTCAGAGATTCTTTCCAGGGAGCGGGGCATTTCTTTTTCTGCCCACTAAAGGTTTAGCTATCAATAACTGGGGAGCTCTAGATCAATCACGTGCATCACTATTTTTGCCAAAACACGGGAGTAGCTGTGATATGTGATTTACGTGAACGGTCGAGGAGCCCCCCCAGATCCCAGCGCACGCAGATTTTCAAAGGTATCCCAGGCTGCGAGTGGCCATGAAGGGGAATTACGAAAACCGACTTGATTTTCGCAGCGAGATTTTGGTGGGAACTTTTTTTTGCCAGTGCTTTCTGGTGTATGAACAGCAGTTGTTTCCTTTCTGATCAACAGAGGACAGTATTCTTATATTCAGAGACTACACTACGTCTTCATGGCACAGCAGCAGGCTACAGCACAACTGTAACACCATGCACTGAGAAGCTAAAGAGAAATTAAGGGATCTATCTGACCCGTCTCCTCTGGGTAAAATCCACCCCGTCACAATTTGGATGACGGAAACTGGATAAATGGGCGCCAAGCCTTGTAAAATCTGATTTACTCAACAAACCGTCGCAAGATTTGGAATTACCATAAAATCTCATCATTTCTCCAGTTAATAAAACACTCATCAGAAGGGACTGTTATAACCCAGCCAGAGATCTGGCAATGACCATTCATGTAACAGGGCAACACATACCAATGCTTTTGATAAATAGCAGAACTCAAAGTAGCGTCCCAGTTATTTACAATTCTCCATTAATGAAAAGCCATCTACAGCCCTGGGGACTTTATTTCAGTAAATAATGTGGTGTGGAGGAAACTTATTGAACGGAATTCCTGGAAGTTTTTAGAGATTTCTGAGCAGAATGGCCCTTTGCACAGGATCCCTGTGTCTCTGGTATTTATACACCCAGGAGGAAATTCCTGCCAATAGCAGATTTTTTTTTTTTTTGCCCCCGCGCGTGGGGCTGCGCAGGGATGCTCCCGCGTCCTCTGAGCCGCAGGTGGCCTTTCCGCAAGAGGGACAGAGGAGCACAGGGTTAGGGTGGGATGGGTCTCTGGGCAGAAAACGTGCAGACGCTTTTCCAGGCCGTGGGCTCAAATAACAAAAAAAATGAGGAGTTAGGCTGAACCCGGGATGGGTGGGAGTAAATTCCTTCCCTCTAAGGCCCCGTAGGATTCCCTGTATCAAGTTTCGTAACTCCTGGACTTGAGCTGGAAGGGAGGAGCTCACAAAACCCACTCTCCCTATTTATTTGCAGTGTCTTTGGCCCCCATCAATTGCAGCCCTCCCAATTTATCTGGCTCACCAAGGTCCTGCTGGGCCGCTTCAGCTGACAAGCATCAGACAAAATATCAGCCGTTGCCACCAGCGGTGGGAAACTCAGTTAAGTTGGCTTGGGGTGGATCTGGACGTTTAAGCAAAGTTTAGCTGAAATCTGCATTTCTTCTCTTTTGAGGTGCAAACACATTGACTTATTTGCTAGGACCACGTCCATGCCCGTGTTGGAGCTCCTGGACCTGTTCCCATGCAGTGAAACCGAACTTCTGCTTCCCATCTGAGGGTGATGGCGAAAGATTTTAGATAAGCTTCAGGACTTTGGGATGAATACCTGACCCAGTGGGGTGGCTCACTCACCGCAGCTCAGCGAGCGGGGAAGTATCCTGTCCTCGTCTCAGCTCTGTGGGAACTCCTGGCAGGAACAGCTTTGGGCCGCAGTTTCCAAGAAGGACTTAGATTTAGCTTATAAATTAGTTCCTAAGCTAGGGGCCAGGGTCATTAAAGGAGGAATCTGCCCCAGGGAGGCCCGTCTGTGTCCAGATTCCTTCTACACTTCTCGAAGTCGCTCAGTCACATTTTAAGCCTGGGTTTGACACTAAATACATGGCCCGAGCCCAGTGGAATTAAAGCTTAATGGGTTTACCCAAATTTCCTCTCTGCCGAAGAGGAAGCAAAAAAAAAAAAAAAAAAAGCCTCAGCCATGTTCCTCCGGCAACGTTCCTAATGTGTTCTTCAGACTTTGCAGCCATTTATCTCGCGGCACTGCAGTGCTCCCAGTTCCCCAGGAAGGTCTCCCTGTTCATCGTCTTCCAGGGTTCACTTGCTCCTTGAAAAGTTCAGCGCCGGACCATCCCGGGCGCATTCCAGCATCCCGGCTCTGGATGAATACCCGCCCCACGTCTCCCACCGAGCTGCCGGCCCTCCTCCTCGCTCTAAAGGGCCGATGATAAATTGTTCCTCCGAGCAGTGGCAATTTCATGGTTCGTTGGGCACAACCACTCTGCATTTTCACCCCCTGGATAATCAAGCTATTACCGGACAATGAGGAACAGATTGCATCTACCGCAGCATCCCCCGAACAATGGGCCATATATCTCTGACATCTCCCACCCCGGGCACGGAGGGAGGGGATATTTTGAAGGGAGAGAGGAGGACAGGTAATCCCAGGTATTTCAGCATCATTTTGTCTGCCCCTTTATCTGCTGCATCCCCGGGTTCAGGCAGGGCTGGGCTGGAATGAGCTGGGATTTTATCCCTGGCGTTTTCCGTTTATTTTATCTCCCCTCTCACATTCCAGGATCAGTTCCTCCTCTCATCCTCCTCCTTTTATGATTTACAATAGCCGCCGGCTTTTGCAGCTGATAAAAGGCGCTGCGACACCTGAGCGCCCCGCAACCTTTGTCTGTCCCAAACGCTCCCTTTTCTCCCACCCCACCCCGCAAGATAAGGATCCATCTCCACTGTGCAGCGGGGAAACTGAGGCACGCTTAGCTGTGCCCGACTGCTTCAAGGCACGCACCACGACAACCCAGCCAGCCGCCTCATAGGTGGCCAAGCTGCAGTGGGCACCACATTTATGGCTGCCCACGGAGAACCTACGTTCTCCACGTGTCCATGGGCATCGAAAGCATCCACGGAAAAGCAAGGACTAAATTGCAGCTCTCTTAAACTTAATCTCTTAAACTTCCTTTAGCCAGTAGTAGCTGTGGCGAGGGATGGAAAATCATTTTCATTCCATATCCAGACCTGGGCTCCTTCACTGCCCTCACCTTCTGCCTTTTCTGGTGAAATCTGCAATGGCCGTAACGGGAATTTTACGTGAGAAATACAAAGCTTTTCTACACAGCAAGGCTTACAAGTTTTTTAAGTGTAAACGTCATCTGTCTGAGACAGCAAATACTGATATGCAGATTTGCTTGTTAGAAGTAAGGTTTGGCTGTGAGGTTAGCTCTTCTCAAAAGAAGCATAGCTGTGTGTACATACTGTACTAAAAATTATTCTGGAGCTTCCACAGTAGAGCAATATATTACATCTTTCTAACTCCATCTGTTTTATGGCTTTGCTGCGCCTTTGCTCTTTACTTAAGCTTCTGACACAGAAATGATTTTGTGCTCTTTGGCTTTTCCAGCCAACCATACCATGCCCTAACGTTATCCGTGGTAAATAAAATAATAGTCATAATTAAAAATAAACAGGGCAAAGAATGAGATACCAAGTGTGACGTGCCACGGAATCACTTAAAAGACATAAAATATCGCTGCACCTTATGGGAAGTTTAATCAGGCAAAGAATTTCATGCAGTCGTCTCCCTTTAACCTTCCCACCCCCTTCTTCTCCCCCGCCCCCAACAAAAAAACCCTTGAAGTGAAATATTTATGATTTTAATAAATTAAAGAGCACGGCTAATTAGCTCCATCATCACCACCCACAAGGCTGTTAAAGGGACTGAGAACGCTGGAGTTTAATATTGCTCCAGCCAGTGGAGCGGCGAAGCGTTCGGTTCGCAGGACGGTCCACGCACGTCGTCATTCGGGTGTCCAGAGAGTGTCTCCTCCCCGAGACAGTGCGGGGAGACGCAGACGCCGTCCTCGGCTGGGTGGGCACGGCTTAATGCCCTGGGGATTTGATCAAGCACAGGTGGATACGGATAAAAGTTCAGCACCTCAATGATCTTCACAAGGCGCAATCCTCCTTCCAAGCGACTGGTCTTATCATCACACCCATGTTTGAAGAACCATCTTGTCCTTCCACCAGTGACCAGTTCCATTCCTGGCTGTGCAGTTAATGCTTTTATCCCGTCCAAATGCACCCCAGACTTCAGCAACAAATTTTTAACAGACTAAAGGGAGTTAGTAATACTTTCTAAGTCGTGTGGTGAAACCTACTGAAATTGTCACTGTGTTTATGCAGAGCTGGTATTTTTTCCCCCGTGCACCCTTCCAACAGGCAAAACAGATCAAATGGCAAATTCCTCGCACTCATCGTCGCTGGGCTGAAGTGACGGACGTTGTTAATTGAGGGTGTCAAAATAATTTACTGCAAGTAATTAAATAAAATGGCAGGTTCCAAAGTCTGCTGAATTTTGATCTGAAGTCCGTAATCGGGGCTATAATTTAAAAGCACCTGACAGAAGCCTTAATTAGAGAACAAAAATGCGGCTAGCCAGTAAAGCTCTGTGATGGATGGTGGAAAGTGGGGGGAGATACCTACTCATGTCTCTTCCGCAAGATCTCAAACAGCTGGCCGATATGCTATCGCACGCGGGTGCTGGCTGCTCCTGCCCCAGGCGGTGTGAGCCCGTGCCCAGGGCTGTGGAGCGGACGGCCTCACATCTGGGTCTTCCCGTCAAGAAAATTGTTCCAACCTTAGCTCATGGCCCTTGGTTTTCCCTTGGACCGCGAGTTATCTGAGAATGGGATATCACCGGCTGCTGATAGAGCGTGAGAGCATTTGCTAGCGGGCTCCCAGCTGGTAGAAGTATGAATTTTGTCGCAGCGCAGCTGCAGTTGGCGTTTGCGATGATTTCTCAGAAGGCTGCAAGCCTGGGGCTAGTGGCACACCGAGTTGGCTTGGTTGGCTTTGCATTTGAAAACAGATGAATAAGTCAGCCCCTTTTGGTTGTGCTCCCCAGGCATTTCTTACTTCCTAAATGGTTCTCCTGGGCATGGTAAGTTGTGCAGGCTGAAAAACAGTTGTTAGGTGTTCAGAGCTGGGACCTCCCAACATGCAAAGACACAACATATGGTTTATTCTTCATGACAGTCTTGGCACCAGGGGGTCACCACCCATGTTGCTTTCTAATTCCCAGATACAGCCTTACAGCCTCCCTCTCGGGCAAAAAGGAGGGGAGGGAGGAAGGAAAGGTCATGGTTTAACTTTTTTGCAAGTTATCTAATATACCACTGAATTATGTCCTTACTAGGGGCTGTCAAGTTGGGTTATGTCAACGTGGAGTTGCAATTGCCGGCCACTACTCTGGGGGATACATCTTCAGGGCGATGAATTTGTTGCATTTGCATTTGCTGATGCCTCTTGGCTCATCCAGCGTGCGCAGGTTGGATCTAGCCAGGTCTAAGTTAAATAAGTGATAAAATATACCACCTCTGACCTGCAGACTTGCGACACCCGCTCTCCTCTTGCACTCAACTTGTGTCAGGATGAAAGCAAACCAGTGAGCACAAGGGCACAATTGAGTCCAAACATTGGAAAGGAGAAATAATATGATGCGTTTTGCAAAGAGAAGAAGGGGAGGAAAGGCGAGCCTGCTCTTTCTGTACCTCGTATCAGCATCAATACTCCTCTAAAGGCAATGTTACTTGAGATGTTTAAAGTTCAGCGTAAGATGATGATGTGCCTTGAATATCAAGCAAGGGAGTCCAAACCCAAAACTGGGCCACCCTTTGACAGGCTGAATAATCCTATGCTCTCTTGACTAAGCTGCTGCCATTACCTGAGTGGGGTTGTTTGAGGCTCACTGGAGTAACCGCCATATTTCACAGCAGCCTGAACACGTCCCCAGAGACAGCGTTACCACATGAGCCAGGTCATTATTAGTTTAGTTCATATGGGGGCCTCTAATTTCTCTGTTCCCAGCTCGCATGTTCAAAGGAAGGACGATCTCTTTGATGGAGGCAAAATCTGCAGGACACGGGAGCCTGCAAACCAGGTGATACACTCATTTGCAATTTCAGCTCTTCCTTAATGGTATCAGCTGGGAAGGGGGTGGAAAGAGAGATCCTGGCAGCCCTGGCCAGTGCATTTTTGCATACGTCAGTGGAATAAAAATATTGTTTCAGCAGTTATATTGACGCTATTAAAACAGAGTTCAAGGAATAGTGCCAATCTTCTGTTACCAAAACTATGATGCACTAAACCATCCAGCCTGAAGGACAACCAGGGGCCACTCAAAGAGGGAGCATACGCCAGAACTGGAAGTGCAACAAGTCTCCGATTGAGGGTGAGGTTGAGAGGGGCTGTTTCCCTACAAAACCTCTGCTATTGCTCTCGAGAGAAAACGTTTCAGCGGAGAATGGAGATCCAGTCTAACAATCGTGATTCATTAGTGTCGTATCAGCGACTTTATTTCCTTTAATAGGTGCTGTGTACAGAAGAACCCCCTTGGTCCTAACTGGCTTTGCAAAAGGGGGACAAAGGAGACAAATCTGCACTTTTCCATGGCTTCAGTCTGATTCAGCTCAAGATGAGATCGATGGAAATTGATGGACACTCTTGTGTCCATCTTTAGGACCCCCCAGAAATTATACGGGACAGGAGGAAGAAGCGTTTCTACCCTCTCCAGGCCCGCAGGAATATAGTGGTGACAAGTTTGATGGAGTGCAGCAAGTGCAGTGTGATAACGGAAAATAATTTTAAAAGATGAGGAAAAAACATTCTTGCTGAGGCTTATTTCTACTTAATGATGTTTAATGAATTGGCAAAGCCCTGCTTAGGAAAAAAAAAAAAAAAGGCAAACTTTATGAATCTGGATCTTAATGATTAATAATGCTCCACGGTTAGGATGCCAGAGTAAACATAATTAACACTTTTCTTTTTAACCAATTGACTTTAGTTTTCTGTGGCCAATAAAGTTTGAAGAATTTTCTTTGGATCCAGTTACACGACCATTGCCTGGGAGGGATGACAATCCGCCGTATATCCACAGAGCGGACAAAGTAAATGGCCTAGAAAGCTCCAAGATGTGTTTTTCACATCAGTAAAGAGGGAGATTTTTAATGATGATGTAACAATGTCAAGCATCATAAACAGTCCTTGGAGAAACACACCTTTGCTACTCAGACTTGCGTGGAGATGGAGGTAGGGAGCTGCGTGTTGTGTGTTGACTCGAAACGTTACTGTCTGCCTAACTTACAACGGCAGCGCTGGAGACAAGGAACCCAATGAAGAACAAATCAGTTCTGACACTTTTAAAAATAAGACCTCAAGTGGTTTCAAATTTTTAACATCTTCTGACATTTTGGAGGCTTTTGCTAATTCTCTAAAGCCCTAACAGCACTTTTCCTCTCACTGGCCTATTCCGATTTCCAGTCAGATGCCACTTCTATTATTTAAGAGTCCTACTAAAAATGCCAAAAATGTTAATCAAGCCATGACTCGTGCCAAATAGCTCGAGTGATTTGTATTATATGTGGAGACTGAGAATTAACCAACCATTCAACTCAATGCAGAACGAATGTTTCATGTTTAGCATTAATGTTTAGTGCCTTAAAACACAAATCTTGCTGATTTTGTTGGGGTCTCGTGTGAGGTTCAAGGTGGAACTGTGCGAGAATAGCTATCTGCATCTGTCGACCTACTGTCAGTCCTGCAAAAACGGAGCTTTTCTCAATTTTTCTCCTCTCCCGTAACTCTCTCCTGGCGGCGATGGCCATGCGGGCTCTCCCAAATCAAGGTCAGGCATGATACAGGGGCTTATTTAAAAATAGATGGCTTGGAGCATTGCTGGCGAATTTGCTGGACATTCGGTTAGGAAACAGGCAGCAGTCTCCACATAGTAGGTGGCTAAGAGCAGAAGGTCACAGTCGCATCTGGAAAAGGCACATCTGGATCTAGGACAGGAGGTCCCTCTATTTACACAGATGGCTGTAGACAAACCTGTCCACGCTGTCATCTGGGCTGGATATGTTTCTCCTGCGCCTGGAAGCCACATGGCTGTGTTAGGGTCATGTTATGCCCAAGCTAACACAGTAATGCAACTGTGCAACTGGTAATCTCCTCTGACCCTCAAAAGGTCTGTGTTGCTCCCTCAGAAGATGGCTGGAAAGGTGGTGAAAAACGCCAAGGTGTTAGAGAAAAAGTCAAAAGTTGCTCTCTTAGAAAAGCGCTAATGGACTTTTTATTTGGACGTTCTCAGACACAGTCCGTCCCCTTTAGCAGAACTCAAACGACACATTGCTTTTAGCGTGCCATATTTTATTTTTCCTCCCTGCACGCCACAAGCAGGATGCTATTCACTTGCATCATGTCTCATTATAAAAGTCCTGACGTTGTCTGTACAAAAGCGCTCTGGATGCTGCAATTTTTTCCCCCCTCAGCGTCCAAAACAAATCGCACCTCGTGTTAACAAGAAATGTTGAAAAGCCCAACCTTTGCAAGTGCGCTGTCAGCCTGGCAGCAGGCATAATATCTGCTTGATAACGGCGACTTGGCACAGATCCACATTTGGCATATGCAAGGCCTTATTGTGTGCCTCCCTTTGCTCCCGTCCCTTCTGCCCCACGCTATTTTTTAGGGGATGGCAGCGGTCTGGGGGCATTAGAGGAATTTTGGCAACCTTAATTCAAATGCTGGGAGCCGACGGAAATGCAGAAGGACGTGCATACCTGTAGGAGCTCTTAAAACCTGCAGCAATGCACGGTTTTCCTGGAGCAAAGCGAAACCAAACGAACTTGTTTCCTTTTAGCCCATTACCTGCTCCCACACCCCCGTACAAGCTCGCGTATCTTGCTGCAGTAGCACCAGTGAAACGCTGATGTAGGTTATGGGGGTCCATCTACATCTGAACTGTAAGTCGCCTGGAAAGGTAGTTGTTCTTCATCATCCTTTCCTACTAGTGAACAGGACTGGTTAGGCAGATTTTGACAAGACACCAACTTCTTCATAAGTTTTGTCAGTCTCGGAAGGAATTTTTAAAGGAACGTAAAGAAAAAAAAATATTAAAAGCAACTCTAGCTACTGACTGGGGTCTCCATTAACCCATGACTTGGAAACCTTATTCTTGCATTTCCCAGAGCTGCACAAACAAATCCAAGAGTGAAGAGATCTCAGGTCTCTTCAACTCAAAGCGAAGACTGAGCCCCAAGCCTGTTGTGTGACAGGGCCTTTATTTACCCATCCGATCTGTAGGATCCCAGGATGACTTGGATGGCTTTATACAATGACTCTTTGTAGGCTGTGGCAGCCCATTCACGTGTGGCCTCTATGCTGAGCAACCCTGCGCTCCTGAGAGTGAGTTCACTCCTGGGCTTGAGCCACGGCTGTCTTTCCCCAAGGACAATCCCGTATGAGCAGACAGTTTCCTTCAAACAGACTTCCTCATTGTGCTACACAACTGCACTCGTGGCAAGGGCAATGCTGGTGATTTGGAACATTTTTTTCCAAGAAAAACATTGATTCAAACTCATCGGCTTGGAATTAACTCATCTCAGGATATGAAGGTTGGAGCAAAGCAAAGATCAGAATTAAGAGAAAATCATTGACACGGGGGTGATTCCTGCTGAAACAAACCAAATATTCAAGCTCTCAGAAACGCTTTGAAATAAAATCTACAATAATCTGTGCCAGGGTTGGCAGCAAGAAGGTATTCCAGACCTTCAACAATGGTTTTTCCATGATCTTACAAGGAGTTCATTGTCCAATAAGCATTATTATGCGTTCAAACAAGGATTACTCTTCCAAGCCTAAAATGCATTGTTCTTTTGTTATATGCACTTTCTGTCCATGAAGTCATGGCAAGGCGCTGAGGCTTCAGACTAACAGCAAACACTGGCTGTGATGTGATATTTCCACTTGGCTCCCCTCCCAATGGCTCCTGCTAGAGCCATTGTTCTCAATGACGGCCATCCATAAAAAGTGACAACAGCAAAGCACCTACTTCCCGAGTTGCTTTCTAAGTCCTACACGTTTGGCATCTGCATCTCAAGATGGCGAAATGGTGTTCCCAAACACTCCCGAATTTTTCAGAATTGTCGTGACCCTTTTACCAGGAAAAATTTTCTCACGACTACGACTCTGGAAGTAATTAATGTTCTTTACTTCAGCCTGGGATGTTTCAAAACGCTTGGAGTGGTTGGGAGCTTATGTTCTACCACCCCAACTCCCATAAAAACCCCCAGCTTATCTCTAAAGAAACTAGCCATGTCCCGATGTCACTTTATTCGTCTTTTAAACACTTCTAACAGAAAGCAACAAAACCTACTGCTTCATTTGGCACTGGAGCAAAGTCTTCAGCATGCGTAGGCGGCCAGGGAGCTCGCCGGGCTGTGCCAGCTTTCACCAGCTGAGCGTCGTACCAGCAATGGTTTCAGTGTTCGTGGACTTCCAACCCCCTGATGTTTGCTTCAAGTTTCAAACTGAAAGCGCACAAGAAACTCAACATAAAACTCAGACTGTAAATTTGACTTTTCCTTGGTCTCCAATCAGAACCATAAATCAACCCCAGATTTGCTTTGAACTTGGTCGCGCTTGCCCCAGAAAGTTCAGGAACTTTAATGATCCTTTGGGACAGAGTCAAGCCCATTTTAGAGCATTTACAAAGCAAACATCAAACTGGATGAATTTTATGTGGTTTTGCTACATGCCTTTGGCACAACTCTGGCAAAGCCTGACAAGGATCCAATTCAAGTAAAAATAAAGATAAACTGGGCATTCGACTGATGTCATCGGACAACAAGCAAGCAAACAAACAAGCTGACGGCATCTTAAGGATTTATTTAGTTTCACTTTGCTAGAACTTTATCAGCATAACGGACTGGTTCTCCTTTCCTCTGCAATGATGTAAATCAGGAGTAAAGCCATACTTTAGCTGTGATGGTTATCAGGCTCAGATAAAGCCTTTCAGATCTTTTCTCCGTGGACTGGAAATGTCTGGCCAAACACAGTTTTGGATCCAAGTTAATGGTCTCTCTGTGGAAGCGCTGGAGAGCCCTAAAGGCATCTGTATTTCTCTGCCGCGCTGGGACAGAGAAGGTTTTGAAATACGGCTTTGCTGTTTAAGTAGGACCTGCTGTCACTTCTCAGGTGACTCTCATGGCTTTCAACCAGCGAAAATCCGAAGCACTCAAAGCAAAAGGTTGTTCCCCAGCGAGGTGAACGTGCTACTCCCAGATCTGCGCTCCAAAAAGTGGCTGAAGTTTCTTCTAAACATTCTCAATGCAGCTAACCATCTTACAGGAACGTTGAGACAAAACAAGAGATAGAATGTATTTTTTTGTGGTTTATACATACACGCTATGTCCAAAAATCTTACAGCATGTTTAAAAGAGGCTTGCCAAGTGTTCATAGCACTTATCTTAAAATGTGCCTTTAGACTTTACAAAAATTCTGAAATGATACAAACACATACATACATTTATACATTTCCAAGTCAGGTGGGACCTTATAATAATCCTGTCTAACCTCCTTTTATTGTTTGGTGACTTTTAAATTTGTTTTTCTTTCTTTAAGCTGAAGTCTCACAGAATTCTGCATAGAAGGGCCGTACTGAAATCATCAGCTTGGTATCCGAGGGCGGATATTGTTAGTGAGCAGGGTCATGCTTCTCGTTTCTGTTTTGCCTTAAGCATTCATACCTAGAAGTGTTAATAAGTCGTCATAGAACAGTACTCGGTAACGAGCCCAAGTTTCTGGAACCCTTTATGAAACATGAAGCTCTTGACATGACAACCTGGTTCATAATATAAAGCATATTGTTCCCCTTTACAATGTCAAAGGGCATATTTAAGAGTAGCTACAGTAGCAT
The DNA here is from genome assembly GCF_964199755.1 of Larus michahellis. NCBI lineage: Eukaryota > Metazoa > Chordata > Aves > Charadriiformes > Laridae > Larus > Larus michahellis. The sequence goes on from NC_133899.1 coordinate 3,545,317, forward strand.
TATTCACAAATGAAGCCGTGGAAAACCCAGATTGCCAAAATTTACATCCTTACAATGTTTGAACCTACACACCCAGGCGTTGTGTACCTGTCTATCACCCTAATATCCAAGCATAATCTTAATTATATCAGTAGCAATAGTGATGTCTGGTGGATTTAGCAGAAATTCTTATTTCCTGTATCTCATGGGTAAATATTGGGCTTTGGGTGATCGGTTTGACTGGTTTATAAATTATGCAGCTTTCGTCTGCTCATTTTTAGCTTTGTACATATTTCAACAGTTCGGTTTGCCAGTTTTGTTTCCTTGGCTTTCTGCATTTGTTAGGCTACCAGCCTTTGGTGACACCACCCCATAAATGACTGGGGGGAATTGGTGGAGATTCTTTGGTTTCAGTGGACCTATGTAGATCTCAAAGCTTATAAAAATGGTCAAGAAGAGTCATGTGTAATGCAGTCACCAACTCATAGATCTACCAACAATTGCTTATAATCACAGTTGAGGCTGGTGGGGAGCTACCTGTAACAAACTCTTTCTATTAACTTATAGTTAAGGGACACAGGGAATTTTCATCAAAATGCAATATTGCCATCTAACTTTCTCCTCTGGAAGGGAGAACTGCTTTTCCCTGAAAAATAAGTTTTAAAGGAAACAATCTGTTCTTAAATTTAACATGAGGAAATTAAGCCCTGAATCTGAAGATAAGTGAGTAACTTGGCTTATGCGAACATTTCAATTGATTTCACTAAAGATCTTCACACGGGAGAATTACTCACATGGATAATTGCTCATAAGATCGGGCAATCTATGTTAATTAACGAAATAAGGGTACTAAATCATTTTCTAATCTATATTGTTCTTTTTGACTGCCAAAGTGCTGGCTATATTTATTTTTTATAATCCTGATAAGGAAACATTCCTAAAACATTAGCAAAAAAATCCAGCTTGAGTGAAAGGACAAAGTGAAACAAACATCTTTCAGCCTTTCTCCACTGTTGCTGATCTTTAAATAGCGAACTTGATCTTCTGTCGAAGCAGATTTTGGGTGGCTGTACAGCAAGTAGCTCGGCACGACGGGATTGGAAAATCCTCCAAGGCCCTTAATCGGCAGTCTCTGCCTCTTGCTTTGAGCTCTTCCCCCGCTCTTGCCTTTGGAAGAAGTCATGCTCGAGAACGTTTAATCCACTGCAGCCCTTAGCGCCGTCCCTCTGGGAGCTCACTCATGCTTGTTATCGTATGTTCCCCATGTCAGAGGTTAGAGGGTATAACGTGCAACGTAAGCCAATCACCGGCTCCTCGCTCGGCCAAGACTTATCTACGATCACAGCCAAGGCAGGATCGAGAGGCAGCAAACTCTTTCTATTAGCATGTAGTTTATAGACGGGGAGCAAAGTCACACACTGCCTTCTAAATATGGCCAGAATTTGTTTGAAACTTTATAAGATGTTTTCCATTCCCGGGTATTGGCTTTGTAAATGATACCTTCTAAAGCTTTAACAGGCGTGAGAAATTTAAATATACAACCCCCTTCGACCTGAAAAAGGAAAACAGTATATTTTAAACAATTGTGCAAGGAAAGACAGTGGCAGAACCGAAAAGGAGCCTGGTTGGACCTCTAAAAGAAGTCAGCCTGAAGAGAGGAAAGTTAACAACACCCCCCTGTTTGAAAGCAAATGTTTCTGGGAGCTGCGCTCAGGGTAATGCGAACCACACAGATACGGGATGGCCCAGGGGGGCTAGAGGAAGTTTAGATCCAGTCTGAAAAGGTCACGCTACCGCACTTTGTTTTTGTGTTGCTACAGAGAAACCTACGCCTCCACTTAAAAGCTCGCCATTCTCATTTATATAGCTCCTCACTGAAAGAAGTTTGAAATAACGAGCACGCTGAATGGTATCCGAGATGTGTTGCCGTTGCATAATTTCTGCTTTTGACACTCCAGGTACAGGTTGCTTCTTTCTCATTTGTCACGGGGGAGAGATGCCTCTTCCACACGCTCGGGAAAGCTCACGTTGCTTTTGAGGAATACTGGGATCAGATCTTCCGAAGAAGTTTTCCTGAACATGAGTAATTTGGTGTGGCAATGTGCTGACGTAGGGTGTAGGACTGTTGCCCTCCCTTTAACGGCTTACCCACACAGGGCAGTAGCAGAGTAAACCCCCACTGTCTTGCAGGAGAAACCTTCTCGCTTGTTGCCTTTAACTTGCGATGTGGAGGGACCATTGATCACGCTGTTGACGAAGCAGCTTAGGCCGTGACACGGAATTGGCTGGGCGCACTGTTTGCAGCGAGAAATCGACGGTTTTGGAACACAAGGCTTGTACTTTAAATAGCAAAAATCCCTTTGAGGAAGAGATCTTACAATATACGTTCCTTAAATAGGCCAACAATCAAGAAAATAAACCCCATTTTACAGACAGCCAGAAATGAAGGAAAAATAAACTCAGCAGTTGCTCTGTAAATTAGTGACAAAGTCACAGCTTGAAGCTAAATAACCTGATTCTGAAGGGGCTAATTTCACTGCTAATCCACATCGCTCTTTTATGTGCCGGGTATTCTACCTCTGAAGCTGTGCTGCCTCCTCCTACAAATCAGCAATCCGGAACCTGAAATATTTCAAATGATTTCACGGATGGCTGACTTTTTTTGTTGCACCCAATCTAAATGCGTTAGCGCACATAACAGACGGGGAAAATACGGAAAGGCAGTCACGAGTGTGTTGCACTTCTGCCAAGCTCTCATGTGGTCCTTCCCCGTGCTAAGATAAGGAGGGAAGGAATAACACACTACACAAACACAAACACCGAGACTGGCTGCGATGGCTCGTCATCCACCCTGAACCTAATCCGCATCTGCCCTGAACGGCTCCAGACAGGAGCACCGCACGACTTAAATGAAAAATGGGGAGGCAAAGGGTCTGACTTAATATGACAAAGAGTCAATGCTACATTAAAATAATGGAATTGCACTGCGAATGCGTATTTCATTACCTCTGAAAATATATATTTCACCAATCACCATGAAGAGTAGACAAGCTCGGCATGATTTATTCAAGCCTTTATTAACTTGTCCTACACTTAATGCTGACAGCTTGATGATGTTTTCCAAGATCCAGTGGCTTCTTCTTGAAAAGAAGTCAAGTAGGCTCATGTGTAAAACATTAACTATATATGCATCCCAGAATTTAACCACTGTTAGCTAATGACCGGAGCAAGGCAATATTTTATTGGCAAATAAATTGGTCACCAAAAAGTGCGGTTTTGGAGAGTTCAAAACAACTGCAAAATACCGTTTCTGGTCAAATAGAACATTTTGGAAACACCAGCATTGGTCATTTTAACATTTTAAATTCTCACAATTTAGGGGACATGTCAGAAAAGGTAGGGTCTGTACAACACAACTGGAAGAAAGAAATATCCAGTATTTCAGAAGAAAATATGACCACAGCAAGCAGATGTTTTACATGCATTTCAAGAGCTTTCTCAAAGCGCCCCACTTGGGAACAGTAATCAATACTTTGTCTCTGGATGTCTGTTAGCAGGGATGACTGAGGTCCCATAGCATCAGTGCACATTATCCTTCAATAAATTATTTCTCTTCACTGATTTCCAAGCAAGACTTTTTTCTGCTGAAGAAGAAAAATAACATATGCGCTGTTAGACGAGACTTTTTCTTCTCAAAGCCTATGGCTAAGAATCTCATAAATGAACATCTGAAGTTCAACTTCTGCTCTGAATTCATATTTAGATGCTGTTTTGGCAAAATTACATGTTTAAATGCCAATCTTAGGGAAGTATTTGTAAGACAGGAGCATCTTAGAGTCAGTAGTCAACAGGACTGAGCAGGTGCCCGAACTCCGGGCACATGCTGAAATGCTTTGCTGCTTTCTGACCCTAAATGAGCAGCCTGACAAGCAGCTATATTCAGGGTGGTCTTAAATCTCTTGCTAGGAGCTGGTTTAAATCAGAGGGAGGGATGAGGCTGGGGAACATAAATGTTCTCTGGGGCCCATTTCGGTTTTTATGAGGTAGGTATTCCAGCCAGAAGAAAAGGGCTAAGATCAAGCCAGCCATCTTCCAGGTGAGACTCCATCCTTTAAAACCCTTCTGTGAGGGCTCTTAATAACTTTGCCATGTGTAAACATGCCTGATGCTTTTCTTATGAGCTCAGAGTGACAACCAGAGCAAGAAGAGAGCGGCGGCTCAGCGCCTTTTGACGTCAGTTCTTATAAGCCTAAGCAGTTGATAACCATGACACTCAAGAATGTGGGTATCACATATCATTAGAGAGCCACATGAAGCAGCACGATAGGTTTCAGAGCTACCTCACCCCACTATTACTGCGACGAGCTCTGAGTTTACCCAGGATTTTTTTCGTGGTCTGTAATGACCGAAGCACAATTTAACCCCTGAACCTCTCAGCACACGGGTCACATTTCAGCCCAATAGAGGACACACACCAAGTGGCTCATGTTTATTTTCCAATTGTCATTTTCAGTTTACCTTGAAGAACCTGATCTTTAAGTTGGTAACAAATAGCTACTGAAACCAGCTGAGGATTTTTTTTTCCGGCTATAAACCGGTCAGCCCCATGAAAGACCCCATGAGACTGTAGAACATTTGCTTCTCGTGTCAGCTGAGAAGCTTCCCAAAACAGCAGAAGACAAAGTATGTCAGATGGCTTGTGTATTCTCGCTTTGCTCTGGCCATGCTGGGTCATCTAAGGGATATAAAACGTCTCAGACTCGGCTAATTTAATTTTCAGGCAGAAAGAACATTTTACTAAAGGCAATCTGACTTATCTGTGCTGTTACAGCCTGACCCAGTGGATGTCAAAGCCAGTGAAGAGACAGTCCTCAGCAAACCAGTCCTCAGCAAACCTCTGGCAAGGTATTTAAATTCTTTAATGGAGTTTTACAAACCTTATTTACACCCATGAGCACAGTTTCTCAAGTAGATCTGGATTAAGACAGGTTTCAGAGATAATACACCCGAAGTTCTGCCCAGAAAGCAGATGTATATCACACTTTGAAAAGTCTGACTTTTTTTTCTATGCTCCTGCATCATCCTGCTTAATTAGCCTCTCCAATAACAGAAATATCTATAATGACAGAAGGTGACGATCTGAGCATTTAGCTATCTGGACCAAAATAAAGTAGATCCTGTACGTAATGTACGTTGGCCTCTGACAAGTCAGGAAAATCTCTGTTGTCGTGAAGATACTCTTGTGTCGAGTGTGGGTATTTCACTGGCTGATGCCCACAGGAGAAAACTGTGGCCGTACCGAGAAGCAAAGCCATAGCACCGTGTTCCCATCCCATGGTTTCAGCCACGGGGACAGCAGTCCTCTTCCGTCTGCCTGGTGCTCCCCAAGCCTTCTGCAGAATTTATCGTGATACGAAGCTCTTACGCAGAAATAACCCCAAGGAATCCGTGTTACCACGGTTCCGGAGTCCCGTTGCTCCATCCCTAGTGTCAGGAACTTTGGAAACTCACTCTGGGTTGAAAAAATGAATGCAATAAGAAAGAGGGGTACAGCAGTATACAAACTGAGCAATGTGCTGCGCATTAAGAAAAATTTGGGTGCATTTATACTCTGAGATTCACAGATGTTGTCGGAGCAAGTGACAGCGTTCAATTTTTAGGAAAATAAATATTCATGTCCATGTTTGTATCATTCTCAGAAGGTAGGTCACAAAAAATAAAATAAAAAAAAAAGCCTCTAGGCAAGTCTGATTTAATCTGGAGAATTAAATGGATGGTGAAAGATAACTTTGTAAGCAAGCCTAAAACCAAGCAGTGTCGTATCCGAATGCCCAATTTACAAGGCAGAATAAATCCGGACACAATTTTCCGCACATAATCTCTCATCAGTTGTAAATCCCAAACCTATACCAAAAACATCCTTTGCCATCTGATTTAATGGGGCCCAAAGGCAGACATTCGAAGGCTACTCACTCTATGGTACTCCCCAGGCTTTGGGTCTTTCCTCTTTTGCTCTAATGGAAAATTAGAGCTTTATAAAAATCCCCGTTGGTGATTCACTGTTGTAAGTGCTTCCATATCGCTTTCCCACTTCCTACCACATGCCAAAACTTGTATTTTGGAAGGAAGTTTGTGTAGTCGGATGCGAATAGACAAGTCAGACTTGCAACGGGGTCTCCCTGCTGTCCTTCCCGCTCCGTGCTGCTCCAGCCATCCCTTCTCGTAGGGGAAGTCAGCAAGGGTCCAAAGAGGTGTGATGGTGCAAGAACCGTCCTGAGCTCGCAAAGACCTCATCCTTTTGGGGAAAACTGCCGTGCCTGGTCACGGGGGAGCTTTTCCTCTCTTCCAGAGGCTTTGGCTTCGGCGGGTAGGTCAAGCCCAAAGCTTCCCAAGAGGTGCGTGAGGTTTTAGCCGCACAGTTTGCTTTAAAGTCAAAGGGAGCCACGCAGCTAAGCCTTGGCCAGCAGCTACTGTATGTGGCCTTTCATAACTAGAACATTTATTGGTTTGGTGAGCACTATGAAACTCTCTTTGGGTGGGCTTGAACTTCCCCCACGACAAAACAATTATCGTCTCCGGGCTGGTAAACGCTGAGGCTTGCAGTGCTGCTCGCGGCTGTGCCTTCGAGTTGGCCAAACCTCTCAGCCCTTCGCCACGTAGCGGCAGCCGAACGCCGATAGCATCGCATGCGGGATGAGGTCACAGCTTCCGAAATCCCACTGATCCTTACCCAAACACCGCGCGAAACCTTCAAACTCTCAAAATCGTATCTAAAATATCACGCTTAATAAGGCTATTGTATCACAGCAGGGCCTGGATTTAAGCTCTCTAAATCCCGGCTGCTTCCTTAGGCACCGGTTATTTGGTTTGCTCCAGTGCGGGATTCTGCGCGCTGTTTGTACAGCACATTTACGGTGCTGCGCCTCTAAGCAAATCCTTTCTTCTAAGGAGCGGAGCTGGAAGGTTTTATACCCCTGAATCTCTACCCTTTTTTGTGCACGGACGGTAGTCATTTTGCTTTTAACGCCGCCGCAAACCCCCACGCCTCCACCTGCCCTCACTTCTCTCTCTGGGATACTTCGGTTTGTTTGCTTGTTGCTGTTTAGCAGAAAGTTGTGCCGGCCCACATCTATGCCCTTGGCCTTCGCTTCTGAAATTCTGTCCCCACGAAGCCCGTGAGAGATTTGTCATTTATACCATCGCCGCTAGCGTTTCACGAGCCGCTTTTTACTCCGGAGCAAGACACAGCCCTGTGGCTCGGGCTTACTGTGTAATACACATCAGGTGAAACATCAACGCTCCTGAAGGTGCGTTCACGTATCTCCTCCAGCGACGGCGGTAGTGCCCACATCAGGACAACCCGGTGTGAAAAACAACTGCAGAACAAGAGGGCAATATTTTGACCGCTTCTTTTTTGTTTTCTGCCTTTTAACCAACACCGGGGGGGAAAGCCGAGCAAAAGAGTGCGAGAATAAACAGAACAAAATGCGTCCCTCCAGCCTCGGCCAACCTCTCCCGTCAGCTGGGAAAAATACCCCCTTTCCCACATCTGCCCCTGTAGCCTTCCATCTGTAATTTACTGCGGTGAAAAAATTATTCAGGTACTGTTGGGGCAACATAGGACTTATAAAGTAAATGAGAATGACTAATGTGACATTATACCCCTGCTGAACTCTTTCCAGTGGCCGTCTGCAGGCAGCTGAAGCCAATCCATCAGCGGATGTAACAGCATTTGTTTCTGAAACATCTGGTATATATCAATATGTAAATCAGTTCGGCACAGGAGGAAACACACAAAGAGATTTTGATCTAAATGCCGCGTGCTTTTGTTGTTGTTGTTGTTTCAAGGAACTGTAACCAACCACCACTCAGCATTACTTTTCATTTTCTTTTCGACTTTTGCTGTAATATTGTATAATAGTATTAATGTATAGTATTAAATATTCCAATATTAGCTTGTGATGATTATCCCAAGGAGTATTTTTAGCGTGGTTTTTTTTTTTTTTTTTTTTCCTCTGGAATCAAAGTATTTTCTTACCAAAGGAATTTAAGCCTGTTGAATTCTGAATTAGGCCTTAATTGTATCCCTTGTCAATCACTTTTAAGCCAAGCGGCAGTTAGGGCAAGCAGACCTCACATGTTTTGGCAAGTCAACGGTAAAGTGACTTGGAAAACACCAAGGCAAGATGATACTGTGATTAAACAGCCAGGAAAGGGACTCGGTTCCCATTCTTTGAGGGAACTTTCTCCAAAATGTGCCAGACCGCCTTTCCGGAAGATGGTAAATACATTTCTGATGCAAAAATATTAAGGCTTCCATTTCAAATAGGGCTGAAAACTTCCTCTCTGGTCATGAATGCAGAGCACTCAGCTTTTCTGAAAACCAAATCACTTATTTTACAGCTTAAATACGGATTTGGGGGCTCATATTCTCGACATGGAGGTTGAAATGAAAGAACGAAGACACCCAGATGTTAATGAAAACAGAAAGCAACCAAAATACGTTAAGCAATGTTTTTATACGCTGTCAGTTAGGACGTAGACGTGGGTCGAATAGCATTTTGCAACGCACAGATTTTAAAAGGCTTTTATTTGATTTGAAATGTTTCTCCTTGTCTTTAAATATTTCCATCCAATACTTTCAATCCGAGAGAACTTCTGAACTGAGCCAAAGCCTGGGAGCCGTAAAATGCAATTCACGAGAAATTATTATTACAACAGGAAAAAAAAAAAAAAAAAGTTACCGACAAGCTGTTTTTCCTTATCTAGCGAGAGCGAAATATGAAAAGGAAAGAAATGGTTTTCTTGTTGAAAAGCAGGGCCTGGAAATGATTCCTTGTGGGTAGGTTCCTGCGTCCACACCAGGCTCTGCAGAATCGCTTGGAGTGGAGGGGAAGGGAGGAGGGAAGATGGGCATGAGCGCTTGGAAGGATCGGTGACCTAGAAAAGATTTTTAAAATTCCTTCAGTTCTCACCATCAGATAAAAGCATGGACAAAAAGCGAGTGACTCATCTTCTCTTGTTCCCTTCTAATACTTTCCTAATGAAGTAATTACAACGTACTCATTTGGCAACATAGGAAATAGAAGACAAGGCAAGAAAAATCAAGGGGAGGGGGGAGAAGTCTGATTAGCTGATCACTGCCTCCCCGTGGATCCCTTACCACTCTAACACGTTCGTGCTAAAATTTTCCCAAATCACACTTGTCTATACACTTTACACAGGCACACTTATCCGTGGAATTACCCACTAATTAGTATGATCACTTCCGTAGCTGAGCGTGCACTGTAATATGTAGGTGTCTGCTGTGTAAAGGGCCAGGTAAAGTTTATAGGAAGAGGTAATTTCTTCATACCTGTTATTAGTCTAAGCTGGAAAATCGGACAAGCTGCCAGGAACACAAACCTGAGACAGAAGCAGCAAATTTCCTGTCTTTTACCTAAGACCGTCACAGCTACAGCAAAATGTCACCAGGAGCGTGTTCTTCCGAGACCTACTGAAATAAGGTCTCGGTGAGCTGTCAGGACTGCATGTTTATTAAAAACAAAAAAGCCTTCAGAAACACGTAAATGAACGTAGCCGAGGAACTTTCTGGAAATTATGACCGAGACAATTTGGAGCAGAGAGGGAAAATCCCATACTGATGTACTTGACCAAGTACATCATTATTGATCATCTTGGTCGCTATTTAGAGTTTTCAGAGTAGGGTTTTAATTTACCTAGGGCAGTTCCTCTACGTGCGGTTTTGGAGGGAGAGGGGACTCAGCTTGCATGCGCGGGGCCGGCATCATCGCTGCCTGCCTCGGCACCCAGCACGGAGGATGCCCAAAGCAAATACGAGCGATGGGCCGAGACTTCTTCCTCCCAAACTACGCATGCAACTGGCCCGCAGCCTTGCTCCCGCTGACAACGCATCATCTGTAGCTGATGGAGGAAGCTCTGTGTTTCGGCTTGCCAAGCGCGCAGGTGCTGAAGATCCACAGGAAAACATGCAGTTGAGCGGTGGAAAATTTATCTGCACAGGCTGGTGGCGCCCACGGCCCAAACCGAGCTGCAACCAGCAGGACAGAGCCCACACGTGCTGGCAGCGGGGAGCATGGCCAGCGGCTCCGCGTGTATCTGTGGGGCGATCCCTCCCAAGTCCCCTCACAGCAGGAGGCATCTGCTTCCCCATCTGCTAAGGGGGTGGATTTCTCTTTTGGGAAAAGCTTTGGGATCCAGGGGTGAAAAAAAATGCTTGGTGGCCCCTAAATCAGAATTGCATCCTTTGCTACCTGTTTTGGCTTTGCCTTTGCTGAGGTGGAAGTGAAGATGAGAATCAACGATGGAAGAGACTCACAGCTTTTCACCCCAACCATAAATGTTATTTTCATCCATCCATCCATCCATCCATCCATCCATCCATCCATCCATCCATCCATCATTAAACCAATACAAATATTATGTAACAAAGTAAATATTTATTCAGCCAGAAAAATCACTGTCTTAGCAAATGAGACCCTTAAATCTTTTTTTTTTATCTTTCCAAGCCAAATGAGGCAAAAACCTAATTACAGATGAAAAATAACCCAGCCTCTTAAATTCTCCAAAGCTGGAATGGTAACACAAGTGCGTCTTGCTTAACAGGGGAGTTTTATCATGACAGCTACCCTGCCAACTATTTTATTGAGGCTTAAACTGCGTCCAAACAATTTTCTTCACAGGAGGAACCCACTCCCTTCATGTGTCTACTGAGAAGAAAGCCCTTATTCTCCATTTTCCATCATCCGTGTACGTGGTCGAATTCTCCCTGGGTAACCGAGTGTGAAGCTAGCACTTTGGACTGAGGTGCAAATGAGAAGTGCTCCCATATATTATTACGGGAGAGGAGCACACAGCTCTGGCAGATCTTGTTGGGGATTGCACGGGGTTCTGAAGCCCTCCTCCTCCCTCCCCCCCCCCTTTTTCTGTCCTTTCTTTTCCATTCTCTGCCGAGTTATCCTCGCAGAAGAGCCCAGCGTTGCCAGAATCAGGGTCCGACAGGGCAAGGAGATGAATGTTGTGTTTTTAAAGTTAACAGAAGTTGGCTCCTCAGAGTTCATGCCGGTGTCACAGCGTGTGCCGAACTCCTCCACGTTTTGAAACTTGATCTTACACCTTGCCTTTTATGAAGATGAAATCCTTGGCAGGTGATTATTTTGCTTTCTCACATCATATCAGACGGTTTAAGCACCAGTCTGCTTGCTAAGAGCCAGCTGTTGCGGAGTGAAAAAAAGAAAGAAAGAAAGAAAGAAAGGGAAATTCCCCCACAAAAAGCCCAGGCTTTCAGAAATTCCGCAGTGGCAAGCTGCTGCTGCTACCTCTGCAGTTTTCGTTAGGTTTCATTGCAAAATGGTGAACGCGGGTGTTTTAAAATGCTGGTCCCTGCATCAATATTAAATTAGGAAAATGTAGAAAGAAGCAGGAAGCCAAAATTTTCTTTGCCTGGAAAACCGGAGAAGAGCAGAGGCCGGTAACTGTGCAGCAGCGAGCCCACGAGCAGCGTCCCGCGTTTAGGACGGAGCCGATCTCTGGAGAGCATCGCCGCCTCCACCGCTGCCCTCCGCACAGCGGCGGGAGGAGGAAAAACACACCAACGACGCAGGTGGGACGGAGGCCGCTCCCTCCCAAATCCTTGGTGGAGCAAGCTGGGAGTGACAACTCTCTTCAGCCCCTCCAACCCTGTCTTGAGCCCAGCTGGGACTATTTAGCTGATAGCAGCTCACTCCAGCACACGTAGTGATGTATGTCTCCTTGGAGAGGTGGAACCTTCGTGTGCTCACCTGAAGGGAAGGGCTACCTATAGTGCCGAGAGGCTCAGAAACGGGAACATCTCTATATTTCCAATGCTGCCTTTCAATAATGTTCTTTTCTACAGTCCTTGTTCTGGTCCAAATGAGTCTGGAGAGGGGCAGTGCTTTCCTCCCGAGAGCGGTGAAGGGCAGGCTCCCTTGCGCACAGCCAGCTGAACGACCATCCTCATCTTCAGCACATTGGCCACAACCTCCAGAAAAGATCTCAAATAAACGTCCTTGGTATCGCTGCTGTGCCGTCTAGAGCAGCACATGAAACCGCTGCCAACGTGCTTTCCCTGACCTTGGTGGCTGCTTGGAAACCAATCTTCCTTTTCGTAAGAACCCTTTCCTCCTGCCATGAGCCAGGGGAGACTGTCCTGGAAATACCCTCCAGGTGAGATGACCGATGAGACACTCTCCTGCTGAAACAGGCACGCGGTGAGAATTCTGTATTGGGAGCAGCGGGGCTAAATGGGACACATTACGTAGTGTATAACGTATTGGCAAGGCTTACACAGTGTTTCCTTCGTTGTTCGATAAAAATAAAATTTTTCGTTTGCCAAGACTATCAAAGTAACTGTGTGCTCTTCACTATGACCAAAGGAAACAGTGTTTCTTCCACTATCAACAAAAGGAATATATTTATGTCTCAAAACGGCTTTTCCACGTGCACACACCCCCTCAGAAACCTGATTTTAAATCATTCTGAAATGAATTCAGTGTCTGTGCGCTGGATGCTCATTTCCTTAGAAAAGCAACGACGGGACAATTTTTCCCTAGTGCATCTCTTGAATTTGGCCCAGCACACGCTGCTGAACTGTTTTTCCTTCCTTTCCACCCTCTAATGCAATTGCTTGGTTTCAGCTACTGTGAGCCTGACCCAAATCCCATTGCGGTCCATGGAAAACCTCATCTGGGCTAGGGTGAGCATTAGCCTGGTTGTAACCCAGCCTTGCGGTAAAAGGGAAATGGAGGAGGAATAATTTTGGGACAGCTGGAATATGTCTGGTACCAGGTCTCTTCATTGCTTGTCTTTATTAGCTCATTAAGCACGTAACGAGAGGCTACTGCTGTCTGACCATAGCAAACCTCGCGTACACATTGTTTTCTCTGTAAAAACACATTTGGACACTCTGTTAGTAAAACGAGCAGAACTCCTCGATGAAAAGGTTTTCCGCCCGTATACGCAGTGTCCTCAGCCATCACAAAGAAAGCTTGGTTGCTGTGAATGTCCTTTAGGGCTTCAGCACGCCTTGGGGGGGTGAAAATGTTGTTCTAAAGATGCAATAAAAATAACTGAATTCGATTATAAAAGAATAATACTTCCACGCTCTTAGTTCCTCACTTAATCCGAACAGAAATCTAAGGGCATGGGAAATTTGATGCGTTCGAACGTCCAATATGCCAAATGCAAGGAGCGTTTGGCGCCAACAGCCTTGCGTGAAGCAAAGAAATGCAAATAACTTCCTTTTTTGCTTTGGCAAACGTATGGCCAAATTGATTTTCTTCTTCTTGGGGACTAATTTTAATGCCTCACTGACATATTGAGGGACTTCTGGTTTGCCGATCCTACATTTGGGCAAGCTTGGAATTGCTTGTAGTAGTAGTTTTGCCCCTACCTCCAAGACGATCGTTTAGCCAGTAATAATCAATCTGTCTTAATGTGGAGGCTTAGAAGATTACCTGAGTGTGAGTAGGAAAAATATGTGTGGAGTAAGTGGCACTGGAATATGAAAGCATATGCTGAAAGCTGGTTTTTTTCGTTGCTTACGTAGGCAGAGAGGTGAGTAGTGTAGAAGTCCCACTATACCATTTGCTACGCTGTCTACAAAAAAGCATAGGTAGATGAGGAGGCATCGGTGTGACAAATTAGCATATTCTAACCTATCTGACCACAATTTGAATGTATATTTTGGGTATTCATACGTATAAATATACACGTCTTACACACATATCTACGGATGTCTCTTTACCCTTCCGTTGCTTAAATAATATCCACAGCTTTTCTTCCTAGATTTTGAGCCCTGAAGTGCAAAACTGATGTCTCCTGTAACTGTGTTATCTTGTTGCTTGCTGCCAGTATGTGACACGGTCGAACAGTACGCGAATACCCACCCGTAGGCGTATATACACCCACCCACCCACATATACATCCAATAGGAAAACTGAAGCTCTGGATTTTCCAAGCTACACCCTTTTGAGCGTTGTTTACAGCTTTTGTCACAGTTACGAACGCGTATAAACGAAAGCCTTTGCTCCGTAAAAGTCTTGGGGAGCCAAAACAGGGCACGGTAGCCCTGCTGCCAGCACGTGCCATCGCACCCGTGGGCACCTGGTGGACGCATCCGTCGCTGGGATCTTTGTCTGTTTGTTGGCTTTAGGCAGGGACAGAAATAGTCAGCGCAACTTTAAAAATTGCTTTGGAAGGGACTGTGTTAACGTTGATTATCAGCCCAGAAACGCAACCCTTTAAAAACTGGAACTGATGCATTCCTGCGTATACGTGGTCCTATATGTGTGCGCATGAGACAATAGGATAAAGCACTCAATTAAGGCCCCTAATATGGAAAACAACCGAAGTGCCTCTGTTCCTCGTGCAGGTACTGCAGGCAGGATTTCGAGAAGTTCTTGGTTTCTCGCTGGTTCTGACATCGACTGAGACATTCAGCAACTGGGTCGGGGGGGGGGGCAGAATCAGATGGAGACGGCATTTTCAGTCTGCCACTCTACACATAGGACCAGCACCACTTGTCGTAACAGGCAGAAAAAAGGCCAAAAAAAAAAAAAAAGGGTAAAAAAAAAAAAAAGGCAAAAAAAAAAAAAAAAGCTCGTAGCTGAAAGCTGACCACCGAACACCGGGAAAATAAATCGCTTGATTTCCAAGATACAGCCAATATTTTCTTTTGCGAGAAGAAACAAGGATTTCTTCTAAAAATGAGCACAGAAGACCTGGGAATGCTGCGCAGAACAATACGTTTGTAGGTGGCAGGCTCATTATTGTGTTAACAGACGGATAAATCAAGGACTCCCTTGTTATTTTATTTTTGCAGTGTACTTTAAAAATACTCACACGCCCACTTAGTGCTTCCTCATCGATAACACCAGCAGCAGGGGGGAGACGGTGTCACCTTCCATAAACAGGTACTGTTGACATACGGCTTGTAAAATAGAACAATTTCAATAGGGTTAGAGCCAGCTCAGGGAAAAGGTGCAGATAACGCTGCCTTATCTGGCAGTATTAGCCAAAAAATATGCCTGCGTATTTGAAGTCCCGTATTTGTCTGATCCGCACATTCTCTGTTGACACAGGGCCAAGACTAACAGCGGGTCTAATTGGTTGTACAGATCAGACAATGATGTTCAGGAAGATGAAAATAATATTGGCCCAATGAGATGTGCTTTGTGTTTAAAGGTTGTCGATTTTCTGCTCCAACTTGGGCTGGAGTCACAACAGCTGACCGCAGCCAGCACTTAAATGAGATTTAATGAAGCTGTTTGGCTCAGGGCAAGGTAACCAGACACACACATAGAGCGGGGATGAGAAAACGCTGCTAATGCTCGGTAGAGTCTTTCCAAAAAAACAGATTGTTTTTTCCTTAAAAACAGCACGGAGATGATATAATTCCTGAATTTTTATGAGGCCTTTCCCAGGGGTCTGGAGATGGTTTCAGATGTAACAAACACGAGCTTGGAGGGAGGAAAATGCAGAATACTGAGAAACCCACCAAACCAGAGAGCAATTATAAGAAAAAAAAATTGCGGGGAGGGTTAGGGCTTGGAAAAAGAGAGAGGAGAAGCGGTGGCATCACGGGTTTCCAAACCTCATTAAATATATCTTACTCATCCAGCCCAAAGCTCAGATACTGGGTTTAGTACTGTGTTATTTCATCACGCCGGAGTCATGCCCGTGCATGCCATTTTGCCTTCAGAAAATGTTGCCTCTAAAAACGTATCCTGCACTTTTTCTCGAGTTTCCAACCAGCGCTGGACTGTGTGGTTGTTGTATCAGTCTGGCTCTCTTTAATTTCCCCCATTTCTCATCCATTCCCTACGCTGCTGATGGCTAAGTCCCTCTGGAAACTCCCCTACATTCATCAGTAAGAGAATAGGTCTTCTGTCTGCCAACGCAACCCTTGTGAGACAGGAAAATGTCTCCTGTATTTACTAGGTGAAATATCTGGATTATTGTCACAGCATTCAACAGAGGAAACCATTCATGTGTAGCTGTACCCAAAGACTAGTTAAGAGGATAAACGTCTCTTAAACAGGAGTAAGAAGAGCCTTCATGAAAACTGAAAAGTAGACCTTAAATCAAAGAGAGCTCTGCTAAAAAGCAACACTGATTTGCGACTGTTTGTGTCTGCGAGGATTTTATCTTGCCTGGATTTGCATCCCTTTAAATTTCACCCTCTAAAATTAGTCTTAACCACCAAAAATTTGCCTGGCTTAGGCTCCAAGTGTGGTTGAACCACCAACTTCCATCCCTGAACTGATAAATTTGCCAAGGCTGTCTCAAAATTGGACGCTGTTCATTAAAAAGTCAATCCGGTTTAGCTTGAAAGGTTCCATCTTACAAATGAGAAGGAACTAAAAAATGCTTCATCCCAAGCCTCCCAAACTTGGTTATCCACATAGAAGTCTGCCTCTTCTCTTATTTTCTATTCTTCCCTTTTTCTCTCCCCGTTTTTTTTAATCAGCGATTTTCATAAGTGAAATTCATTGCTTTGGGGTTGGCTTTTTCGAACCACACACATTTCTAAAAATCACTTGCCAAGAAATGTCTGTAAAAGTATTTCTAGATGTTTGGAATTTCCTAGCAGTAGTATGGAAGTTTGGTTTGTTTGAATCTCTTGCTCAGCAGGAGGAAAATTGAGCTCAACATGTTTATGAGTATAAAAGCCATCTGTTTGATAGGGATCCTGGAATAAGACTGAAGGTCTGACTCTGAGATGATGAAGTGAAAAAGAAAGGTTTCTGTTTCCTGTTGCTGAGAATTAATTATACTGTTAATAGTGTGCTAGAAGAAGTAGGAGTGCTTTAAGTTATTACTTAAGCTCAAAGAAATAAATACGACTTTAACGAAAAGCTTTCCTGAAGGAAAATCCACCATAACTTTTAAAATAGTTGGTCACATACCCAAAAACATTTGTGCGCCGGG
This sequence comes from Larus michahellis, assembly GCF_964199755.1. Classification (NCBI taxonomy): domain Eukaryota; kingdom Metazoa; phylum Chordata; class Aves; order Charadriiformes; family Laridae; genus Larus; species Larus michahellis. The sequence goes on from NC_133899.1 coordinate 3,562,267, forward strand.
ATGTTTCTCCATAAACGTACTCTGGCAAGGTTTCCCCTCCCCACTCTCCTCTTTCCATCTCTTTAAATGAAAACCCTTTGTGGATAAAATGTTGGGATTTTTTGAGGGAAGTGGATACCTTATGTGCCTGGCCATTGCGTGAGATGATCTGCAGCCTTAAGTTTATTCAGGTTCCCGTGTAAAGACCCTTGATGTCACCCAGCTTGCTCTCTGGTTGCGTTTCTTGTAATTGTTGATGCTCGGTGGCTTCCCTGGGATCCACCCCTTTGGTGGGAGTAGAGGGTGGGAAGGAGAAATGGGTGATCCTTCACCAGAGCTGATAAAATATTTGAACAAAAAAAGCCCACACAGAAGTCATGGGTGAGAGCTGGTCTGCTCGGAGCCACTTTTTGGAGGAACCAAATTCCCTCTGTTCTGCATAGAGGGAGCCAAGGGAGATGAGGCTCTAATTTTGCCACTGGAGCCGTGTTCCTTAAGCATGGTGTGAATAGACTCAGTAACCCCCTTCTATATTTAGGTAGACCAGGCCAAAACCACGTTTACTGTGTGAGACAGGGAACTACTGGAGAGAGTCCAGCGTAGGGCAACAAAGATGATGGAGGGATTGGAGCATCTCGCTTATGAGGAAAGGCTGAGAGAGCTGGGACTCTTTAGCCTGGAGAAGAGAAGGCCGAGGGGAGACCTTATTAATGTTTGCAAGTATCTAAAGGGTGGGTTTAAGGAGGATGGAGCCAGACTCCTTTCAGTGGTTCCCAGTAACAGGACGAGGGGTAACGGGCACAAGCTGGAACATAGGAAGTTCCAATCAGATATGAGGAAAAACTTCCTTACGGCGAGGGTGACAGAGCCCTGGAACAGGCTGCCCAGGGACATTGTGGAGTCCCTTCTCTGGAGACTTTCAAGACCCGCCTGGATGCAGTCCTGAGTAATGTGCTCTGGGCAATCCTGCTTTAGCAGGGGAGTGGGACTAGATGATCTCTAGAGGTCCCTTCCAACTCTGAAATTCCATGATTCCGTGACTTTCTGGTCGTTTACAGTAAAACAACTTAGTTGCTTAAGTTGTCTAGATTTGTTGTCTCAAGCTTTGAAAACCATCAACAAAGCACAGGCTGTGGAAGCCACTATGTACCAACCACTAAAAAAACCCGTACGGCACAGGGTATCTGCAAAGAGGCCACTCCCAAAGTCCCCCGGCGCGGGGGATTTGCAGGAGAAAGACATCTCGTCGCCCCTGAACAGCCCAGAAACCTCCTGCCCTCTTCCCCTCTCCCCTCTCATTCGCCGCCCGCCTTCGCCCCAGCTGCAGGGTCACTACTCTTTAAAAACGCAAAATCCTCACGGCACAAAGCTGAATAAATAGCTGTCGGCGAAGGTGGACAGGTCTGCCACGCTTCGGTACACGCCGGCTTTGTCCTTCCGTGCGCTGGCACGAGTAGGGAACTCGGGGCTCTTGGAGGGCTGCCAGCGGGGCGAGGTGCCACCAGTGTTTTCTTTAGTGCGTTGTAAACCCCAGGTGAGTTTCGACACCGTCCGTACCCTTGGCGGACACTCGCCGCATTATATATGAACTGTTTGGAGCATGTTGAGTGCGGAGACTCCTGTAATGTCCAGAAGTATTTGGGTGTACAAAGAAAAATACAGCTGAGCTAACAGAGCTTTAAAAGACGCTGACTTGGGTGCTTGATAGCCCCTGCGTAAGGCTTGCTTGTCAACATTACCAGGCGAAATCTATGAAATCTATGCCTTCAACCTGAATATACAAGGAGAGCCAAAATAACACATTATGAGCGTTAATGCAGTTGAAAGTAAAACCGCATGTTTTCCAAAGGGTTTAAAAGCTCATTTGAAGTAGGGCAAAGGGTCAGAAAAGAAGGAGTCCCATTTATGTAGCTTTGGCAACTGTTTAAAAATGAAGAAGCCCCACTTAGAACATGTACATTTCATTATATCACTGCTGCCCTTGTCACCGGCAGGAAAAGCGGAGATGCTCGCCCTTGCTTGGACCCTGCAAACTCCCAGATTTTCCCGACTTCTCCCAGAAAAAGAGGAAAGAAACGGTTCTTTGTTAGGAGTGAGTGGAAAGAGTGTAAACCCCAAATGAATTTATTTTTTTTTTCTTCTTTTAATTTTTTACGGGGGTTTTTATGCTTAGGCGGTAGGAAAAAAATAACCTGGGCATGTTTTACAGCGCGGGGCTGTGTTAGCTGCTGGGTGACCTGGCGTGCTGGGCACCGGCGGGGGGACACGAGGGGCTCGAGGAGGAGCTGGGCTGGAGGCTGCGCTGATGGGGAGGGGGGTGTGCGGGGCAGTCCTGCTCCTCGCTGCCTCCAGCTTTTTATCCCAGTCCCGACAGGGACTTCATGGCTTTGAGGTCACGCTTTCGCTTTGGCCTTTGCCTCGTTGTACTCTCGGTATTTCCCAACAAGCCACGTCTCTTGTAATTACTGGGAAACCTGAACCTCTGCTGCCCGAGCCGCTGATCCTCCTTGGGCCGTCCCAAATTCAGAGCAGCAGGGAATGATGGACACGCAGGATGCTCCGTGTCCTGTACCCTACACAACCCCAAAGTCTACAGCCACCAGAGAGGACTGGAGGACCTGGAGCAAGCTACTTCGGGTCTGGAGAGGCTCCATGAACCTGCAAAGATGTGTTGGAGAGAAGCTGTCAAGCTACCTGCCCCTCAGGACCGTCGCAGCTTTCTTGCCAGCACACCTGGCTCGTAAAAATACAGCAGGAACACCAGCGTTTCGCCCCTCAGGGACTGGTTTCCAGTAAGTGCAGCCTTTGGTGTGAATTTCTTGGTCCCATTTTAAAGGGCCGCAAATCAGCTGAGAGCCTGAATTTGCTCAGGGTGAACGGTGCCCATCTCACCGTCCCAGGCTTACAACGAAACTCGGTGCGTCGAAGGTAGAATACTTGAGGCAAGTTTGTCTGCTTTTTCTCCGGGGATTTGGGGGAAAAAAAAAAAAAAAAAAAAGTGTTTCTGTTAAAAAGAACCACATCCCTGGTCCACAGGCTCGAGCAGAGAGCAAAAGGAACATTTTTGTCTGAGGCTCGAGTTAAATCACTGGCAGGACATCACTGCTTTTTGAGCACTTTAACTCAGATCCAACAAAAATCTATAAAAAGCTGTTAAGTTGCGATGAAGGAGAGCCACAGCGGTAATGAGTTTACTACAGTCCTTTAGAGTAAACTCCAAGCTACGGCAGGGCGAGGAGTCTGACTGCCGTTCCCGGAGGGCAGGCAGGTATTGCCACAATGAAATGTCCCTCGTGGACTTTCAGCCTCCCCGTATCCCTGCCAGAAACCCGGAGTAGATCAAGAGTAGATCAAGAGCGAATGTGAGGTGTTGATCTGCGCCTCCGTTACAATGTTCAGCTCGCTTCACAGGCTGGAAATGGCCCTTGGCTGGAGCAGCAGGTTGGGCTGGTGGCTTTATGGAGATGAATAGCATTAAAAGGCGAGAGAAGTGGAGTGATAGAACACGCCGCGGAGTAGGATCAAAGTTCCCTGGGGAACAACAGGAGCTTTGAGGAGATCTGCGTCCTTCACATTCAACAGCATTTCATTTCCCTTCAACATGCATATGGGGAAGAAGAGAAGAGAGATAAACTCGAACGACCTAAAGTCGAACAGTTGCAAGAAAGCCCAAAGTTGTCAGACATGTGGGTAGTAATACAGCAATCAGCAGCTGCAAAGCATCCCGGAAACCTGCTATGGAGAAAAGGAGGAGAAAGAGTCCACGTGTGCATCAGAGCTGTCTGCAGATGACATTTCTATTAGCAGGGAGACGTGAAGACCCTTTTTTTGGGGCTGTGAGCGATACGAGAGCCTTCAGAGACCACAGAGACTCCTGGTAATGCCAGTGGTGGGAGACTTTTGCCCAGGGAGGGGAGATGATACCCCTCGAACGTCATGCAGAACCTCAGCCTCCTAATTCAGCTTCTCTTATCTCCTGTGTGTGCATTATAGAAACTGGAGTGGCTTCTGCCATTCAATTCTGTTCACTCCGTCAAATCAGTCCTAGTACGGGTTTGATTTAAATTCTTGTTCCAGTAGAGAAATGGCTTTGAATTTTGGGACCTTTGGGGATTTATGGCTTCAGAAAGAGCAAGGGAGCAGGACATCCCACCAGTTGCATCCTGTAGAGCAGTCCAGAGGGATGTCTGAGAAGTTCCAGCGTCATCTATGCAATAAGGAGAGCACTGGTAGACAGGCTTTGTAGATACTGGGACTGATAAGAGAGGGACAATGAAAGCTACAGATGATGGTGGCAGCTCCAGAGACGCGCTGGCCTCTCACTTAGACGTGGGGGCGCCTCTTCTGCAAGCCAGAGGCATTCGGCTCCTTGCAGCAGCAAACTCTTCTCCATGTCAGTATTTCCCTCTTGCTTTTGAAATCAGAATGACTTGAGGGTCTTCGCGTATGAGAGGAGTCTAAATTAAATATTGACGGAGGCGTTTCACGTCAGCTTGGGTGTTTTTAGAAAATCTGAATGAATCCCACAGGGCAAGTTTAGGGCTCTAAAACGGATTCAAGTCGAATAAAGGATGTATGAGTTAGAGGCGTAGAAAAAGTCTCAAATGGCAGATGAGTCAGCAAAAAACAGAGAGCGGGAAGACGAAGAAATAATATGAGGGATATAAAGGCACTGGAAGTAGAGATAATTTTCCTGCACTGAAGTAAGGAAAGAAAGTTTATCTAATATTCCCCAAATTATTCTTCTCCAAATATTTGTTGGTTGATTTGCTGTTCCCTTCCAAAGCCTCAACGGCCTGATTTTATTTTCCTGGCTGTGTGGAGAACCAGGAACACCAGCAATATGGATTCCAACGTTGAAACCCTACTTGCTGGCTCGAAAACCTATACCTGGTGTTGAAGGGATACAAGCATCAATTTTTATTAGGGCTTTATTTGCTACTTTTAAGCAATGAAGAAAGTCTGCTACAAAGTGAAAACATATGTCCCATGAAAAATATTGATGTGCACGGATAATTCTGTACATCCCTTGGGTACCAAGGGGATGAAAAGAATCAGAAAGTCATTAGCAGGGAAGGACAAAATAATTATGAGACATGCTGCATTAGACAAATGGCAGCTGAACCTCTTTAGTTCGCTTTTTGCTAGTCTGAATTTCAAATAATCCTTCTGTAACAGAGCAACGATGGACTCCAAGGCTAAAGGAGGGAAACCAGAATGCATAAAATCTTCCCAAGTAACACATATATAGTTAATTTGTGTGAACATATTACGTAAGTGCAAAATGTTAAAGTTCAGTAAATATTCACTGACGTGCTGCTCTTTCCGGTAGCGAGCACAGTGGGCTCATGTGAGAGTACATTAAATACATCTTCGGGTCTTTAGCTTTGTTTTCTTCCCCCCTCACAATATTAAAAATGGGAAAACAACATTTGAAATATTGCCGTGGTAAAATTAGAGAGCAGCAGCGGGCTTTTCTTCCAATTGAGAGTGACCATGGTTTAGTGCAAAGCCTTACAAAACTATAGAAAGAAGTTTTGGTCATTTCTGCACCTAGCCACAGAGAAAATCAGCAATGCCTAGGATTTCGTATGTTTTTGATTAGCTTCTCCGGCTCATTCTTCTTATTAAAGTTCATTTTGAGGTTTGACTGATTCTTCTTTTGCCTCTGCTGCTTTGGTCCTCCCTTAAAATTCGGGTGGTTTCGGAAGCTTTCTCTCAGGAGCCTTTACTGATGGAGTGGTGGGACCTTTCCCGGGGTGGATGTAGCTTGTCTGGCAGTGGGGACGAGGGATCTTCCCCCACTGAGATGGGGGACACACACACAAACTGTCCCCCCGCTGCTTCGGAGCTGGCACAGCACCCCGGGGAAGCCAGAGGTGTATTTGTTGCTACCGTTGCATCTGAAAAGCGGAGCACAGGGTATAAATGTTACCGTAAACACCTATGAATTTCAGCTGAAAGTCTCGTGCCCTAGAAGTTTTCATGTGCTTTTTTTGCTGGTGGCTTTCTCCCCCCTCCTCCGTTCTGACAAACTCTGTTGATAATCTCCAGGAGCAGCAGAAATGCAGGGAGAAAGGGAAGGAAAGAAAGTTTTGTGGACTGAAAAAAAAAAATTTCAAATCGCAGAAGCGAATTTATATAAGATTTCCACTTCCTTTTAGGTTAAAACCTCTTTTAAACCAAGGAGCTATGCTGTCAGTACTGGATCCAAATTCAAATCATTCCCGGCTGGCCTAATTAAAAAAAAATCTCCAGGGCTGGTGTCAAGGGAGCATTCAAAAATCTAAGGACAGAGCCTATCCCTTCATCAGAAAACAAAGAGAAACCCTGAATATGTATGAAGATGGTTCAGGAGCTTTCCCAAGCTCCCACTCCTCTCCTTGGGAAACCAAAAAAGTATCGGCTTTAAATCTCGTTGGTGCATTTGTGAGACACAGGCAGCCATTGTGCACGAGGCCCACGGTATTAATCACCTCTAGATTTCCCTTTCCTCTTTCTAAAGGGGGGATTTTCTTTTTTTTTTTTTTTTTTTTTTTAATGTCAATAAATAGTCCTGCCTGAGATTAGACTGTCAGCGACATAATGCCAGGAAAAAAGTTGAAATGCCCCAAACTGGAGGACCCTGACCGGTTTCCAGAGTCGGCGCTCGGTAGGTGCAGGTAACCGCTGTGGTTTTGCCCCAGAGGCTACAAGCCCTCCTTTATGGCCCAGCTGAAGAGAGTGATGGTCCCACTGCTCGGAATATGCAAACAGCTCTAGATTAAAAGAAGCCAGATCACCTCCCAAACCAAATATTGAATTAGGTTTGGGATTTTTTTTTTTTATTATTTTTTTTCTTTTCTTTTTTTTTCCATCCCCTTTTTCATCTCACGTTTGTGCTGCTCTAGTCTCGGCCGTGTCACTGGCTTCTTTGTCCCCACGTCCTGCAAAAATACTGAATATCTCAAGCTGTTGTTTGTGTTCCGATTTCTGGTCTGCTTTACCTGTGACATTAATTCAACACATCGCCAAGAAATAAGCCTCTGACCACGGACCAACGAGTGCTTAGGTGTCTTTTGGACGTATCCTCACAGTAACTTTTTTTTTTGCTTGCTCGGTATGTTTTGGCTGTATGACTCAATGAGAATAGATGTCTTTTCCTTGCTTCCCTTTGCATTTGGCTGTAAATCAGTCTCCTGCATGGCAGAGTGGTACAGCTATGGGTGACCCTGCAAAGATTTTCATGAGGATGTTGAGCATCCAGAAATGTTTGAGTTGAATCCTGCTCCTGCCCCCACTCAATTTAGTACCAACCAGAAGGAAGCATTATGTCACACGGGAAGAAAAAAAGAAAATTAAAATGCATTTGGACTTTTCAGAAACGACAGATCAGCTCAAAATTTGACTTCCTTTTTGGAGGGGGAGAAAAGGAAGTGTTTTCCTGATGACCAATATTTTTCTAGTGTGTTGAGTAACTGGGTTGTTAAGGATATCCAACCTGGAGCAATCTTCTTTCATGTGCCTACATTTTTTTCATGGGACATGAAGAGAAACTGGCCTCTCGAATTGTGACAGCTTTGTGATGGGACAACGTTTTCATGCTACTGTATTTTAATACCCTTCTCAACAATGACGTCTTCTACTCGTTAAAGGTAGGGCAGTGAGTGAATCTAATAACATATTTGTGGAAACATAAGGAGCTGAAACATGCCCTCGGCTTTTCAGGAAACAGAGGTCTTTCATAAATGCCAGAGAAATGAGATTCTATTTTTCCAAGGCATCAAATTTTTTTGAGGCAACCCAAAATGTGCATAATCATATTATAGGCAATCAGGGTGCTATTCAGCTACTATATCAAACAGGCATGTCATTAACGCAGCAGGCTAATTGCTTGAGCTTTCCTTGACCTGGGACTTCAGCATTGAGGCTCTGGGTGGCCAAGCGATTTTCATAATTTTGTCTGTACTCCATGAGTCTAGAGGAAATCAAGGTCTGTGATTGCTTTGGTAATTTTCCTTTCAGAACAGATTGCTTGATTTGACATTTTAAGTACAGTATCTTGTAACTCACAGGCAGGGGAACCTTTCAAAGAAACTGCTGTGAGCGCAGTCTCTTGTTTTCCTTGCTAAAACACTCTTCTGTGCCTTTAGCAGACTTATCTTTGTGAGAACACAGCGGCGGATCATGAGAATTGAGTTGCCGCTGAGATAAGGTCATGTTATGTAGAAATATGAGCTCCTTAACCTCTGATCTTTCCCCCCACTTCCAATTTTGTAACCTTTCGCCGCACGTAGTTCACAGTGAAGTCAGGAGAAATGCCTGGATTCCTCTTGGTTTCCCCACCAAGAACAGGGAAAACTTACTTTTTTGCTACCTCTCAGACTTTTTGGAAATCCACATTGTTCTACATTACAGATTTTTAACTGGCTTCCACCGAGGAGAATCTTCTTCCAACTCCTCAGACACAATGATGACAGCTGCCTAAAATATCTGCCGTCCCTAAAACCATGGTCAGAAGAGAATTTAACTTCTGACTAGATCAGTAGCCAACAAAGGCAGCTGTTGACATTTAAGCAAAGATTTGGGATGAGATATTATGAAATGGCTACATCTTGAAAGCCACAGAGGGGAGCGGAAGTCGACAGTAAACTTGAATTAAACAGGGTGGTTTTTTGACAAGAACTTCAGCGCGAAATCCCAAGTCAACTGAAATCAATTGACGGAGGTCGTGATCAGTGTTACACCTCTTGTTGTAAATTGATTTGAACCCAACACTGGATCGAGAGTTTCCGTTTCCCATGTCTGTGAGAGCGGGATCCACCTCGTCCCCCTGCAGTAGGTGCGGAAAGGGAGGAAAACGCTTCCAGTTGGCTGATGTTGGGAAGGTGATTTGCAGAAGCAGAAAGAGCAGCCCAGTTCAGCTGACTCTCACTTGTCCCCAAATTACTCACCGTTCCTGAAGCTCTGAGTGTTCCTCCTTTCCCTCTGACGTCTCTGCTAGCACGCAGCACACTAAGAAATAGGGAAACAGGGTGCGGGAACTGAAAACATCTCTAACAGATATTTGGCTTTAAAATTGCCTTGAGCAGCTTGGTCAGCCATTCAGCTCCTTCCCTTCCCTCCTCCCCTGAGCTCTGAACTTTTCCGGGGAAATGGGGAAGTTTGTACCTGCACTATAAAATCTGCAGATGGAGTTAAATATGTATATCATATACAAATCAATTCCCTCCCCCCCCCCTTTTTTTTTTCATTGGTTAAATTTCATTAGTAGAAGAACAATTCTAATAGCTGTTATAATCTCTCTTTTCTTGCCCTTCCCTAAGAGCAATTAGATTGGAAAGTGCATTACGCAGACCCATTTTTCAAAGTGATAGCACAGAAAGAGGAAAATTACTCTCCGGAAAGCTTTGTATAAGTTGATGGCTACAGAAAGATTGTTTTAGTATTTAAATCTGTATGCCGAGGTCACAGAGAGACACTTACTGTATCGGACTAAGTCTGAAAACTTGTACTATAATGTTATTTCCTAGCAATATTTCGCAATTCCTGATTTGAATCTTTGTGGTCTACCAGTTCACTAATTACCTCTTGAACCGGAAAAATAGTGTTTCTAGGAACTTTCCACGAGAATATCCAATAAAGTTTACTGAACACACAATCTTCTTTATGGTTTTAATTTCATCAACATTTTTAAAATATCAGTCTAACAATTAACGACCTGGGGTATTCCTTGAAGGAGGGATTTCCTGAGCCGATTTGTAGATTGCAGCACTGGAGAAGACGTCTATCTTTTTCTTAGTATTGATCCAACCAAGAGTCCGGAGGGCACGTTAAAAGTTTAGCAGAGATTTAATCACAGATGGACTATTGCACAGGAGTGAACGCCAGGCATGGCCAAAGGAAAATCGTCACTCCAGGAAACACATTTCCTTGGTCGCTGCAACACCCTCTGCAAATCACTGAGGGTACGGCAAAGGGGACCGGATACACAAGGGGCTTTGTTGACTCGGACTGGAGAGATGTTACATCCTCTGCCAATATACACGAGTTTAATGGGAAGCTGGATTGGACCTGAAATCCTGACTGGAGACATGAGGATGAACATCACATGATGGTCAGCTGTATGAGCATCCCTGGTGCAGGTGGAGGCAACGAGCCGTAGCAGTGCCTCGTTCGGTGTTGCGGTGCCTGAAAAGGTGATTTCCAGGCTGCTATCTGCCCGATCCTGCCCCTCAAATATAAAGATATACTTCAGATATTTAGTTCAGCCAGTTCAAATGAGCCATGGCACTATCAGTTATTTGGTCTCGGTGTCTAAATTTTTATCCCATGAGAGGGTCAGGTTGCGCATAGTGAGAACAGTTTATCCTTTGGTCTAACAGGATAATCTTATAGCTCAAGCAATAAAGTCTTGCAGTTCTGGATCCAGGGGTACAAGAGGTCTCCAGCTCTCAACTGGAGCTCTTTTTATGCAGAAGGATATAAAACCAAGCACGTGTATGCTGTGCCTTGGCAAGGGGAACGCGCTCTCTTCTCCAGGCGACATGTGAGTCTGCTGCTCTTGCCACTATCTTAGACAGTCATCTTCTCTGTAGGAAGACTGGATTTAATTATATCACAGTTTCCAGTTTTATTAATGCTCAAACAATACGAGCATTAAAGTGAAGTAATATGCCAAGTACTGCAGAGGCCACTGAAATGTTTCCTGTTATTGTGTTGTAATGGAGATTGCAGTAACGCAGAGCCGTTCCAAATGACTGCAGCAGAAAATGTCTCTAACCCTCTCCAAGATCCGCAGCTCAGCAGAGCTCTCAGGACTATCGCTCTTGACAATAGAGTTTCTAGGAATTAACATCTGAGGTGGCAAAGAATTTGCCTAGGAGGACTGGGCACGGCTCAGACACTTCCTCGCTCTCTGCAAGCCTTTCGAATGAAAAGCAGACCTCATCTGGCGGGGCCTGGAGCTGCATTTGATAAAGGGCCACAACTTTCCCTAGCCACAAAGCAATGACCGAGCTCATGAGCAGAAAGTCTTGACAAACACAGGGTGTAGAAAAGCCACGACTGTTATGAGAGAGCTCTGCTGGGTGGCAAATGTCTTGTAGGAATTAGCATTTGTGCCCACCTTCCCGGAGGGGTCGTGCTCCCGCCACAACAGTGTTACTCAAGAGAAGAACGACATATAGGAGTGGCTGGGATTCCCAGCAATGTTCTTCTTGGAAAAGGAAACCAGCCATCCATATGACATGCCTGTGAGTTTTTATACCCGCTCACAGAATTATTTACTCCCTCTGAAATGAACAAATTAAAGCATAGCTGCTGCCCGTCACTGTTGGTTTCGAGTTCCTACCCCTTCCGGAGGATGGTGTCCTTTCAGTCCAGGTGTGGAACCCATCTGAGATCCCTACCACCAAATCGTCTCCAAAGTATGGGTTCTGCTGATGAGAGATGCAGATGAATTTCACTGACTTCAATGGCAAAACTCCATGGGGATAGGATTTCCTGCGGTGTGATTTAACCAAATTCACGCACGCAACCTCGAACAGAGAAATGTGTCTCTTCTACGTTTTAGTCCCATTCTTCTACTAGACATCAGCGTTAACTTCATCTCTGCCTCCTATCTGACCTTTTTTATTCATCCACCTTTACCGCAATGAAAAAGAATCATTCAATCATTTCAGCTCAATATATTGCTCTGGAACGAATTCAGGGAGACATCCACGAAGATTGTTTCCTGCAGTAGACAGCAAGTGGTTTCTACGTGCACGGTCTCGTGATGCTTTTCCAAGGGATTTAAGTTCAGTCAGAATAAATTACAGGCCTTTGAGTATAGCACTGGAATACAAGTGAAAATTACGGTGTTCTCATCTATTTTCATGGAGACTCTTCATAAATAATGAGTCAGTGGTTGCTCCGTCATGAATTGCCTGGACTACCCGCAAACCCTTGGGTTTGTTTTTTTGGATGTGTTGTCACTACCTTAGCTGAGAGTGGCTGGCGATGGCTTAAACCATAATTTCACAGAGCGAAGATCCGAGCTGGTTAGACAAAGCGGGCATTTTGAAAATAATAATCTAAAGTAAACTTTTATTAATCGTTGTCCTTGTTTTACGTTGTCCTCGGCCACGTGGCAATTGATGTCAGGGCTATGCAGGTGACTTTGCTATCACAGGAGAAAACAGCAAAGCAGGCTCAGGTTATATGTATACTATAACATGACGTGCTTACAAGATGCTTTGTAATAGTGAGGGTAAAAACCAGCCACCTGCGACATCCCAGTGTCTTTGGACACTTTCAGAACGTCAGTAATCTACATTTCATCACCCCTGGGAGGCGGCAGGTTTTTTGTGCAATTGGGAGACTTGGTAGCGGACTGTATAAGATTAGTTCTCTGTAATAAGTCAATAAATTGCCTGCACCCAGAAGTGCATCGCGTTTTTGCCGTCTCCCTTCTCATACTGAAGGACCACTGAAATGTTGTCTATAGACAAAGAGTGAAGAATTAAGCCCTCCAGCACTGAAAACAGGGGGAGGATCTATCCTGTCGCTGGATTTTTGCAAGGTGTGAATAGTACAGGTGCTAACTCTGAAAAATACATGTTTACGAACGAAGGAGGCAGCATCTTTATGGCTTCGGCTGAAGATGTAAAGTACACGCAAAGAATCAATTTCTCCAAACCCCCTTTCCCTCCAGCTGGACGCTTACTGGGATTATGTAGCCAGCGCTGCACTTCAGGACAGAAAGAATTGTAAAGAAAAGAAACTACAGACAAAACTGGCAGAAAATTAGGAGACAGGCAAGCGCACGGGCAATAGAAATCACGTTTAAGAAAAAGGGGGAAAAAATCATGAAAGAGAGCCAGACTGCACACAGTAGTCTTAGTGTTTGCACTGGTTAAACCCCTTTTATCTCACATTCATAAACACAGGCTCTCTATATGATATAAAACACATTTAGCTGTCATTGAAATGCTGTGATTTATGGAACAGGGCTGTCCCTAAGAGGGTAACAACACTTGGTGCTTATTTTGGCAGGTGCACTAAATTCAAGCTGCTGAGCGGCTCAAAGAACAGCTAATGCTAATGACAAAAGGTTAATGATTTTCTTTTCTTTTTCTTCCTTTTCTTTTTTTTTTTTTTTTTTTCCAATTGGAAATATTTGTTCAGTTTAGGCACTGCTTCGTATGTGACCCCAGCTCCAGCCAAGCAGTTGTCAGCTCACTTTGCATTTGGCAAAGGCAGCATTGGAAGAAAATATTATTTTAGTTTCAAACGTGACTCAATAGCCATCAACATCTCTGGGCTAACGAAGAGGCATCTACAGACCTCTGCCTTTCCTTCTTGTTTGCATGCAACAGGTGATAATTAATGATCCATTTCCCTAGTAAATCGGAAATGACCTGTCCAATAGAAAAATCAACATTAAAAATATTCACTTGTCTATCTATCTATCGGTTCTGAGTTACATTTTACAATTTCTCCATGGTCCCTTAATGCATTTGTTACTTGGGGCTTCTCCTGGCTTAACAGATTTGGAGACTTGTCCGTAACATCTTAAATGAGCCCATGGTCTCTGCTGCTTGCTAATTCCCTAAGTTACCTTATTGATAAGAAAACCGCATATTTTGTAAGTGTTTGTGGTCACGTTTAGCGGGGTGGAAACCCATACAGTCCAGTGCCAAACCTGTCTTCAGTACACATCAAAACCCCTCTTATGGAAAGCGGGACACAAAATATTGCCTGTCCAAGCCTCAGAGTAGAGCTGGCTGCAGAAAGGGTCCCTGTTACCCCTTGTCTGAGCTGAAGTTTCTTACAGGAACAGCAACATCCTTCACACGTGGCATGTTCATTGGCGCAGGAGAGACATGCCGTTCAGCTGACTGGTCCTGGAGAGCAACAGCAGGTGGGAGCGAACCGGGGATCTTATCCTCTCCAAAACTATGTTTTTAAAAGCATGAGACAGTGATGCAGTTTGGCGTGGTTGCCCAAGGTGACCTGAGCTGGCCTGAACACGGAGGTGCCCGCTCTCTCCTTCCTGGGGCATGGGAAGCCAGACTGGAATCGGGGTAGCCCTGACCCAGTTTGGGGCGCGGGTGGGAGGAGGAGGCCACAGTCATGGGCAGTACATCAGTCATTCATTAAAACACGTGCGTGCGCCGGGTTTCTCAGTGGTTTCCTTTGGGTATGATCATCTTTCACTTCCCGCCTTACGCTGGTGATGACGTACGTCAAGAACCTGCCCATCCTGCACTGGGAGCAAATAGGTGCAAGAGAAAGCCCTGGGAGCTCCGCGTAGGGCTAACTTACAGGGCACAGCACTGGGAAAATAATAATAAAAAAAAGGTTTTAAACCCTTCTGAGAGCTTCCGAGGACAGATCCCTCAAGATGCAATGCTTTATTGTCACTATCAGCACGTGAGTGCTCCGAGAAGTCCTGTACTCAAACACAACAAGGGCAGTCATCTGCCACAGGACAAAAAGCTCATGTGCAACAATATCAAAAGCAGCAGAAAAGTCCAACAATAACAACAAAGCAGCAAACTCCTGGCCAGCAGTGAAAAGTAGGTCATTTTGAACGCATCCAAGAGCCGTATCTCCACAAGGAACTGGCCGGAAGCCAGAAAGACATTTGTCAAATTAATCATGGAAGATCAGGTGCCCGTCCCCCTCCCCGCCCTCTCCTCATTAACCTTTGGCACAAAGGCAGGTTTGAGACAGACTCCTAATAAGTGTGATTTTTCCTAAATAGTCCAACGTTATTATTATTTTTTTCTAAACCACAGTGTTACTCACAGTGAGAGCCACGTTCGCTTTGCTCGGCCAAGTTATCTCTGATACGGGGAGGGGAGCTGGGGGGACTGGTTACACCGCTGGCTCTTCTGGCTTTTGCTATAACACACGTAAAACTGCTTATGGTTCAGCTCTGGTCCCAGCTGGACCCTGCTGAGGACCAGAAGAGCATCAGGATGGCTCTTAACATCATGAACCAAACCTGTCCCAGGCCTTGATTAGAGCTGGAAAGCCCTACAAGCAATTTCAGCTGGAAAGTCCTACAAGCAATTGCAACTCCTTGGTAAATGTCTCATGCCAGGAGAATTCTCCACTGGAAAAATTCGGTTAGATTATCCCTTTTTTGTGCTCTTTGAATAGGGCTGTATCTAGAGTGGTTGGACAGGCAAAAGCAGAAGTGAACAAAAAGCCCCTGGGATTTAATGTGTAAGTGTTTGATCAGAAAGCTCGAGTCCATCGGCTATTTTCTAGGAAGGAAAGAAGGAAGCCTGGAAAGAATTAGGAACAGAAAGACCACCAGACATGAAAAATGGTATTTTTAATGCTGAAGTTATCAGCAGAAAAGGTCCTCGAAGTTTACACAGAGAGTTTTAACAGTAACGTCACAGCAGGACTTGATAAGTAGAATGTGTGTCAATTTAACACGTCAGTTTGACATATTTTTTTTTCCCCACCATTGGTCAATATTTCCCTCCCACCAAAGTCAAGAGTTATTTTGGCTTTACTTCAATTTCTTTTTTTGAAGGACTTCGCTGAGAAAGATGAGTAGATGATAAAAGAAGTGAGAGGATGACTAAAGCATTGGATGAAAAAACAGATTATGGGCACAGGGTGTAATATCTGGTAATGCTGGAGAGTACGGATGCCTAGGAAGGAAAAAGACAGGCTGGTCATTTTACTCAAGAGCAAAGAGAAGGATGGAAATCTGGATGCTGTAAGTGAGGCTTGGTCCAGGAATCAAAATCCATAAAACACATTAGCTCTAGGGTGAACGTAGAAAAGAGTCTAGTCCAAATATCTGTGGCTTCAATAGAAGCCTTTAGGAAAATATGCAGCCACTAAACCATTTTTATTCGGCGTCCTACAAACATAAAATCCTCTTTTAGCTGTTTAAGGCCAGTTTTTTACTCCCACCTCTCCTGACCTGCCTTACAGGGCTGGGTCAGGGGCAGAATACAGAGTAATGAAAATCATCATCTGCTTTTCTAGCCCCTGTGAGCCCGGTACCACTTGTTACGCGCTGGCCACATTTCTTCCAGCCTGTCCGTCTAGGTAAGAAAACCTGTGACAATTCACTCTGCGTTAAAAAAAAAAAAAAAAAAAAGGAAGAAGAAGAAAAAAAAGAGTGGTTTGAGAGGAGCTTTTTACACGGAAAATCCCGGAGTGAAGTGTTTGTTGCCTCTTTGAAGGAAGATACATCACTAAGTCACTGTAACTAATAATCGTGTGATATTGAAAGAGCGCAGAATTTACTGGTGCAGTGGGATTACTTTTGTTAAAGCAATAATGCCTCATTTGTTCTTATGACAGAGCTTTACAACAGTTACACAGGCAAGCCTTTAACATCCATCAACATTACTGTCTGGATTGTATTATCTAGGAAATCCCAGAGTCACTAGCCTACAGGTTGAATTAGCTGCAAATTCATTTCAGATTAGAATCCCTTTTGTAAATGCTGCAGTCACTCAGGCAATACCTCAGAGAAAGCGGGGGGATGTTATTGAATTTTGTGTTAATAATTCTTTCCCAGCCTTTCTTTTTCTTTTTTCTTCCCCCCCCCCCCCCAGTAACCACTGCTTCTTGAAAAGCATTAAGGCATTAAGCTGACTTTAAAATAACAGCAGCAAACACTTTTCCTGCAGAAACTTCCTTTGTGTCCTTCCTGCAGGAATGAAACCCTTTCAAGTACAGTTTGTAGTGCATCTGTCCCTCATTTCAGGTGTTTCAAAAATGCATCAGCGTACAGGCCCAGAGAAAATGGCCCAAAGACTCCTTTCCATTTTTTTGGCCGCGTTTCCACAATGGGTTTCTCAGGCGAGCTTTGCCTAAGCTTTTGGTCCTTTATACCTGCCCTTACCCAGTGCATCTTGGCCATTCGTCATCTTGCAATGCATGGAGGGACTCAACTCTTCTTTCCTCTGCAGGCTGGGAAGTTCTCAGGAGGGGTGAGATGGTCTCTTCCCTTCTGACGTGGTTCTTTGCACCGTGAAAGCCCGCTTTTTGGGGTCTTAGGGGTTTTTAGACGTTGCTGCAGTGCGCACCTGGAGTACTGGGTCTGGGCTCCCTGGTTCCAGAAGGACAGGGAACTGCTGGAGAGGGTGCAGCAAAGGGCTACCAAGATGATGAGGGGACTGGAACACCTCTCTTATGAAGAAAGACTGAGGGATTTGGGTCTTTTTAGTCTGGAAAAAAGGCAGCTGAGGGGGGATCTTATCAACGCTTATAAATACTTAAAGGGTGGGTGTCAGGAGGATGGGGCCAGGCTCTTCTCAGTGGTGCCCGGGGACAGGACAAGAGGTAACGGGCACAAACTTGACCATAGGAAGTTCCACCTAAACATGAGGAGGAACTTCTTTGCTGTGAGGGTGGCAGAGCCCTGGCACAGGCTGCCCAGAGAGGTGAGGGAGTCTCCGTCTCTGGAGACATTCCAAACCCGCCTGGACGCATTCCTGTGCAACCTGCTGTAGGTGACCCTGCTCTGGCAGGGGGTTGGGTTAGATGATCTCCAGAGGTCCCTTCCAACCCTATGGTTCTATGGTTCTATGGTTCTATAAGAATCTTGTCACAGTTACTCTGGTATAAATGTAGAGCAGTATTGCTGATCAGATCTGGATTTAGCTTGGGATGCATCTGGGTCTCCCTTGAATTTGCTTCCAAGCGGTATTCCAGCAAAGAAGCCTGTAGGCAGGAAAGAGTGTCTTGGACTTGAGAGTTGGAGAATGTTTGAAGAAAATGAAGTTTGAACTCCAAACCACAAATATTCACAACAGAGTCCTGATTCGGAGGATTACACCGAGCCAACCGCAGGGCAGAGCCGCCACCACATGTCTGCTCAAATGTCACCTACAACGTTTGGATTTCAAATTGTTGCTGCCGAACTCCTCCCAGGCAATCCTCAGGCCGACGTATTTTTGGCAAAGAATTCTGAATAAAGGCTGTATCTGAAAATTCACTTGTTGCCCACATTGCTCATGCAAATTGTTTGCTCGGCATCTTGTTATAGAGAGAATGGAGAAATCCAAATTAAAGAGCAGACCCCTACCTCGAGGTTTTTCTTAAAGGATCCCTTCTGTGCAAGGGAGCTAGAGCTTGGTTTAAATGCCCCATTAAAGTCTGTGTTGATAAAACTCCGGATATTGCAGTTTTGATTCTTTACATTTCTAACCTGCTATGTTAACATTTTTTAGGTAATGTA
The DNA here is from genome assembly GCF_964199755.1 of Larus michahellis. NCBI lineage: Eukaryota > Metazoa > Chordata > Aves > Charadriiformes > Laridae > Larus > Larus michahellis. The sequence continues at coordinate 3,580,433 of NC_133899.1, forward strand.
TACTACTGCCCGCAGAGAAAAAAAAAAAGAAAAAACCCTCCTCTCTGCCCTTTTTATAAATTAGTTTAAGCTTTGACAAGACGTTTTTATGTTCTGATTGAAGAAATAGGCATTATTGTGCAAGAAACTATTGAAGCATCTGTTTAACTTGCAACCTGTGCTGAAGCTCCAGCCTGTTCTCCCTACGGGATAATGTGGGTCTCGTCACCCTTTTTCCTGCCAAATATTAATTAATTCTATGAATCCTCAGGTTTTAGCCTGCAACTGAACACAAAGCTGCAGATTTCCTTCCCCAAAGAGCAGTTGTGCCCCGATTTGTTACGTGCGTGTTGAGGTGAGTGAGGCACCCCGTTTTCCGGGGACCGTAAAGCCCCAGTTCCTACCCAAGAGGGAGGTCTCTGCGGCTGCCGCCCCCTCCCGAGACACACATACACACACTCGCAGACCCAGAAATAATGGCTATTTTAGCCTGTCATTCTCTGCAGCCAAAACCTCACCTCTGTTCGCTGGGGTCTTTACATAACCTGACCTCCAGAAGCCAATTACATCTGTTTTCTTTGTGCTCATGTGTTTCTAGTATTGACACCAACTTCGCTTTCAACAAAGGGTGGGTTCCCATGAACTCCGTCCTTTATTACCAGCTGGTTCTTATTAGGGATTAACCAATAAAAAAACGAGTAATACAGTCAGCAGTGTGTTCCTACATGTAGCACTTTTCCATGTGTTTCAATTTACCAATCAACCAATAAAGCCCTGCCCTCCAATGAACTGCATTCCATACCTCACATTTTTTGCTTATTTTGATAAATGTAGCTTTTCATAGATAAAAAGGGCAAGAATCTGGCTAACGCTGTCTACTGTTAGCTGGAACATTGATGTTGGTTAGATGAATTAGAGAATGCTACTTGATCTTTTCTCTGACAGCTTATTATGCCTCGGTTCCTGGCCTTCTAAAATTTCTCTTGCAAAGCTCCCTGTCACTGTGCTTAGTTAAAACTTGTCAAAAAATTAACGAACCCAATTCCAGGCTTGTTTTGCTTATTTCCTTCAGCACCGAACAGGCGAGGGAAACTTTGAAAGCGTACGCTGTCCTTGCTGCCGTCGCAGAGGTTTCTGCGAGCTAAAATTCCTTATCCGGCGTCACCTGCGGTATTAAAGGGTTCAAGCCTGGAAACGGCAGTTCATAAAATGGGTCATTTCTAGTACAAACTTTTGGGAGGGAAAGCGCAAAAAGCAAACAACAACTGAATGGATCCCTCAATAAGAGAATGCGGGAGCGTGCTTGTAAAGTTATTCTTTGCCACTGTCACCATCTCTCCCAAAAACCCTTACGCACACACTTTATGTCAAGCATTTAAGCAGTTGCACTCAAGGCAGTAAGACTGCTCACACGCTTAAAAATAAGCACATGTGTAGCTGTTCATTGATTTTCATCGTTTAACCGGGGCAGCTGAAGCCCTGGTTGAGCCTCTGGTGTCAGTGGAGAAAGACCGCGATCCTCACTGGGACCAGGCATGCAGCAAAACCGGCAGGTCCGCGTTGCCCCTCACGGGCAGGAGAAGAGTCTTTGACACACCAACGCTGGAGTGTTAAACTTGCAAAGTTTTATTTTGACGCCCTGCGGTACGTTATGACATTTTAATTTCAACAAGTTATTTTTGCGATGGGCGAAGCGCTTGGGCTTTCTTTTAATTAAAACGCACCCTACTTGTACCAAACTGGGGTCCGGGAAGGACTGTCCGCGTCTCCTACCCGTAAAGCAATCCAGGTGGCATGAACATGATTAGACCCTTTAATTCTCCTAAATAGACCTTCCCTTTGACACTGAATTCTGAACTTGGCTTCGTTATCACTATTCAGCAGGAGAATGAAAATGCAGTAAATCTTTCCATTAAACCAAGCTGCTGAAAAGGGAACTTTATTGTTTTAAGGTAGTTCAAAGTAGGCTGAAAAACTCCCTGTCCAAACGGGCACGAACTCCTTAAGCCCACCCTAAGGTACAAATGTGCTAACTCAATGCCTCCGTGCCTCTTGCTCCTTCGCCACCATTTTCCCGTTGCAGGCAGGGCAAGTTCAGCCTGCAGGAGCACACAGTCCAGAAAGTCGTGGGAAGTTCACCAGGTAAGATATGGACACCTGACATTGATGCCACTCAGCTGTCAGCAAACCTGGAATTTCCCAGGGCGTCTCAGAGACATCGTAATGCTGTTAGACCTTCAAGATTCAAGCCGCTAAAAAGCACCGGCCATCTACTTTGAGGTGACAACCAAACTAACAGCTAAAAGCCCTCAACCAGTCCTAAAGACGTGGGGGCTTTGCACCTAAACGTACTCTAGAACAATTACTACGACTTCAGACAGCAGCCATCACGAAACGCCAACTGGAAATAAATGAAATGCATCCAGTGATGCCTTGAGCTTTTTCTTTTCCTTTTGGGTATTTTTAGGGGAAACTCCAGTCCCACTGGAGTTAAAGATTTTACTTCCATGGAAGCCTCAGAAAAACAGGGAAAGGTGTGGAGTTGTGTCCCTACAATCGTCCTGTATAAATCACTGAGTTGACACTCCGTCCAGAGCAAGAGAGTTTTGGCCCTGCCTGAAGCGCTCCCCAGAACTGCCAGCCCTGAAGACGAGGTTCCCTTGCTGGCTTCTCTTCCCTTGCCTTCTCCTAAGGCACAAAATGCTCTTTCTGGGTGTTTTTCTCAAGAGAGCGCAGACGGTTGCCCAACTGTTGGTATGACAAATAACGGAGGCCAAGATGCTGGAAGCATATAGCAGATGAGGGACCTATTGCAGCTTTTGCAGGCACTGAGTTTCCTGTGCTGCTGACGGGGTCAAGCAAGTGGGACCGGTCCATCTCCCTGGTGCTTTTCAGAGGGCGGCGATACGTTTGTGGAACCGAATTCTTCATTTCTAGTCGCGATTAAGGGAAGAAGTCAGGGGTGGGCTATTTCCCATCCTTCCTTCTTCCAATACAATCTTCGGCGGTGAATTCGTGCCCTGTGCCCAAGAACCCGGAGCGTTGCTGTAGCTTTCCACGAGCCCTGCGCTTCCAGCCCCTCAGCAAACGTGCTGAAGCCCTGCGCCGCGGCTTCCTCCAACGCACAAGAGCAGCTTCACTTCAGCGCAACAGTTATGCGGCAAATACATTCCATTTAATAATTGATTAAGTCTTACGTGAAAAATAGAGAGTGCTGCAAGAAGATTCATTTCCAGAAAGGGATTTTTTTTTTTTTTTTTTTTTAATAATCGGAATTAGATTCTGGGCTGGAGAGAAAGCTGGGGATGGCTGATAACATTTTGACAATGATGAGTGAGGCTTTAGGAAATAAATACAGCCAGGATTATTGAAGTCTTTTCAGCAGCAGAGCCTCCAATTCAGTGGAAGCATATGAAAAAATATTTGCCTTTTTCAAGTCACCTAATCACTCTAGGAAGCTGGCAGCAATTCAAGTGATGTACACTTAAAATGTCAGGCTAAATTATAGATTTCAACCTTCAGAATGTGCTGCTAAGAATAATTCATTTGCGGTTTTTTGCTGAAAAAAAACTTTGAACCGTAAGTGGCTTTCTGTATTACTTGAGATGTTTTTGTTGTTTACATCAAGGAAGTATTGAAATAAATAAATAAATGAATAACAGGCAAAACGGACCAACGCTTTTTCTGGAAATCAGCAAATACGAAGGAAGGAGAAGGAAATATGGAGAAAGAAAGGCCAAGTTCTGCCCACAGCATTAAGGACGTGCAATAAGTGAGCTGTTACTTGGGAGCGGTGGGGGAAAATATTGATAATACCCCATCACACATATGCTCAGAGCTGCACAGTGAGTTTTTGGTGCCATTTTTCCGTGCCGCCTGTGAATGGAGATTGGTACCTCCCTTCTTCTGCTGATCACCTCACTTGCTCCAGCCTTTATTCTGGTTTCTTTCAGGGTCTGCCACCAGGAATATGCACCTCTCTCCTTGTCCTGCAGCACCCAACACAGCCGGGGCACACGCATCTCCACCTGAGGTCCCCTCCATGTGGCATCCTCTTCTTCCTCCCCCATTACAACCCAGTCTGTGTTACTGCCTGAATTAAAAATAAAACAAAGTCCCTTGCTGCCCAACCCTACAGCACCCAGGAAGGTCTGCCAAGTGCCAATTTTCTGTTTAACACACACAAGACCACTACCAAGAAGGGGTTTGTTCCAATATACAACTTATTAATCATTGCTGATTCTGCAAAGGGACGATGATGTACTCCCCCTGCCGGCTTCACATCTGCAGCTGGTTAGGGAATAACCACAGGTCTCTGTGCACCGGTCACGGGGCAGCGAAAGATGTGCTAGGCTGTGATACACAACAGCTCCGATTAAATGTAATTGCTAGGATTATTCTTCCTGGAGAGAAGGATAGGGCAGAGTCTGACGATGGTCAAATGCTGACGTGCTTGGCAGTGTCTACTGAAGTGGTTGATCTTCCATAGAAAGAGTCTAAACTCTACATAGTCTTCTAACATAATTCCTGCAACACTGTTGAGGGTCCTCTCCACCGTAGTCTAATGTCTGTGAGGATAAATGTTCTCACAGGAGAGAAAAGTTAGTCTAGGTGTTGGCTTCTGCAGGGGCGCCTAATGTCGGGGACACTCCCTTCCTATCTCTGCTTGGTTTGCACAAATTCAGCTCCATGTTTTATATGCCCAGAGTTCCCCTTTCTGCTCTACATTCCTAATTGCTACAGACCGAACTGACTCAGCAGAAGAAACTCCCCTCACTGTTGCAGTGACCGAAAGCTCTTTGCAGTGAAGTCCAGGAGAGAGCAAATAGGGTCTTGCAAAATACCTCTCCATCGGAGGGAATCAGAATCATCCAATGGTTTGGGTTGGAAGGGACCTTAAAGATCATCTAGTTCCAACCCCCTGCCCTGGGCAGGGACACCTCCCACCAGCCCAGGTTGCTCCAAGCCCCGTCCAACCGGGCCTTGAACCCCTCCAGGGATGGGGCAGCCACAGCTTCTCTGGGCAACCTGGGCCAGGGGCTCACCACCCTCACAGCAAACAATTTCTTCCTGAATATCTAATCTAAATCTCCCCTCTTTCAGTTAAAACCCATTACCTATGGGTTAAAACCATACCATCCTATCGCTATATTCCCTGATGAGGGGAGGGACGGACATATGCCTGGGATATCGAATAAAACATGCCAGGCCTGAGGGGGAATTGTAGGTGGAGGGAGCTGGGTGTGATACCTGGTCCTGGGAGGTGACCTCCTGGGACCCCCTTGTGTCTTGGCCATGGCGTTGGCTGAGGCTCTTCCCCATCAATGGCACAGCGCCACCAGTTGAGATGGGCGCTGGCATCGTTGCTACCTTGCTTCTTCTGGCTTCCTGCTCCAATCGTTGCTTCACATCCACTCTGTCGTTTCGTATTTTCCCGACAGTCCCTGACCCTGCGGAACCACATCACCCAGAAAGGCTTTTGTTCCTGATCACTTCCATTACACACCCTTGGTTGTGGCAATTGTTTGTTGTCATTGTTATCCAACCTTGTTCTTCCCCACAAAGGGAACAGAATTAAATGAAATGCTTCATTTCCAATTTCAATTTCTTTGGCTTTTTCTTCCAGCCATTGGAATTCAGCTGTCCTCTCTCGGCTAGATTAAAGAGGCCTTTAATATATGTTATTTTTCCTCAGTGAAAATACTTATGTGCTGTAATCAAGTCTCTGTTTGATCTTTTTAATAAGCTAAACAGACCAATTTCCTTAAGTCTATTCCTATCAGACCCCTCCTACACTTTAAACAAACGCTTTTGCGAGGGAAAGCTGTTTTTTACAAAGCAGCCTGCTCTGCTTTCAACACCCGTTCAAGACTCTCAATACACCCCCTCCAAAATAATACCCCAAAGAGGCATTTTGAGGCTTGACTGCCTCAACTGCTCTCCATCCCTTCTGCCTTCAAGCTGAAGAGATGCCATCTGGCAACGCAGTTTTGGGCAATGAAGTCATGTAGTTTTGCACGCCCTTTTGGGAGTTGTTTGTGGGATGGGACGGACCGTAACTGCGTGCGCGCTTTCGGTCTGCATCAGCCCCGATTCTCGTAGTGCTTCCCCAGCTGCCCCGTTGGAGTTACCGCTGGAGGTCAACACCTTCTGCATCCCCATCCTAGGGGCCATCAGCATCCATGGTCCTGCGAGGAAGGAAGACCTTCCTCTGCAGAGAAAACTGACACAACAAGGACCCCGTGGCCCCGAAACCAGCGTCGCTCCTTTAGACCGGTCAACAGCAGGGCCCTGAGACAGCTGTAAAAAAAAAAAAAAAAAAAAAAAAAAAAAAAAAAAAGAGAGAGAGAGAGAGAAGGAAAAGCCCTGGCGCCGCCGGGGTTTGAGCAGGGTCACCCCCGCAGCTGCGTGCCCAAGGTGCTGGCGGTGTCCCCCGTCCCGGGCGCGGGGGCGGGAGGGCTGCGGGGGCCGCGGGGGCCGGCTGGGGTAGAAGCGTGGGGGAAGCGGTGGGCTAGCAGAGAATAAATCACAGCGCCTCGGTGCTGTCGCTCTCTGCCCCAACTGGGTTCGACAAACAAAACTTCACTGTCCACTGACAAGAACAAATAAACCGAGTCGGGAGAGACTGAAATTCACGGGGGACCTGAAATATTTACCTTGATACCTTATAAGGCTAATAACCACTTTGCTGCTTTGCGACCACTGACAGAAATAATAAAAAAACCAAAACAAAACACACACAAGAAAACCAAAACAAAAACCTACCTAAAATGTTTGGGGCTTTTGACTAGTCCAACCTGTCCTGGCAAAAGCATCAAAGCAGGATTAGAACAAGGTTTTAATTATACATGCTTTCTTCCCCCCCCCGCCCTTCCCCTTCTCCCCTCCAAATCTCTCGCCTTTGATTACGGAGATCAGTGGAGTCAGCCAGATATTGCAGCTAATACAAATGATTTCATTCAAGCTCCTCCACCAAAGACACAACGAGCATTTTACAAGCCGTAGGTGAGCCTTTTGCTCTCGGCCGTGCGTGTTCCCCAAGCCCTGCTGCTCTCTTTCGTGCTCTCGCAAACCCCGTTTTTCAAAATTACCTGTGAGAGTCAGAAACTCGTGCGTGCCAACAGCCTCAGACAAAGAAATAACCCAACCTGGGAGGAAATATCCGTCATCTACTGGACGTCAAATAAATCTTGCTCCCCGGCGCTTAGCTGGGTTCTGCACTGGTTTTGGCTGATGCTCCTCAACAATCAACTAGCGGTAAATGAAATTATGGGTACGTTCACTTATTTACTAAGTATAAACCGTGGCAAATGCTACAGCAGGGAATAACATCATTTCTCTGCATTTTTTCCTTGACTGCACAATTGCATCGGGGCTTTAAGCAGACAGTCGAAATAGCCTGAATTAAAGTCCCCGAAGCGGCACTGTGATAGATCTGCGTCATCTGTGACTTGGACACAGTGGGTTAATTGTAACGCCAACGCACCGGGGATGACTTACTCGTGTTGATCAAAGGAATCTTGTCCAAAATGGGTGAGGCTGGAAGGGATTTAAATCGTGGACAGGTCCGACAGTTCAGACTGATCTCAGCGGAAGGCGTTGGGTGTTTCGCCGTGCTGTGCATTCGGCAAATATTCGCATACGGAGCCTGACGTTAAACTCGCCATCTTTACAGTTGGGGACACTCTCTCTGTTGAAAGAAGGCAAAAATTTTAAACTTGCTGGAGCTTCGGCTCGGATTACAAGCTCCAAACTAGCTTTGCCAAAAAAGCCATCTTTTTAAAGGCAATCTCACCCCATTTCTGAACCAAACTAGTTCGGTGTCACGTTGGTGAGGACGAGGAAAGGGAAAACTCCTGTCGGAATAGTTCTGTCAGTGTCAGCGTGACCCTCTTTTCTACAGCCACAAAATTATGTGCCTGATTAACAAAGGGTGAGAGATCTGACTGCTTGAAACACAAGAAAAAAAATCAGAATTAAATACATTTTTTTGGTTCTGCTGCTTGTCAGACCCCTCCTGGGTCTTTTAAAATAAAATTTTTCCCCATAGAGCCTCTCTTATGATTTTAAACCGCGTGACTCGTCGTTGTGCCGGACTACCTTTACCCTGAGCACGAAATCGTGGATTATAGGGCTACTGTGCATGGATTTATTACCGAAAGTACCAGCTCTGCCTGTGTATCCTGTTTTCATTAGCAGTCAAAAAGAAGCAATTGCGTGTGTGTGTAAACACATTTAAGAAAACCCACTTATTTTCCTTCTTTGTTTTTATTTTCTTTTTTAATCAGAGATTAAAGTTTTGCTTGGCTTCCCATCCCCAAGTCTCTGTAGATGCGCTATAGCGGGCTGCCAGCACACTGGAGGTTTGTTACTGCCGTTTGTTGTTACCAGTCGTCCCAGATTAGAACAACTCCCTCCCGCGTGTCTTCAAGGCGCCCAGCCCAAGGGTCTTAATTAACACCACAGTAACGGGCTGGGCAACCACGCTTTTTTTCCACTTCATGATTTTCAAACGCTTGGCTTTTCAGCCTGACGACAGGACTGTAGCGCATCTGATGTAGTGTTTTTTGGGGGGGGGGTTTCTTGCGGGAGCACAGCATTTTTACGTGCAATTCACCTTCTTAAAGGACGATGCTGTTCCTGCCGGTCCTGCCCCATCCCGTCCAGCCACCCGTGTGTCTGCCTTGGTGCTGGTGACTGCAACCCCGAAATCCTGATTCCCCAGTTCTTTGTGGGTGGGTGGGATGGCTTTCGAATTTCTACCGAATTTCCTCGGATTTTCCATAAAGAGCGTGGGTGCCTGTACTCATAATTAGGGACCCTTAATTATGAATACAGTGAACAGTTAAATAATAAAAATAATAACAATTCAATGATACATTAATGGTGAGGGCAGAAAGGATCACGAGACTAAATTTTTAGGGTGATAGAAGACAAATAATTTGTATTTTTTTTGTTTAACTAAGATGGCAGAGTCACTGACTGTCATACACCTGGAGTACACACAATTCATAGAACCATAGAATCATAGAATCTTCATGGTTGGAAAAGACCTTTGAGATCATCAAATCCAACCATACACACACAAAAACCCCCAAAAAACCCAACACCCCCCCCCCCCCCCGCAATCTCTGCCACTAGAGCATGCCCTGAAGTGCCAAATCTAGGCGTTTCTTAAATACCTTTAGGGATGGTGTTCAGCCACCTCCTGGAATAGGTAGGAAGGTCAAGAACTGACCAAGAGGAGCAACTGCGTAACATCTTACTTGGGGGATGAAGTTTTACTGCTCTTGGTACAGGACACACACCTACAGGGTGCACGGGAAGAAACGATGCCAGAAAGCGCCAGGATGTCCAACTGTAAAAAGGATGGAAAATATTTTGCTGAATAATTTTATTTTGGCAGATCATTTTTCAACGAGAGCTAGTTTGGGAGGAGACTCCTCTGGGGAAATTTCAAGAACAATTAGTTTTTTGTCTTTTTCCTTGGTCTGCATTTCCAGTGGAAAACACTGTCACTGGGAGATGGCCTCTGTGCTAGCCCCAAATACCCATCTGAAAGCTGAAGAATGTGCCTCAAAAGCCAGAAAAAGTTCTTCGTGAAAAGGGGGCGCTTTCATTTCCGCAGAAATTTATAGGGCGTCCTTTCTCCCCAGCCCACGAGCCATTTGGGGTCATTCCACAAGCCCAATCTTCAAATTTACGATCATTATTTGGTATTTGTGTTGCACGAGGGCTGAGAGCCAACTTTCTCGCTCCGGGGTCTCGCGGTGTGAACGTCTCCCAAGGAAGGGAACACCAGCAGCCCCGGGGAGGACCCATCTGCCTTTAGCATTTCCTTTTCCCCCAGTAATTTGTTTCTCTCCAGCGCTTGGTGGGAAGGCTGTAACATTTACTGCGAGACACTGAGGAGGCTGAGAAGGCAAAGGGGAGAAAGTGTCCTGGGACAAGCTGGAGGAGAAAGAAGGGACAGAGCAGCCCCAACCGCTGCACTAAAGAAATAAGACCAAAAAAAGACTTGCAGACCTTTGGCAAGAGCTGCCAGGAAGAATTACGCTAGATGGTGGTGGGTGCTGTATATCACACCCAGCGCAGAGGAAAGACAGTTTGTGATGTAGAAATCTTCCAGGTTACTTTAGGAAGCCTTATTTAGTAAAGTGACGGGATGTTTAATGGTGACAGCTTGTCTTATGCTGAATATAATCGAATTACCGGGGTAAAAACTGCACGCAGAGAAAACTCATAGCGTAATCAGCAGCCTCCCCACAGGCACCATATCACTGCGTTTATCTGTCTGCACGGCAATGTTCCCTGGGAGCAGCCTTTGGGTCATGCAAAATTCCTTTATTGAGGATCATCAAGGAGAAAAATCCAGGATCCCCTATGCTTCATGTTCAGGTGTTTGCTGCTGATGCCAGACAGTCCCAGCAGCTGCTCGGAGGCAAACAGGGCCACTTGGCCACATGGAGATCTGAGTGAAATTTAAACTACAAAGGGGTTAAATTTAAAACCAAGTCCGTGTCTCCTTTGAAGCCTGCCTGACCCTTTCCCTTGCATCCTTTTGGTTTTCCACTGATGGGTCCCCTGGGGGCGAGGGGGTTAGGGCTCTGCCAGGTCCGTGCCCCGTGCTGGTGGCTGGGGCCAACTCATTATTTGCATGGTCCAACTGGGAGCCATCTTTCAGTTTTCCCTGACAAGGATCCAAGCATCCTTCTGCAGATGCGAGGAGGCAAACAGTCCAGAGGTGCAATTTGTCCATCAGTGCAACCTGTAATTAAGTCGTCCATTGCACGCCGCTCCTCCTCTCTTCCCGTCATGTCCCCGCTGCTTTTCATGCCTCTAATTTGTCATTCCCAAAGAAGCTGAGAGCACTGGAGAGTGGGGACTTACTTTTTGATTTGGCCCGTCTATTTTCACCCCAAAGCGTTTCTGCCATCGCTGCTTCCTCTGAAAAATCCCACCGCACGCGTTTCAGTGTGGCAAACCACGCCAGATCTGGCCGCGCTGGCTCAGGCTGCTCTGATCAACCAGCTGTGAGAAAGCATCGCCTAGAAGCAAACTACTTTGCTGCGACAGAGACAGGCAGATACAGTCAAGAAGAGAAAGTCTGGCTGCCTTTGCTGTCCCCGTTTGCTTCCATGTTGTACAGCATTGGGTCACCGGTCTGGGAAAGGGCCCAAGTCCCAGCAGAATGACGTTTCTGCGACCAAGACTAAAAGATAAAAAAAAATCATTCCTCGATTTTTCTTTTTTCTTTTGTCTACCTAATTCTCTTTTACCCTTTTTAGTCTGCTAATGTACCCCACCTAGATACAGACTGTTCCCATCTTACTAGACGCCCTGATTTCCTTTTCCCACCCTTTGGGACGGGAGGTGAATAATTTGACTTTACAACACATGCTTCTGCTGTTACAGACCTTCATCCTACCAACACTGATGGGAACTTGAATTTCAAGTAAGTATTTGAGGCAAGAGTTGAAGCAGAAATCAGTATAGTCTTGATGGCAGTCTTTATTCCTCATACTTAGCCGAAGACAAGCAATGAGGTCAAAGTGACTCTAACTGTAGCACGCGTTTTCTAATAGCTCTGCAACATGCCATCTCACAGGTTTCCTCAATAAATTACAAAAGCTGAGTGACATTTTATAGGGAATTCTTTGGTAACGGTACACGGATGCTCCTTTGAAAATGTGACACTTGATACGCCTCCTTCTGTGATCCTAAGAAACCGCGAACGTCTTATGGCCTAGGATATGAATAAACTATTTGCATAAATTAAAAGCAAACAGACAATTAAATAGCTGGACCACATCCTGAATAGATTTCTGAGGCTGAAATCGGTGCTTGAGAAATGGTCCAAAATTCCACGATCGTTCACCAAATGGCTGGAGCTTCAAACATCTGGAATTTAAAACTTTTAATGTCTCTTCTCCATAAATTTTAGCCACCTCAAGGTCTTTCCGCCACAACTACAACTTTCCTGACATGTTTTAGTGCTTGAGGTTAAAAATCACACTTTACCTCAGCTCTGTCAGGGTCAGATTTGTGGAGGGTAATTCTGTTGGACAAGATATCTTTGAGATTGCTTAAAAATCTGTCACTTGGGGGAAGAAATAAGACTTTTCCACAGTCCCTTTGAAGAAGAAGCTGTTCAAGTGAACAAAAAGGTCTGGCTCGGCTTGCAACAGGGGAAAGAAAAAGCGAAGCTAAATTACCTAAACAGCATCTCAGCTCTTTGCAATATGGCATTGTTTTGCAGCCAGATTAAGTGAGCAGATTAGAGTCCTTGCCAGGGCTAAGACTAGTCACATCAAGACTTGAGCAGAAATTAGCGGGGAAGCCAATTTTCCCAGAAATGTCCAAAGACTAGCTTTAGGAATGATGGTTTTTCCATTCTACTTAGCGCTCCACGGCACAGTTTCACAAAGCTTTTCAGTCATTCCAACATCCAGCTTTAATGGGTGGTATTTCCTATTTTGACTGGTACAGAGCTCATCTATACATCTATTAACGTGTGCAAAAGGTCTTTTGCCAAAGCCGCCTTTTCTCACCCTCCCTTCACGAGGTTTCATGGCTAGAAGAAATGTCCTTGCTCCCATGCCATGGTCCGTATGCCGTCTTTGCTTTTTTTCAGCATTTTGTGCATTTCTCTTGTAGCCTTGCTTAAATTAAAGCAAGAAGGTGAACCATTGGCATCTTAGCTCATGGTTCAAACACCTGAGTTCTTAGTAGAAAAAAAAAAAAAAAAAAAAAAAGCCCAGCTCCTAAGGAACAGGATTGCTTTTAATCTCGCTTAGTTCCAAGAAAAACTTGAGGTGTGGTCTTTCTGGGGAGAAATGTTCAAAAATTATTACCTCTGAGTCTGGTTAGGGTCAAACTAAGAGCTGCCATAAAACACATTTGTGTTGGTGGAGAGATACCCAGTACCTTGTGCTTCTAGCATGTCTTGCAGATGGCATGAGCCCAGAGATGTCCCTTATGTTTATTGAAATCCACTTTGTTTTAAAAAGAAAAAAATCTTAGTCATCCCTCGGCTGCGTGGAGTTGCTTTAAACTCTCCCTTCTCTCTGCTGCGGTGTGGGACGCTCGCGGGCTGCAGCTGTTTGTGCCTTTTGTACTCTCGTGGCCCTCTTATGCTTTCTCATCTCAGAAGGTGGACTATCCCAAGCAGATGCACACTGTCAAGAAGAATGACAACTCTGTGGCAGGAGACCAACAGCCCTGGGCTGAGGAGCAACAGCCTTGCTGTTTGTTTATTTGGTTCTGGCATGTCAATGAAGACATATCAGATCTTGCTCCTAGCCATTGTGTTCCTCCCTGGCCTTGGCCCGGGCTAGAGCTTGCATGCGTTGCACATGACGGCCCAAGCCAGGAGGTTTCGGGGAAGTTCCCTGCATGTCTTCTCAACTCAGAGAGATCCTCAGCTGCTTCTGAAGTCCTTGTGAAGTTGTGATGTTAACCTCGATGTCCTGGCCAAATTCCAATGTAAGTATTTATAAACTGCCTATCTTATTTCAGCCTCCTATGTTAACTACATGGAGTGTACTTTGGCGTTGACATTTCTTCTCCATTTTTCTCTCCTGAACAGTTGCATAGCACTGCTTTGTGGAATTACTCTTCTTCCACCTATGATGGCTGTCCAGCTTGTGATGCAAACTTTGCTCCACAAGAAACAAAGAACAAAGAAGTTCCCCCAAATTCTCACAGTATATAATGTTTTTCAGACAGTGGAGACACAACTTCTCCACTAGGTCTCTGCCTTCTGACAGAGGATGGATGGGACTGGGAAGTCGGCTGCCCTGTTCCAACTATTTTCAGTTGATGGATGGCTCCGTGACGCTGTTGGCAAAAGCCATCCTTCAGAGTCCTCCCAAGAGTAAGTTACAGCACATAACTGCCTTCAAATCAGGGACCTGCAATCGGCCTTCTGCCACCAGATAACTCACACAAGATAAAATCTCTCCCCTACCCAGCGATGAACCACAGACTCTGCGATGCTCACCGAGTCCCTGGGAGGAAGGGTGCAAGAGGACATCTCACGTAGGTTATCTGCATTACTTCCAGCTGCAGTTCAGCTACATTCCACAGCCGCCTACAGAAATGTGGCAGAGGAGGTAAGCTGTCTCCTGAGTTGTCCAAAAACTGGAATAAATACCATCTCTTGGTAACAGAGAAACTCTCACAGCCCCTTCTGCTCTGCCAAGCCTTCCCTGCCACAAGCCGGCCCGTCAGCCTGCCTTATCACAGCCTGATCATGCGGTGCTCTCAACTCCAGATTTCCCCCAGGTCTTAACATCTCTGACCCTGGGCCAGACAGTACAGGAAACACGTAATAAAAAAGTTACTAGGGCCGCTCGGCACAGTAAATGTGGGGACATTTGTGCACCCTGAGAAAAACCACAGGCACAGCTGCCTAAAGCCAAGACATTTACTCGCCTTCAGATATTTATTATTCCTTTCTTCCAACCTGCTTCCTCGCTGCCATCTGTCTCCGAAGCAGGAGGAGTGCATTCCAGATTATCCCTGAGGCTTAAAATGCAGAAAGACAATGACACAAATGGCAAACTGTCTGCTCGGAGGTCACGGGCTTTTCTGCACTTCCCTGCCGGCCACCTAACCTCCCAGTTTTGTAGGATTTCCAGAAGCGTTCTTTAAAATTGAGGGGATGCTACTTCAGATCCATTTCTGGTAAAAGCTCCACCTTTATGTTATAATAGTAGGAGGGAGGGCTAGGGGTGGGTGACGTGGTGGGATTCAGTGATGCTTGGGGATTTGGTGTCTCTGCCCCGTCGTGACAACCTGTGTCCAAGTATATCAACCTCCTTGAGAGGTTTCTGCAATCGTAGATCTTGTTTCTGCTTCACTTCTGCTCAGTCCTTTTTTTTTCTGATTGCCGTGAATCAGATCGCCTGACACAGTGTTAGTAGGGCGTGAGAGCTGACGGCAGAAAAGGTGGATTTCTGCTTCCAGTTTAATCCAGTTTTGAAAACTCAGCCCAAGCAATTGCAGCTGCCCAGCTGAACATACCTAACTCAACTGTGAAAACAAGGTAAATCATAGAATCATAGAATCATAGAATGGTTTGGGTTGGAAGGGACCTTAAAGATCATCCAGTTCCAACCCCCTGCCCTGGGCAGGGACACCTCCCGCTAGACCAGGTTGCTCAGAGCCCCGTCCAGCCTGGCCTTAAAAACTTCCAGGGATGGGGCTTCCTCCACCTCTCTGGACAACCTGTGCCAGTGTCCCACCACCCTCATGGTGAAGAACTTCTTCCTAACGTCCAGTCTGAACCATCCCATCTCTAGTTTTAATCCATTCCCTCTAGTCCTACTGTTACCCGACATCCTAAAAAGTCCCTCCCCAGCTTTCTTGTAGGCCCCCTTAAGATACTGGTAGGCCACTAGAAGGTCTCCTCAGAGCCTTCTTTTCTCCAGACTGAACAACCCCAGCTCTCTCAGTCTGTCCTCATAGGAGAGGTGCTCCACCCCTTGGATCATCCTCGTGGCCCTTCTCTGGACACGTTCCAGCATGTCCATACCTCTCTTGTAGTAGGGGCTCCAGAACTGAATGCAGTATGCACAAAGGCATAAATGACGAATAAATAGTTTTCCAGCTAGGACGGGCAGCTGTAGTCTTTTTAGGAACAAAAGTTTCCCTCTGATCCATGCTGCCTTGTTTTGACCCACTGTACTTTGACAGCATGGCATCAGCGGGAGATCCTAGAGCCGAAGCGGGCTGGCGCAGTAATGTCTCTCTAGCTTCACCATCGGAGGGACAAATTTTCCAACCATGGAGACTTTAACGAATTTACATGTTATTGTCGTGTAAGGCAGTGTTCAAAATAGTAAGTGGCTGTGTTTTGTTAGGGAGGAAATAATGAGCCTGAATCTTTCCTCTCCCACCTCCAGGCACCCCCGCCCCGTCTCCCCGTTACGCTGCAGAGGCACTAAAGGCCATACACGTGAAATCTTACACTGAACCTGCTTCCTTTTTCCACCTCCGTGTAATTTGCCACATCAATGCGGCTCCCACCCTAGGATCTGGAAATTCTGTATCCCTTTTCAGAGATGGCCCTTTGATTTTTCTTGGACCCGGCTGTGTTTTTAAGCCTTTCTAAGATAGCTGCACAGGAGCAGGAAATTCTGTAGACCCCACTCTGTCTCAGGAAGAGGAGATGGAGCCAAATTCCTATTAGCTCTTCCTTTCCATTTGCGAGCATTTAGAAGAAAAAAAGAATATCGTCGGACACAAAAGAGTGCCAGGCAGAGGCGTTTGGATTTAACTTCTTTATTCCTTTTCCCTTTCTTACAGTGTTCAGCACAAAAGGTTTCCACGCGTGGCCAGTGCCCAGGTTGATGGCCGCTGGCAGGCAGGCGGAGGGTGTCTCTCTGCAGAGCAGCCTGTGGGAAAGCGGAGCAATTGTTAGTTCCAGACGAGTTTTCGGCTTCAGTGCGTGAATCAAATACCTGAATTAAATTATTATGTGCAGCTGTGAAAATTGTGATCGTGAAACCTGATTACAATTCCACCCCCTCCCCCCTCCCCACCCCCGGCTCCCTCCAAAGGTCAGTGACAATATACAAAAGACCTTCCCTTCTCTAATGTAAATATTTCATGAAACAAAGATGACTTTCTCCGTAAGCTTTGCATTTCTCAGGGAAGGAGGCTGGACAGTGCCAGCAGAGTTCAGAGCTCACGGGAGGTCAGGACGGAGACACGCTGTTCTCTTGGTGATTGGTCACTGATTTTTGGAAACAGTTTTTTCCCTCGGTTGCTTGTCCCCCTCAACCTCACTAACAACTTCAAGGCAACTGGTGCTAATCCCTGAAGGACTGTGTTTTGCTTTGTTTTCTAACAAACAAACTTTTAATTTGACCGTGACCCTCTCCACAGCCATTTTCCATGCGGCGGAAGCCACATAGCCCTCCACCTTCAGAGATTTTCGCTTGCGTGTAAACAAGGGCGGTTGTTTCCCCAGACAAGGTATGTTGCAATGACATATATGCAGAGCACGGAGACCTCCTGCTCGTTGTTTAACAACAGCGCATACTTCAGCAGCGTAGTGCTGGTTAAACTTTCATGGTCCAGCCAACAAGCCATCACAGAGGATGCAATCTGAACCAGGTGGGCCCAGGTAGTAACAGTTAAGGTCCCCGATGGTGAGATCCCATCTTAGGATGCATCTGAAGTCTTGCTCATCCATTTGCTGGAGTCAAAGGATCTACTTGTTGGAGTAGAAGTGACTCACGCAAGTAAAGCGTTACAGAATTAGCTTTTAAAACACGTGCGGAGCTGTAAACTGCACTAGATGCAAATGCTTTCCGTATGCAGAACATCTGCTGCTGCTGGGCTTTCCGGGCGGTCTTTGCCGACAAAATGTCACCTTGGTCTTCTGGTCAGGCTGCTCCACGGGGAGGCTGGAGACCTGGGTTCAACCCTTTGCATGGCACAGACTTTTTGGGTGCCTTAGGGACTAGGAATCTGTAAAGGCAGGAGATGGAAATATGGGAAGTGGGACCTGCCGGGGGATACAAGGGGATGCCTCGGGTGTTGTCCCTGCTTGGAGGGAGCACAGCCTTCCTTTGCCCCTTCTGCCCCGTGGCCTCATCACCCACGGGAGTGGCAACCGGTGAAAGTGGTGGGACGCAACAGGAACACAGAGAGCACGGGTCCTGGGTGGACATCTGCAGGACCTTAATCTGAGGACACTGACAGTACACAGAGATCAGCCGTGGAGCACACCAGTACCAAAGCGGCACGGTTAAACAGGAAGGAGCAGTACCACCTCCACTGCCCTCGGGGTTTGCTTGTTACAGGATGAAAGCCCCAAAGCTGCTTGTGAACTTGGGCCTTGGGATTGGCAATTTGCTGGGCTCTCTGCCAAGCCACGAGGCCAGATGTTCCTGACGTCGTTTGAAAACCACTGTCTCAGTCGGTAAACATCACATCAGTCCAAGCTCAAATCTGATTAAAGGAAACTTTGGATTTTCCACTTAATGAAGAAGGGGTGAAAGGTAGGAATGTACAAGAGATTGCTCTTAGCCAAGAACGAATCAAGAAAGTCAGTGTCTTTATTTGAATGACTACAACTACTGTGTAACTTCAGACTTGGTGCAACTTCAGTGTAACGCGGTCACCGGCAAGTCTAAAAAATGTTGGGTTTCAGTCAAAGGATCCTCCCAGAGTTCATCTGGTTCCCGAGGCTTAAAAATACTCACAGTTCTTAAGTTAAGAAACCTGGGCTGGAAAATTGCACCAGAACAAGCTGTCTGTGGGAAATTCCTGCTCCTTATTGCTTCCATTCCCGATGCGGCAAAGATAACTGCCTCATTCATTGTGGTGCGACGTCCACTTGAGTCCGAATTCATGCCGAAGAAAGATATCCAAGTCTTTTAGAATGACAGAAAGACCGACCGCTGCTTCTCTTCTGAAAACCTAAATAAACCTGCGGGCAGTTCTTGTTGGGCTCCCCCCGCCTCCAACTCTTCCTCCTCTGCCTGTATCAGGACGGGCTGGACATCCTTTCATGGCAGCATTGCTCCGAGATGATGTTGTTGAGGCAAGGCTCCAAATTGCAGCTTTTCTCCCACTCTTATCCAAAGCCTTCCGAAGATGCTGCCTGACGGGACATACGTGTGTGCCTATTTAGGAAACACTCCCAGCAGCAGTAAGTGAGAGCGCTTGCAATTAGTACAGATTCGGGCGAACCTGAGCCACTTTCTGCAGTGATCTGGCAAGTTTTAATTTCCTACCGGACATTTTACGTGGTGTTATTTTAAAGCGTGTTTACAAACATCTCCTGGACTTGGAAACCCCTGCTTCTGAAAGAGCAGCAAGAGAGCTTTCCAGCTTTTTACTGGGATGGCAGCAAGCGGAGGGGAAGTGGATTGTTCATGTTAATATCGCACCTTCTGTCTGGATGGACTTGCTCTGTGATAAGATGTAGGGCTTGGATGTGGATTTATGGTAACTGATTCCAGAGCTTGAACTGGGTCCAGTATGTCCAGCAAACTTAATACATCTCACCCCTAGAGGTCTGTAAAAATGGCTAGGAGAAGGGAAGCTTACATGTCAGCCCAATACCGCTGCACTCCCAACCTTCCTGGCAGGGCTTTGCCTTTTTGGTTTTGCTAAACTGAAAAATCTAGATGTTTTTTTGTTCGGTGCAAATTGTCGTGAGTTTAAAGTGAAAACAGAATATCTGAATTTTCACGCGTGCTCAGCCCGGCTTGCACACTCAGCTGGGACTTCAGTTAACGCATACTTGGTTACACCCTGGACAACATTTGCTTGATGACAGCTTGGGCCATAACGAGCTTCAGTATATGAAGGGCAAAGCAAGGAAGCAAGTATCTGGGAAGGGCTTTGTTTCTATTTGCTTTGTGCGCAGATGAACCGTCAGCTCCTCTCTCGTGGTCTTCCCTTACCTATGAGCAATAAGACACGGCACGATGATCAACTGGCTCTTAATGCACACCTCGGGCAATGACTTCACCCACCTGAGAGGTGCGTTCATGTCTGGTAATAAACTGATAAGGCAACTCTCCCACCGGAGGGCTGAGAGAGGTGGAAAAAAGGAGCCGTGCCATTGCTAAGTGCCGCAGGGGCTCAGGAGTCACTCCGGGAGCTGAGGAGCCCTGTGCAAAGTGCTCATCAAGCGGCCGTGGGTCAGGAGAGGCTGCTGGGATGCGAAAGGAAGGCAGATCATGGGGTCCTGCCCATCTCACTGCAGAAAACACAAAAGGGGACACGAAGGCCTGAAGCCCTTGGTGCGGAGCCCCAGGGGGGTACCCCAAGTTGTGACAGTTGAGGATGCGGCTCTCAGCTGGAAGGGAAGATATCTCTCCTGAGATAACCGGGAGAGCAGCTGCTGCTGCTGCTGTAGCACCTTGACCTTGCACAGCCCAGGCTGCGGAGCGTCTCCTGTGGCGGTGAAGCTGATTTGAGAAGTTCCCATCCAAATCTTTATTTACACAGCCCTACGGGGGTTGGGCTGCAAAGGGAGCTCTGGAATCACCCAAGCCAAAAAGAAAGCTCGGAAATGTCTTTTTTAAACTCCGATCATCTCACTGAGGCCAGTGGTGCTGCGGAGGAAAATGTGTGCGGTACCTCACTTGTCACCAGGTCCCAAATTCATTTGGTAATAGCTCCGCTGAAAAGTGGAGTTGGGAAGAGAGTCTAGTGATTACAGCTGTTTAGCTGATTTATTTCTTTATAAAGGTAGATCGTGGCATGCATTTGTGCGAGAAATGGCTCCTCAAAGAGTTGACTTGTCTGGAAGGCAGGGAATGGGGAGCAGGGGCAGGAGGGATGGAGTGGCAAGGGCTGGGGAGGAGCAGGCGGCTGGGCTCGTCCTCGCCACCTCGGGAAATCCCAATGCGCGACTGCACGTTGTGTGCGATAGAGCAGCCAAAATCCCGTCTGAACGTGGACTTCAACCATTAAGAAAGGCGAGAAATTTCCAACCATTTTCAAGGCCGGAAAGATGGTCAAGTGCACGCGGCTGTGCGTTTGCACGGCCACACGGGCGAGGTTCGTTGTTGTTATGGGGGAAAATCCATTGTCTTATCGTCACTTTTTACAGTTTTCTTCCCTTGGGGGGAAACTCCTCCAACACGACACCCACAAATGGATATATTAGGTAAATTGCTGGGTATGAAAGTGAGCCTTTGGTAGCTTTATCAAATCTCATGGAAGCCATAGGCAATTCCAGGGCGAGAATTCACATCCCTAATGTCACATAGTCCAGCGCGATACGTGAGCCTGTGCCGATACATGTTAACTGCTTTAACAATAGAGCTTTAACAACAGACTGGGTATAATTTATCTCACTTTCATTTTACGCCATGCCATGCGAAAAACATTCTGGGCCCTAAAAGAAGTAGTAAAGCAGATGAGAGTGGATCAGCTACTTGGTGAGAGTTAAAAATGACTGTAGGAACTTTCAGAGGCATTCAACAAACCATTAAATGCTTTTGTTCCTGGCAGCCCGTAATGGCCAACCCGATAGCAGAGAAGTAATTTATTGAACTACTTTGTCCTCCGCACGCACATGTGTGATGTAAACAGAGAGATAATAAACAGCAGCTGGGGATCCCTTTTTCATGCAAAAGGGAATTTGTTTGAAATTTTTCTCGCTCCCAACTGTAAAAACGTTTACTTTTTTCGGGCTGGGACAATAGCCTTCGTATCGCAAAACAACGTTAATCATCCTGAGTGACGGCACTGAGACAGAGAGATGAAAAAAAGGGTGGAAGCTCGAGCCATTTGAGATGGTTTAAACCAACCACCCGAAATCAGACAACGTCAGTTCAGTTTACTACACGTTTTTATGTAAGTAGTCAACGCTGCTATTAACAGCTGGACTTCAAAGTTCAGATGGAGCAGGAGTCTTGAGGTCTGTGCAATGTTACTTTTCCCCCCCTCCCCGTCCGTGTAGTCATTAACAAGAGTTGGTTTACATGAACATCAAGTGCTGATAAGGATGTCTGAGTATTGACACAGAAATTGCTCAGTAAAGAGAGCAATTTATAGGAAAGCCAAGTGTAAGACATTAGTCATGCACTATTAGGGCACAGCTAAGTTTTACAGAAGGATCTTTTGAACTCGATTGGACTTGAACTTAATAAAAGCAAATTCCAAAGGAGAGGTTTGCTTTATGTTCGCCAAACATATTAAAGCAATATTGCTCTGGAGGTAATAATAGCAATTCAATTAACCTAATTCTACCTTCATTGGAAATACAATTATTCTGAACAATCACAACTTAATTGCAAGCTTATAACTATTAAAGAGGGTTGAAGGTTGAAAAAGGGTCATTCTCTAATATTTTATCGGCTGATAAACGAAAAATTGCAAAGGATTGCTGCTATTGCAGCAAAATAATTGCAGTGTAATACTATATGTGACTTAATAGAATATAATAGGAATAATAGTAGAAATATATAAAAATAGAAATTGTGTAATAATAAAAATATTTTTTGTATTTAATTGGCATCTTAAGGCAGAGAAGCTTATCCCAGGAACCGTGTCTGATTGACACTGCCTGATTGGAAATCGCGTGGAAAATTTATTTTAAAATTATCTTCCACAGAGAAAAAACCAACACGGTATTAAAGTCCCATTTACCACTGAGATTTAAAACAAGCCTAAGTACTTTTCACAGAACACACTATTAACTTGTAGAACTCATTGCCACAGGATTTTATGGAGACCAGAAGAAAAAAAAATTAATTTAAAACAAAAAAAAAAAAACAAACCCATCCATCAATGGCTATTAAAGTCCAGATACAGACGCCAGGGCAGGAAACCCCATACCTGCTGACTGCCAGAAGTTGAGAAAGTCCAGAAGGAAAAGATCATTTAATATATCCTGCCCACTGCAACTTTTTTCTGAAGGTATCTGCTGGTCCCTGGTAGAACCGGGGTGGTAGGACAGACAGACATTTATTTTGACACGGAAAAACAGGTTAAAATTTTCTATCAGTTGCTGAGCGTTGGACTTGCTTCTTCCAGGCTGGAGTTTGTGCATGATTTAGATGCAAGAAAGCTTCCCACCATCCCGCGCTACAGGTTGGACCAGTTTCTGCCGTGGCATTTATTCAAGCAAACGGCAAAATCAAGCGTGCGTGGTCTAAAAAGAAAAAAATCTTCTTGGGTCCAAGCACGGACATGGGAACAGGGGTGAAATTTGGTATGTGAAGGACCTGGGGCTGGGTACCACGGCGCTGGGATGCGGCTCGCCCGATGCTGCTCTGGGGGGATGCTACCCGGGGAGCGCCGCTGATGGTGCTCCACGTCCCCGAGCTGCACCCGCGCACGCAGGCTCGGGTTTTCGGTGTGACAGCACCTGTTAATTGTCCAGTTAGGTATTACCTATTAAACCTTTACTGCCTATTTCCTGTACATGTCTGGTGAGGCTAGCAGGAAATTTAGAACAAATTAAGCGGCAGCTGTAATCCCTCACACTTCCAACAGCCCCCGATATTATAAAATATTAGAAATTGATGTCACGAGCAGCAGATACTTTTAAGGCAGCAAATTTCCACTGTGTCCCCAGCCCGGCCAGCCCAGGAGGTTAAATTACTCAGCTGGTATCTCTCCGCTTACGCTCCCTGTCTCTCCACCCACACTTCTGGTATGTTTGATGGGGCTCTTTCATCCCCCCCCACTGTTCCCACACAATTTCACATGTGGTCTGAGTGGGGCACTTCCTGCCGTTAAAAAAAGCAAAACCAAGACCCCTGCAGAAACAGCCTGCATGCGGAACACCCAAGTTGACAGAGTGTGAGAGAGAAGGACTAATCCATACCAGATGAGCAACAGCAATAGCCCTGCTGAGCCAGGCCAAACACAGAGCAGAAGACAGAACAATCCTTTTCTTCCCCCCCGCCCCCCCCCGCTCCCTCTTCAAGTGGACACTTCAAAACACTAGGAAAATATTCCAAGGAGCATGCCCCTAACTTTAAACCGATATTGTTTGGGTTAAGTTGCCTACCATGCAATGTTCTTTCTTCACTTTCAAAATAAACCGTAGGAAGCATTAATGCAAATACTATATAAACACACATTCATTCCTACATTTTAAAATCTGCCCCAGCGCTCGGGCTTTAGTCGCTGTTTAATTTGATGCGAGAACCAGATGTGTCTTGAAATTGCAGATCTTCGCAACCTTCTTACATGTAAACAGGGGGAAATCTGATCCATAGCTGAGACAGAGACCTCCAGAAGGCAGGCCGCCGAACCCCACTGCCTGTCCCTGCCTTTTGGAGGTGCTTACCGTCGCGTTTATTTCATCCTAACTTTGAGTTATCAGAGGGAAGAGAGGAAGTGCACCAGCGTCAGATTTGTTGAACAAAGCTCAGTAAGAGCTTTTGGATTTTTTTGGGGGGCAGTAGCTAATTAGTCGGGACCTGTGAAATACTTCATTTTTTGGTATTGGAAAAGGAGAATTATGTGTTAACCCGTGTTTTCAGTAAATGACGGGATAAAGGAGCAATCTGAAACTTAAAACTAGTTGTGATGAGTTCTTTAAATAATATTAAACAAGGTTTGAATAAGTATAAACACGTAAAATGAATATATCTATTGACGGATACAATTATTCTAATATCAGACTAATCTTTCAGCTGTCTTTCTAAAGAACTTTGTTCAGTTCAAGGTATTTTCAGTTCCTTGAAAACAAATCTTCTGCTTTGGTCAAAATACTCTATTCTTTAAAAAATTAGCTTTTTACCTAAAATTTTCAAACCCGGACTTTTTTTTTGCAGCCCCGAAGTGTGTTATTTTGGGTATGAGACTTTATGGCAAAAAAATGCACAGTGGAAAGCGGTCATCAGAAATTTTTTGAGGGAAAGGCATTTTTTAATGGAAATAAACCTCTTGAAAAAATTCCACTGCCTTCCCCTACTATGTTATAAATTAAATGCTTGGTTGGGCATTTGAAAATTTAGTTATTCACTTGCAGACTGAGGCGTATTTTCAAAACCATTCCTCCCCACGGGCACAGCGGATGAACCGTCGCATCCCTGCCGGGTGCTGGAGCCCTGGGCCCTTTGGGCACCTGCAGCTCCCTCGGACCTCAGAGGAGCATCCCAGCGTCTCATCCGGACCCCGCTGCAGTTATAAAGGAGCTGCTAAGTAGCGATGTGGACCTCCACAGGATCTTTCCCTTTTTGAAGCCCCCACGTAAAGCAAATTCAGGTGGAGAGAGTTTCGGAGGATGCGTTATCCCATCGTTTTGCTACATGGAGCATTGAAGGAAAAACCGGACCCAGCTGGAAGAAAATGAGCCCCTATTTTCTGCGGTGGCTCGGGATTTCACCTCCCTCTTGGGCAAAACCCCAGCCTCCAGATCAGGCCCTTATTATCTCTATGTCCCTCATAGGTCCTTGCTTCTATGGGGCTGAGTCTAATCTGATTACTCTTGGATATGCCAAAAATGATGCATTCCCGCAGTCGCCAGAAGGAGCTAAATAAAGCCTATTGGGTCACATATCCACTTCCATAAGAAGTGCCTGAATATATATTTACACAATACTACACCCGATGACAGCTCCAGAGCTATTACACTCTAACAAGCAAACAGTTCACATTAAAGCGCGGCTTCGCAATACGTTCGTCACAGCAGACTCAGTAACGATCCAAAATCCGCTTTCGCTTTCACATCCCTTTTGTGCTTATGGCCAAAAAGGAGTATGAAAATTCCCCAAAGGAAGGTCAGAGGCAGAGGGAAACGGCATTAATCATGTGTAACGGCGCCTGGGAGATGATGTCAGCGTGCTCCCTCCTCCTTACTCCCCGCCACTTGACGAGGATGAGGATACACAAATCAAGGTCTTCAGTGCTGTTGTAGCATCCTTCATGGCTGAGCAGCGATTTACGTAAAAGTAGGATAGCACAATAAACAACAGTAAGAGAAGTGGGACCCGAGGTATGTCTACACATATGTAATGTTTAGCTGGCTGGTTTTTTAGTGCCCCGGTTTCAGGGTACGAATCTGCTCTCATTTGTGTGAGCAATTTATATACTTTAGTAATCCCCAAACTTGCGCCTTCATACGTCAAAATCTATAGTGACTTTATTTCTTGCTGCCTCGGTGCTGGCATCTCGTGACTTCTCAGAGCAACACTGTGTCGTCTTTCCTTTCCTCCATACGGACCCTTGTCCCTCCTTTGGACCCTCCTTTGGATGGGGGATGTCACACCCAGCCATGAGGACCACAGCTACAGGGATGCACCCGCTCAACCTGTTCATACGCTCATCGAAGTCATGTCTATTGAACAGCAGGGGTTAACGAGGTCTGTCCAAAACAGGTGGCCTCTTGGGGTGACTCGGTCATCCAATTCTGTCTCAGCCAGGGTTTGGAGGTGAGGGGAGCAGCTGGGACGGGGACAGAGGAATTGGAGAAGATGGGACTGGCCCCTCTACGAAGGAAAGCAATAGATCTTCATTGATTTCAATTTTATACCCACAGAGAAACAGCGTGATTCATTTTTTTCCCCAATCACCGTGATGGAATAGGAGTCAACCTCTTGATGCTGAAGCACTGCTTAAAGAAATGCTGTGTTAAAAAGTATAGGTGTGCAGACATTGGCCTAATGTTACTCCCCCGCATAAAGGTTCACCGTGGTTGCCCCAGAGAAGGTGCCGTGGTTTGAGAGGAAGGGGAGACAGTTCTGTTCCTGCTCTCCTTACAGAATTGATCTACGTGAGGGAAAAGCCAGAAGATCTCAGTGGTTCCTGGTCCTAGGAATAATGTCCCACAAGTAACGACAGCCACAAGGCTGAAATCTCCAGATAGGCATTATCGTTGACATTTTTCCACTTGTTATGAAGAGGACTGCTTTCTGTATCTTCTCTTCCTCATCTCGTTTTTTCCCCCAAATGTGGGCCTGCTCTTGGTTCTGAAAGCTCTGAAGACACAAGTGTGGTCAGCGGTGTGCTTCAGTACGTGATTCACCAGAACAGGAGACATACATAGGGCCAGATCTTTCACTGTAGATTTTGATGTATGGAGGTGCAAGTTTTGGGATTACTGGAGTATATAAATTGCTCACGCAAATGGGAGCAGATTTGTACCCTGAAACCGGGGCACTAAAAAACTAGCCAGCTAAATATTACATATGTGCATACATACCTTGGGTCCCACTTCTCTTACCATTGTTTATTGTGCTATCCTACTTTTATGTAAAGAAGGAAAAAGTTCACTGGCAGTTGCTCCCTCCTATGAACAAAACCCCTATTCTACATTTTTAAAGCCTGCAGCTGAATAAACGAGAGAACCTGGCCTTTCTTTACAGGCAGGGGCTGTCAATATTATATGATGCTGGAGAAACACTGGGAGAAGTGAGGCAAGGAATGAAACACCAAGATTTTCTGTTTCAAATACCAAATGTCTGAAGCCAGTGTTAGGCTGTGCCAACACACTGAGGAATGAGTGAAATGTGAAACATGATCTCCCTAAGACGCTGGAAGACATAGAGGCTGGATTCTCAGAGTGTTGCTATTAAAAGCCCATTTGAAACTCTGGGTTCTCCTTTGGGAGGATAACAAGCAGAAAGAGTTTGCTGGTAAAGATTATATTTAATTCCATGTTTAGGATGCCTGGGCAGAATATCAGGAACAACAATATGTTCTTGGTGCTTCTCCCTCGTTGGCCTTTCCGCAAGACTTTGTTGTTGTTGTTGTTGTTGTTGGTTTCTTGGGGCAGGGGGTTGCCTTTCTCCCTTGGGTGTATGAATGGCTGAAACGTCATTAGTTGCAATAATTAATCTTTGCTTCTGTGCAGTTTTGCGAAGCAGCGGCTGTATTGAATAGCCTTCTATTTAAATGCAAGCCAGATGCCGTTCTCGTAGCCATCACAAACACAAACTATTAGTTTTAGTTCAGGTCACGGCCAGTTTAGCTATTTGAACTTCTCTAAATGGTTGTGCCTCCCAGCTCTCTCGCTCGGCGAGGCTGGGGCACCGACTCTAAATAAGGCAGAAGATGATCATTTTTTAAACCGAGCTTTAAAGCCAGCAGAGCGCCACCTCAATAAGACCTAGCAAAAGAGTTAAAATTTTCAATTCAAGCGCACCAAGATACTAACCTTCTTTTTTTTGGCTTCTCATGTTTTCTCTCAGCACCAGTGTTTGCAGGACGTTCGCATCTGCGGTCAGGTGGAGCCAGTCTTGGTGTTACAAATATTCCCTCCAGAGGCAGGAGAACAATTTTTGGGAACTGACTTGCTCCACAGGAGTGAAGCCCACTAGGCTGAGGACCTGGCAGACACTTAGCTGTATTTATCTGACGTATTGCAGAGACACTGTTTATAAACCTTCTTACAGCTCAATACCCGACATGCACACACCTAACTCTAATTAATAAAAACATTTGCTGGTCAAAGACCTGCCCCAGCAGCTCTGGGTGGAGGTTGGTTTGTGGGGTGAAGACATCCAGTCTCTGCCATTCCTCTGAGACCTTCAATGAGGAGAAAACTTGGTCTGCAAAGAGCGTCAGCTCCAGCCAGATCCAGACAAGGGGTGGGTGATGTTTGCAGGACAATTGCTGTGCGGTTGAGAAGTGCTCTGTGGTGGTGGCATCCACGAAAAATTGAGGGTTTACTGGGCTGGAGCTGAGTGCAACAACCCAGATTTAATGAAGCAGAAGCCTTGTGTCCAGAACTCTATCCACAAGCCTTTCTTCGTGTATCTGGATATTGTCATCTAAGGAATGACATGAAGGAACTTCTTCCTTGCATTTTGCCAATACAGGCTTGCAGCGAAGCAGCGTGCACAGAGGATCTGGCTCTGGAATCGGTAGAGCTCAAAGCATGTACAATATTTTCTAATTTCCTGACGGGTTCCATGTAACGCAAACAGAGTTTAACTTTTTAACTAGATCATTAAAAGTGTTGGCAAGAAGGTGTTGGTCATGTCACTGAGCTGGTTGCTGCATCACTGTAATTGCTATTAATCAATAGCATCTTGGAACTGTTTTGCTCAGCTAACAGGTTCCAAATGGCTTGACGCTGACGTGAAAAAAAAAAAAAGAGAGATTTCCCCACACACACTTTTCTTTTCACACTTTATACTGCGCATTAAAAATCTACTTTCTGGATCCTGATTTCAAATAATCTGTGTATAATTAATGCCTGAGAACATTTGTCCCCTGCCTTACTTTTACAAGAAGGAAGTGTGATATTCAAATTCTTTCTGTTATTAGAATAAAAAAGAAAATATATTAAATTTTAAAGTCAATAATTGGTGGAGCGGTAGCTATAAGGGTGTCAAATTCAGCGAAGGATGGGAAGAAAAAGAAGCCCAGGGACTTTATCCCAAAAGCAGATCAAAATCCAAGTGTTCAAACAGTAACTTAATTACTGTAACCCATTATTGAGATGAAGTGATTTCATCCTTGCTGTCCCGTGAAACAAGACTCCCAGCTACTGAATGGTGGGGAACAGATGGAAGGGCGTCAAGAATGATAAAAAGCTCCCGAGTATAAATGTAACAAATAGGTTAACAGAAAGAAATGGCGCCGTGCGTATCATAAAACCCTGCTAGGCTTCTCATGTTCAGATAAATCTTGATTTTGTAATGGGATAACACCGGAGCCCCCTGCTTTGGGTTTCACAAGTGATTAGGTCACTGATGTATGGGGCAGGGGATGGGAGAAGGGAGGAAGGGACGTCACAGGGAGGCCTTAAATGACCTCTGCTAGCTGCTCTTTGATACGGTGAGAAAAGCCCAGCTAGATGGTGCAGGATTGTTATGATTTCGTCGCTAACTTTGTGGTGGCCTCGTTCCAAAATGGGTTTAACTGGAAACAAACTTGCTGAAGGGGCAATGTGCAAGGAGACCTGGTGTAGGGCCTGGAGGGGCGAAGAGCCCATCAGGAGAGTGGAGCAGCAGCTCTCCCCTGTTGATTTTCCCTGAAATCATGCTGTCCGCCTCCAGGCACGGCAGGGCGAAGGAAGGACTTTGGCAGACCTTGGGGGTTGTCTGCAGAAAGCTTGGGAGAGATGTAAAACATCCTCCAGCCGTGTGGTTGGGCCCCAAAATGATTTCTCCACCATTCCTGAGCAGGAACAACAGCATCTTCCCTCTTCCCTGGGATGGGGAGCACCCTCCTGAGTTCAGCATTTGTAATACCATTCATTCATTTTTACAACCCACTTTCATCCCCCCCCCCTTTTTTTTTTCATTGCGTAGCAAGAGCGAAGCTTTTTCTCAAACAAAAAAATCTCTTGAGACGACGATGTATAAACAAGTGAGGCCTCCCTTTAACAAGCGAGAAAAACATTAAGCTTCATTTTGGGCAAGGCACCCACCTATTCGTCTTTCTTCGCGCTGTTCCTTTTAACACCGAAAATAACCCCCGAGCTCTTGAAATCCTCAAGGTATATTGGCAACGCAGAGGTCAGTAACTTGATCTCAGCGCTAAAAAGACACTAACAGTTCTTGAGGGTAAAGGAAAGCTCGTTAATGATTTTAGCAGATGAACCAGAGGACGGGGGGGAGGGTCAGCTGGCAAATCCCATACTACCCTACAAAAGATAACCTTTGACTTCTCTTGACTCTCTGAACTGCACTGCCAGCAAAACCCCGAGTCCTTGTGGGACCAATAAATCCTTGGGTGTTCATATCAGAGATCCTATATCCCGGCCGTAAAACATGAGAATCCCAACACAGCCCAGCAGTTAAAAGTCATCGCCGATAAAACCCACTGGCCTGGGTTTACCAGCAGGCTGGGATGTGGCACCGAACTCCTTTCCTTCAGAGAGGAAAAAATCCATTTCTGCGCTGGAATTGCAAAATAACCAAAACAACACATCCCTAGGCCAAGCGCTGCCCTCAGATATGCGCCGGCAGCTTGTGGAGAAGTCAATGAGCATCGGGAGTGTTTATCTGAGGGCAGGAGTTGGCACCGAGCCCCCTCGCTCCATTTCTTCAGGCACGGAGCACGCTGCTGAAGGCAACCAGCCCCAGCCATGCCCCAGCGTCCCTCAGAAAACGAATTCTATCGCAAGGAAAATAAAGACTTGAAGCAAGCGGTGTTTGGGTTATGGAAATCAAAAGATACTGCTATTTTTATTTTGAGGAGCAGGCAGCATCCGCAGGGAGCATAGGATGTTGCTATTCGGAAATTTGCGTTTAAAATGTTTTTCCCTTCCCGGAATGAAGCCGTGATGTGATGCAACTGTTCCGACCAGCGAGTGCTTTCACGCCAATCGCACAACGTGTCTGTCGCAGGACGGTGAAAATGCTTCTTCAGTCTCCGGTCAGCTTTTGCCCAGAGCTGAAGAGCTGGTCTGAGACAGAGACCTACCGCTTAGTCCTGGTTGCTCTCCCCCCAGTCTGCCCATGACTTTGAGGTCTGAATTGCTCTTTGAGGCCTTTGCTGGCCTCTCCTTAAAACAAAAATAATAATTTCTTCCCTTTCTAAACTGCGAACATCCATTCTCTGGGGTTTGGTGGAAGATACGCAGAAAAAATGCAAGGGCATTTCCACGTTCATGCCTGCGGTGAACGTCCGGTCCATGACCGCTCTCCAGATGTGCCCAGAAGAGCAGGGAATGGAGAATAAACCCTAACTGGTTTCAAGATGGAGCTCAACAAGACTGATGTGGTAAGCTTCGATAGCAGGCAGTTAGATTAAGCAATGAGGACGTCTCTTCAGCCTTGCGTCTTCTGCTTGCCTCTGGGTT
Source organism: Larus michahellis (assembly GCF_964199755.1). Taxonomy (NCBI): domain Eukaryota; kingdom Metazoa; phylum Chordata; class Aves; order Charadriiformes; family Laridae; genus Larus; species Larus michahellis. The sequence goes on from NC_133899.1 coordinate 3,611,604, forward strand.
TTTACACTCATTTAATTGGATTGAAAACACACACACACACGAACGCAGTTACGTACACGCAAGAGAGACAGTGTGATGGATTTTGCAGGTAATATTTCATGAATTGCCCAAGAGTTCCTCTCCTTCCTTATTTAAATACATTAATACAATAGTGAAATAGTTACTGCTGTGAAGAGCGGTCCTATGCTCTTTGTAGCTCTTTTATTTCACATCTTCCAAAGAATGATATACCTCCTCCACTTAAACTATTTTTTTTAAATCCAAGAGAAGTTTAGCAGTACAAAAAAAAAAAATCTGTTTGGCAAAAGAAAAGAAGAGGTAATCAGTGGTAATTTCAAAAGTCTTAGTTGTTTTATATAATAATGTCTTTGTTTACAGTTGCTTCTGTCTTGGTAAAACAGCTCAGTTTCACCAAATTAACGTTACCGGATCACGAGTGGCACTGCTTGTGGAACAAGCAAAATAAAAATTTTATCCAATTTATGCTGTTCGGTAATGATGGCAACGACGAATCCTGTTTTATATCAGATAAATATGCCAGATTCTCGTCCGACTAATATTTTCCAATCGTTTTTCTTTCCATTTTCCTGATGATCATCAACATATGAACTAAAATGAAACGAAGATATTATTGAAGAAAGTAAGTGTTAAGATCAAGGCTCGTGAGTATTTGCTCTTGCACTGAACCTGAAAGGAAATCTTCCATAAAGTTTTTCCTGAAAGGCCAGTGGGAAGCTAACAGCAGCATTAAGATGGAAGATAGGACACCTATAAAAAGTTATGTTTCAAAAGAAGGATGTGGGAAGAAAGGGAAATAGGGAAGGAAATGGTATTTTAAACCATATTAAAGTAAGAAGCAGGTTTCCTAATTCTGAAAGCCTTAATTAGTCCCCTTGTAAAAGTTAAGCAAAACGGATTAATCCCAAAACATTGCATTAAATTTGCCACAGTTCCTGCCCTTCTATTTGTGTGGGTAGGAGTTTCACAAAAGACCTCAGTAATAATAATCATAAAAGAAGGACAGCAGCCCAACACACAGTGAACAACCCATCAGTAATAAACTGGAGCATGTAGCTCAGAGCAACACTCCAATAACAAATTAGTTAGTGCGCGTGGCCCAGCGCCGAAGGACAACCCAACAATAACAAACCAGTGTGTGCAACCCAAAGCACTCAAGAGCAACCCAACAATAACAAACCGGTTTGCATGCCTGGTGGGAGAAAAGAAATTCAGCAAGGAAACGGGTTTCAGTCTGAATTTTCCAAGGGGTTATTATTATTAACAACAGAGAGTTAAACTATTAATGTTTAAATTAAGAATAATACCTTCTGGAGCCCAATCCTGCTCCCATTGACTTTAATGGGACTACGAATGGACCCAAAGTACCCTTAAGGGATTTAGCCAGCGAGGAGAACAAACTTTTACCTGTAACTAATGAGCCCACCATGGCAAAATGGAAATTTCGTTCACCTCTGCTGGATAATGTGGGCTGGTCTTTATGGGGAAATGGAAACTGTTTAAGTCCTGGCACCAGGACTGTGCTTGTGGTAACCTGCTCTCCGATGCTACTGAGCTGGATCAGGGTTAGATCACCTAAAGCGAGGATGCCTTTTCACCTCACTGTTTTCCTACGATGATGAAATTCCCAGACGGGTCCTCAGATGGGATAAAAGGAGGCTAGATCCTCTACGCAGCAGACATAAATCATGCCTTATTGCGTGAACCCCCTTCCAGCATTCCTTCACGAACACACACACACACTCCCCATTATGTACATTATGGTGTGAATATATTATGGTTACATTTTCAAGCCCAAATCCATCATCTGGGCCTCCCTGTGCAGAAACCCTCTGCGTCAAAGCTAGCTCCCCCACACCCCGCTGAGCAGTATCTGACTCCTGAGGTCCTGAGCACAGCCCCGAAAGCTCAGACCCAGCCAGTCTCTTCGAACTTCACAGCTTGAGCTCATCTCTGATAGAGTTTATACCTCCCAGATGCAAGCCAACTGAAACAGCAGACATCTATCAGGACTGATCCTTAGGAGAAGGCCTGGTTAATTGGAGATAGGGTGCTACCCAGCCTGAAATGTGTTCTTTAATAAGGGAGGACGTTAGCCGTTCCCTTGCTGTCTTTCTTTTCTGGGCGAAAATAAGAAGACCGGCTCCACCTCTTCCCCCAGAAACACGTCTCAAAAATAGCCCCTGTTGTCAGTCTGGGGTTGAGGCTGGATGGAGCCACCCGGAGATGCAGGAGCCGATCCAGCATCCCATGGCTGCGCGCCATGGGAATTGCCGTCCAACACGGCAATTCTCTTGTCTGGGTTTCTTCTCATCGAGGGAGCTGGGAAAGCACCTGCATTGAAGAGGACGTTCTGCTGATGAGGAAGACAGGGAGCGATCTGGATTAGTAAGGCAAGGCAAATACTGTAGAAATTATGTGAGAGCTTTCTTTTTCCTCTTGAAACACATAGTCCCTAATGTTATAAACCGTGGTTTGGCTCCCACGACAATTTTGCCCAGTGATTACCGCAGAGTGAGTCTTGATTCGGACCAGTTTAACTGGAACCAGAGTACAGCTGAAGGTGTTTGGAAATTACTTTCAATCTTCAACACTCCAGAGACCTGGCTGGGAATGTAGCAAATAGATCAAGGAAATTAAAAGGAACATTGGGGTCACTACTAGAGGTCAGGCGAGAAAAAGAAGAGTTGACCCTGATTAATCAGAAACACGATGCTGTTGAGAAGAGAAAATATTTTGGGGTTTAGACTCCTGGCAAACAACAGCAAAATACCAACAACTGCCATTGGCTGGATTTTTCCCTTCCAACCAAACCAGAGGAAATTCCTGAACTGACAATGAACAGGAACAATGAGTGAGTCAGTACCCTCAATGCCAGAAATTCTCTGGATTTCCTAGCCAGACTGATGTCTTTGGAAGGTCATAGCGATACAGAGATACATTTCTGTAAAACTTGGGGGTTGAAGATAAGCCAAGCCAAGATGTAGATAATGAATGCAGAAATATTCCAACTACCCATAAAACATCATATCTTTGGAGCGAGGGAAGACACGCTTTCTCCCTCATTCTTTCCTAAATTGTTTGATCATTTATAGCATTACGTTGCTATTGGTTTTATGCGAAAGGTGCTCAGATGCCGTCTCTGATGATGACCCTGTAAACCACCTAAGAAGAGCTGTGGGAGGATAATGCTAAGAAATCCTGACTATTATTACTTTTAACCTGAGTCTAGGCAGACTTTCTTTCATTTTGTAACATGGAATCCTGGCAATACCTGACACCAAAGATGCGTAAGAGCCAGCAGTAATGTTAATATCGCTCTTTCCAAGAGTGCTTGTGCCTTGCTGTGCTGTGCCCTGGCTTTATCCGTGTTTACCTCTAACAGTCAGCAACACAATCGTGGATACAGGGCCGGGGCGTAGGACTATTCTCAAAACCAGAACAAGGGCAATCACGTATAAAAATAAGTCTGATCAGTATAATTGGCAGCAGGGGTTTGAAATTCAGCCTGCTAGGGGCTCGTGCGGACTCGGGGCGGATGGGTTGACCTGCTGCACCTAGGGATGGCACAGACACACGTTGACATACCGACACCGGCGCATTAAGTGCTCCGTAAGTGATGTAAGCCCAGGAAGTGAGGCAGAAGTGGGCAGCCGGAGGAGAATGTGAGCTTTAACTCCTAATGGGCGTCTGTCCTCTGGGCAAGAAGTTATTACTTTTACCATATGTTACTCATGTGTTTACTTTCTATTAATTTAAATAGAAAACTGTGGACATTATCTATGGGACTTTTTTTTCCCCTGGTAGCTGTAAAGTCCCTAAAATCCCAGTTCCCAGTCCCAATCTCACACTGTTAATACCATTACTAAGCACACACACATGATAGATAGAGGCTCTGAAGATATCCAGACGCACAAAGCAGATACACGACGTGATATTATTCCTGGCATGCTACGAATCTTATTACTTTCAGCGAGTATCAATGGAGAAGTGACCTCCTTGCAATGTGAACATAACCAGAAACCACAGCCCCCAGGCCCTTTTTCAAACCGAAATTTCCTAATCTCACACTACTGTACCAAACACACAAATATGCAACAATGGATGGAAAGAAAATAAGGCTTCTCTGTATGAGCGTTGGATTAGAAAGGAATGACTGGAAAACCTAAATTGTAGTGCAAGAACATTCCAGCTTGGGGATCTGATGACACTGGAGCTGAGCTCTGCTCCTGCGGTTTACAGTACCACCAGACTGGATAACCTTGCGCTGAAACAGCTTCATCCGCATTATCCGTGTGTTATTTTTCTCTGCCACGATCAGAGCGGCTACTGTTATCGTTAGATAAAGATGAAAAGTTAACCTGGGAAAAACAAGGCGTTTTTGTTATTATTATTTGTTTATATCTGAAATTTCAAAGGGTGCAGTGGGAGCAGAAGATATCCTCTGGAACACGCTGTCAGGAACTGCAAGTTGATACAGATGTATTGATTTAATCAGCCTGTATGACACCATTTATTTATGCAAAACATCTGTGACAAAAATGTGGTACTTTGAAGGCACAGTGATACGCGCCTGGTCTTGTCTTGCACATGAAAATGTGTGATAAGAGCATCCGTGTGGCTTAGAAGGGCTGATTTTAGGAGGTATTTGCTTTATATTACCACCTACGTTCATGTCGCACAGGTAGCTCAAAGCCCAGGCAGCCTGTAAGAGCCTTTTCAAGCACTGCAGTGAGTTTTAGCTTTGAATTCAGAATTGCAATCCGGCACACGAGGCTGAAACGGGCAAAGAAACTGGAGAGGACAAACGTTTAAAGAGAGTGGAAAGAAAATATATATTTGTATATATATTAGAGGCAAATTAAAGAGCCTTAAAATCCATGGGAAGGCAAAGCTTGTCTGCAAATTTAAGAGATTGCATGATCGAAGAGAATATGGGATTGTAATCTCTTAAACAACAGTATGAGAAAATATTTGGAGTTCATACGTACACCAGCAAAAGTTTACATGATAAATCAGTAGCTTGAGTGCTTCCAGAATACTAGTACATATGAATGTGTTGAAACTATTGTTTCTGTTGTCTTTTTAATGCTACTGGGAAGCTTTTTGTGGTAAAGCAATAGAGTTATTGCCAGCTACATTATTACAGTCTCAGTCTAACATCTGCAATTACTATGGAGTAAACGGTTCGCATCCCATATGAAATATAAAAAAAAATGAGGAACAGATTTCACTATTATTCTCTCTCTCTGTGAATTCTGTGACATTTTTTACTGTTTAATCGTGCCTGGGCAGTTTAAAGGTCTGGGAGAAAAGGAAGCCAAAGTGCTCATTTACAATTAGTGGTGGCTAAACATCAAAAAAAAAAAAAAGAAAAAGAAAAAAAAGAAAAGGAAGAATTTGGTGGTTCAGAAAAATGTCAGAGGAGTTCAGATGATTATCAGAAATGTACGGAAACTCTAGAAATCAGACTGAAAGACAATGAAAGGAGGCCCTCGTACTCTGTTGCTTCTGAAAAGGTCCCGATCCGAACACGTCGCCCCATTTTTTTAAATCCCTTTATCGGATTCACCTTCTCTATCCTGTTCAGGTGCTGGTTCTCCTCTTCCATGCAGTTGACAGTCTGGCACTCTCGCGTCTCTCTCCCGTGATCCAGCACCCACCCCTCCAGCCACCCGCTCTTAACAGCACCGTCCATCACCCCACTTCTTACATTTTCTTTCTCACACCCTGTTCCTCAGAGCTGGGAGGAGATCCTACCATAAATATCCATCCAGCTAGCTTATTTCCTTGCTTCAAAGCTCTCCTTTAACATTTTCTTCTGCCGCAGTGCCTACAAAGAACAATAAAATCCATAAAAAGTTTGGCTTCCTGGAGTGAGGAAATAATTTTGCCAATATTTCTGACCAATACCAACTTGCCTCTTTCTCTGTGCAAGCCGTCTTTGAAGGAAGGCCTTCAGTGTGGTTGCTCAGAGAGCAGAGGGCACTAAGTATGCCAAAAATTCATCCTTTGCCCTATTCTAGGTGCCTTTAGGATGGGTTCTGTTGCACAAGGTGTCTGAGAAGCTGGATGTCGTGATGAAGACCTCAGCCTTGCTGGGATACTTTGGGCCATTCAGCGAGAGACATGGTGCTTGCACTCACTTCTTCTGGCACAGCGCGGCCTTGAGGCAAGGTTTAATTTGCGGGAAAGCCGTAGCCAACTAGGGTGGATTCCAGCCTTTAAAAAAATATATGAAAAAACCTGCTTTTATGGAGCTGCCAAGATGTGTGTTTCTCCTGCGTTGCCATCACAACCCCGGATAGGCATTAGACAGCAAAGCCTCGATGCGCTGCAGTAAGCCCCGATTCCATACTGGATATTTCTACTGCCAAAATCTACTCCAGAAGTAGCCAGTGCAGGCCTTAATATGCACGGGATTTCCAAAACCCTTTCACATCTTCAAAGCGCTACGCAAACAGGAGCTAATTAAACTTTAATTAATGCCTTGACAGGTAAAAGGTTTTTCATTTTGCTTTTAGCTAGTGCTCATTCATCGCCAATGGAAATCACCTAAGACCCCAACCAAAACACTCTTAGGGTAAACAGACTCTGATTTACTGCATACATTTTGCTAAGAGCTGAGTGAACGCTTTTTTTGTAAATGTGTTTACTTATCCTTTTTTGAAAAAAAAGTTATTCCCTTTTTTTTTTCCCCCTGCACAAAGATAAATAAATAGCAAGCTGGAATGAAATGACAGAATATATGTAAAACAGAGGGGAAAGGTTAAATACCAAAGTGAAATTGGGCATTAAAACAAAAGTCCATTCTCAGGGCGTAAACGAAGTGTCCAATCCTTTCATCAAAAGTGTTTACAGCTTATTTTTGTAACATGAGTCTAAGTGGATAATGTAGCACACAGCATGGGTCTGTGCATAAATACGTTGCTGTCCATGATTTTAAAAATCATAACATCCTTTGAAATATGAAAATCCTGAGTCTTGATACAATCCATATTATTGAACCGAGGCCAGCTACCTATATATATTTGATTAGCTTGCAGCAATCCAGGGATTGCTTGCGAAGGTGGCAGTGAAATGACACAAGCCGAGCAGTGACTCAAAAAGGTGCTGAGTGCATCCTCCTGCCCTGCTCGATCTTCAATGGAAACGCTCAGTCTTCAGGTTCTTTGGAAAATCGCATCATTTAAGACTAAAGAGAAGACTTTCAGAAGCGAGCAATGGCTTAGAAACTCAAGGCTCTCAAATCTTGCTGACATTAACGAGAAAAGGTCCTGGTGCCCGGAGGAGATCCAACATCTCATCTCTCCATCTGCTTTTTTTTTACCCAGCATCTCAGTGCTAAGAAGCTTCTTTCACTTATGCACAGCCAAAATCAAATAATAGCGCAACAGGTTTGTTGAAGGGCTCTCCTTCAATCTGCTGCATGGTTTCTGTTGGAAGAGAAACCCCCGAGGACACCTCAACTCGATGGTCTTGTGCCCTGCAAGAAACACAGCGCACCATGGCCCATGCTGTAGCATAGAAATACTTGTTCTCTGACTGCTGCAATGGAAGTGGTTTTGTGGAGGAATACGGGCCCCGGTGCCAGGTAGGAAGTCCACGTTACGTTGCCTCCTGCCAGCTCCAAATGGCTTCCAGTGAAAGAGCCATATGGTCATGCGGACGTACCCCCAGCACATATGGACTCCACCTGTGGTTTGGGTGTACCACAAAGACAACATGGGAATTGGTACCCACATTTGGGCACCTCGCTGGGAATTCTGGTCAAAAACCACTTCAAGAAAACTGGACCCGGACCAGCTTGTGCTATATCACCTGACGTTTGTTTGCTGGGAATGTAAATGATGCTCCTTCCCTCTTTTATCACACCTCTCCTGTTCTCCCAGCTACAGCACATCGGTGGTGTGTTCTGGTAGGGTTTGCTGAGAAATATTTTGAAACCCTAGGAAAAGGGAGGGCGCAGCCATAAGCTCTCAGGAACCCATGTTCCTTTGTCACTGAGAGCTTTTTGGATGCGCTCACCACATTTTTAAGAATGAGACCATTGGCAGAACTTCCTGAAATCATTGGTCTCCTGCACCAGCAAACAAAGAGAGCCAAACCCTTTCTATTGAGTCTACTGTTGATTTTTCTCGTTTCTTGCTTTGCTACAGGAAGCATTAGAAGCCAATATCTTGAATAACTGGCATCCAAGTAGCTTTCTCACATCTCCTTGATGTTTCTTTCAGATCAATTTATATAAAAATTTTTGCAAATTCTGATCAAGTTTACCATTAGGAGCAATTCCTGTTACGCATTCAACATTTTCCTTTGTTTAATTTAATATGATTCTTCCGAAATTTCTCCTCCTGCAAATCAAACAATTTCTTTGCTTTCCTAGTGGTTTACAGCCCTCATATACATGCAGACAGTTATCATATCCTCTTTTAGTCATAATTTGGCCGACTTACACATATTTCGAGCTTTTAATCCTTTCTCGTAAGCCAGTCCCATTTGGCTCTTCATAATTTTTATTACCTTTTTTTTTCCTTTTTCCTTTTTTTCCCCATCTCTGAGCTTGCTCTCTGTTGTTGATATCTTGCTGAGGTCCCCTGAATGGAATAGCGTTCAAGGAATTAGACGATCACCATTACCACACTTTGGAAAATGTTACCTCTCTGGTCGATTAAGCTTCATCTCTCTTTATGGAGTTCCCATAAGTGACAAGTTTTCTCCTGCCGTATCATAGAGACAGCATAGATCAAATGTGCTGCCCCATTGGGGGTCACATACAGTTACCCCTACCTGAGTGTGGGCTCTTTCTGCTGGAGATGACTCAGCCTGAGTTTGGAGATGACTCAGCCTGAGTTATTGACGACCTGCCAGTAGTTCTGGTGTTTTCCGTAAGTGTTTCCCATCCGTCTACAAACGCAATGAACATTTTGTTTGCTGCGTCTTCCAGTTTATTAATGAAGAAATTAGATAAAGTTAGGTTTAAGTCCTTTTCCTCTCCCGCCAGAACCTCCTTCCTCTCCTCAACCCTGACACGTCGAAATTTATCTTATTTTATGGTATTTCAGCCAATGCAGAGACCACAGACAAGTACTTACATCCAGGCCAGACTGAGTCAATCTTTCAAATAAGATTTTATGAGACTATCAAATGCTTCACTAAAATACAGATATATTTGCCCAGAACCCAATGTAGCTATTTTAAACTTCCTGGCCAGGCAATTGAAGTTGGAGTAGCTGGTCACAAGAGTGTCAATACATCTTACGGAGGTCTTCTGCTAGTTTAGCGCCAAAAGTACTGTTTTTAAACTAGCTTTCCTCCCCGCTAAAAAGGCTCTGAGGTCCAACTGCTGTATCAGCACATCAAAGTTGTTTAGTAGCAGGAGAAAATCTGGGCACACCTCCTTGACCAGGCAGATCCAACCATTGCTCCTGTGATATTCAGATGGAAAGCCAAACTGAGCCTTGACATTCATCAGCCTTGTTAGCGTCCTGCTGCGCATTAGCTCAATCCCTTGTCTCTCGGTTGCTCTGCCACAGGTACGTGGTGTCAAAATGTCATAGAGCGTTGATGTCCACCCACGCGATCATGCCCTCACAGCACCTGTGGGTTGCCCTGGGTCATCTTAGCGCATTGCAAAGGAAACTAAGAACTGGGGAAAGGAGAAGTACAAGACCTAAGGCCACTATGCGTTGGCTTGTCATCACCTGACTTAATAGTTAACATTATTATTAGATTTAAGAGAGAACATAAGGAATGCATTTGTCTGGAATTACTTATCACTTCGAAGTTTAGGCGCACGAGAAGAAGATATGAACAGCTTTAGCAGGCTGGACTGGAAGTCCATGCCAAATAACCTCCTATCTGCAACTGTAGTAAGAGCACAGGAAAAAGTACAAATGTAGGTCAATTCTACAGCAATACTTCCCCCCAAATACTTGCCCAACCTGCAGTGGTTTCTGGCTCAGGCGCTTTCTGAACCAGACGTGGCGTCTTTCTGTTTAATACAAAGCCCAGATGGATTTTAAGAACCTCCAATGGGTTTTTCTTTCATGAATGTATCCAGTAAACTTTTAGCGCTCCCAGTATCCTGTGGCAAGGAGTTCCACAAGATGACTAAGCATGGTGTCGAGAAGGATTGCTCCTTCTCGGTTTAAACTGCCAGCTACCAGCTTAATTTCATGCTTCTGAGTTTTTGTATTAGAAGTAAAAACAGCCAGCAGCTGCTTGCTATTCTCTCCTTGTCACTCATAATTCCTGAGAACTCCATCATATCCTCTAAGTCATCTCTTTTCTGGCTGAAGAAACCTAGTCCGTTTAATCGTTCTCACACTGAAGCCTTTCTAAGACTTTAATTATCCTTGGCGCCCTCCTCTAAGCCTGTTCCAGTTTGCCTCGTTCCTTTAGGAGCTGGAAGATTTTAGGCATTTCAGGTGAAGAGGGACCAAAGATTTATAAAATAACACCACTTCTTTTTATATACTAATTTATTTCTTAGTGATTTCTAACGTTCACTTTGCTTTCTGAGCCCTGCAGATAGAATCTGTTTCACAGGACAATCAGTTTTATAGGATTCTCTATTATAGCTCTAAGTCTCCTCAATGATTCGAGTTAGTTCAGAGTATAACATAGAGTCAGCGTAGAGGATTTCCAGGACCCTCCTCCCTCATGTACATCCCTTTTATCTACCATTTATCCCCATTTATCTACCTTGAATTTTACCTGATGTTTTATCAGCCAGCCATGTACTTCCAGCTGGATTTTTGGCATCTCGTCACAGCCAGCCTTCGTCTTTAGCCCCTGCATAATTTAGCACCATCAGCAGCGTGTTCTCACCAGCCTGTCTCCATCCTCGTATTGTGACTTCTTTTCAAATTGTCCCACGATTGGTGCTAGATCCAAATCTATCTGTCGAGTGGAGTGACCCGTACAGCCCTATAGCATTCGTGTCTGCTGAAACGCCTTGGAAAGCTTCTTTCCCTGCTAGGATGAGTGATGTGGGAAGAGAAGTAGAAAGAAATTTCCTCTTATTCCTGGAAATAAATTACAATTGTTCTTAAAGTCTGCAGACGTCTGGCTGTTACATCATCTGAGGCTCTGGTGTTTCTAGCTAACAGTCACTAACAAAGGAGATGCGCTTCCTTCAAGGAATTTCACCATTTACACATCTGATGTTAATTCTTGTCGGGCCAAAACAAGAATAGGAATAAGTGACTTTTTCAGTTTATGTTTACTTTTTCCCAGGCCACAAAACTTCCATTGACTATGAAACTTAAATTTACTGCATAACAAATGCCCGCTTTCGTAATAAGTTAATAAAGCTGTTTCATAAATAACAGCACGAGAAGCTACAGATGCCGACCTAAGGAAAAAAAAAATATTAAAAATACGAGCAACATTCAGTTTTAATCTGATTCTTTATTAAATATTTTTCACAGTATCTGAGAACTGAAGAAATTCGGTTCTCCCCAGTCGGTCATTCTGAGATGTTGCAGTCAGCAAAAGGACGGCAAGGGGGATACCTCGTGTCTCCTGGGGGTTATGGATCCCACTTTCAGACTGCAGTTTGATTGTTTGCTCCTATTTCCCTGTCCCGGAGACAGGGAGGATGTTTCTTTGCTCATTCACATGGGAGAAAGCGCTAATTTAGAGAACGCAGAAACCTGAATCAACAGTAGCCCTGCCCAAGCTTGGGTCGTTGTAAATAAAAAGGAGCCAGGAGCAAAGCGCTGGCAGTGGGGTGGCAGGGCTTGCGGCCCCATAGCACCCGAGCCATTGGGATGGTCCCTGGGATCCAGGCATTCCCTGGGAGCCCTGCTCACACCCACATCTCCGCTCACCCCACCCTGCGCGTTGGTCCCGGTGGATTTTCTGGATGGGCAGAAAGGGCGGCTGAGCAAATACGCACGTTGGGCCGGGAAAGGGAATAAAACGTGATGTTGATTACTATCTAAATATTTCCCCCTTTGAAGCGAGCAGGTCTGTGTTTGGGGAGGATCGAATACTCTTTTCTCACAGTTTGAGGCCCATCATGAGCTATTTTGTGTTCTTGCTGTTGTGAACGTTATTTCATTACGGCCTATTGCAAAGGGCTAAACAAGGTAAAGGGCAGGGGAAGGCGTTAGGATACAGACGCCCCATGGTCGGCAGCCTGCTGTCCGGCTGAGAAACGCCTAGGCTATGGCACAACACAGCCATCAGCTGCCCCCCAGTGCGACTGCCGGGTGGGGAGGGCAGGAGGGTCCGGCTGCTTTCGCTCCCCCCTTCTGCCCTGCCCCCGGACAGGCAGCACCGAGAGGGGTCCAGCAGGCAGCGAAAGGGTACGGGTGGGATAACTGTCCAGGGAAAAATCCCTCTGCAAGGCAGCCTCCCTCCTTGCCTCTTTATCGAGTTTGAGATGCTGAGATTTGAGCTTTTTTCCTGTTTGGCAAGGCTTTATTCTTTCCCTTTCTCCTTATTCGCCGTCAGGCAAACAGTAGGGTAATAAAGCCAGGACAAGTGGACTTGAACACAGGAGGAATCTGGTCAATGTTGTATTCGAGCCCTGCCACACATGCACAGCGTCCTGTATCTAAAGGATGCACTTGGAAATAAGCCTGCTTTTTCCTACTGTTTATTCAATTTCTCTCCCTTTTCCCTAAGCATCTGTTACAGGGAAAAGTCCGTGGGTGTCAGTGTGTCATTCAGGATCAGGCCGGGACAAGCAGGGCTCTCCTATGTCAGTGCTTTTCAGGGTTTTACCACATTTGGATGCAGCGTGGGGTCAGAGATCTGGGATGAATTGTTCTTCCGCATCTTCTCCTTGTGCCACTGAGATATAAACCAGAAAGCATCAGCTTGCAATAAGTTCACAGAGGTGTTAAGTAACACACAATGGAGGTCCTTTCAGCGAACTGTCAAAAGGCAAAGACTACGCTGGGAGTAGGAAAGGGCAGGCTGCCTCGCTGCCGAATTTTGGCGGATGGGATTTTACATCTGCTCCCCAACCTATTACAACCTCGTTTGTCTGCTTCATCCCCATCCCCTGTCCTGCCTCTGCTGCAGGCAGCGGCCGCGCGAAGGCACACCTGGGGATACGGGGCTTCAGCCCCTCCAGGGGTGCTGGAGCTGCAATAACAACGCCAGCGGCCGGGGAAAGTTTCTGAGAGCGTAAGGATTTTGGCAGGTCCTGTAACAAAAAGGAGGGAAGCGTTCGGCTCACGCAGGGACCGTTTTCTTAACCACAAATAAATCAGATATTTGGCGTTCTCCGAGTTGCCGCCCTCCAGAAAGAACAACATATGACTGGCTGTGTCGGGATCAAGTGCGATGGATAAAGGGAAGAAAAAGGACATAGCTATGGCTCCGAGCCTGCAGAATGCATTCCCATGCCATGCTGAAGGCTTCGGCTGGTACGCCCTCAGCAGAGCTCCTGAAAGATATGTTTTTTTATGGCCGGAGATCATTTTCTTCTGAACATGAAAATCCAGAGATGAAAAGGTCTTTATTTACAAGTGTCGGAGCAGAGAGATTGCAAACCGCATCCCTGAGCCAGCGGAGATTTCTGTGCTGGGGTGGGAGCTGAGTGGGAAGTCAGCGCTACTGGGTACGCTATCGGGAACGCTCCGCCACGCTTTGCCCCTGACAATTCTGGCTTCTTTCGCACTCTTTGCCACCGGCAGCCTGTGAATCAGGCCTGCAGAAACTGGTAGAAAGAACGGAAATTAAGTAGAATCCAACTTTTCACTTATCCCGTACAAGCACGCTCCTCCGCCATCTCTTGAAACGACTTTTTGGGCTGGCTCGCCTAACTTGGAAAGTGATGGGGCACAGATCAGGCCATCGGGGAGAGGAGTGCTGCGGTGCCAGCCCCCCTTTGCACAGGCAGCTGCAAGACCCTCTTTGGACCCCCAGCCGTCCAGGTTGTCAAGAGCCCGAAAGCTTTCTGGGCTCATAAATGGTGTTATCTACAGCACGTGCAAATAAGTGCATCCACGGACTCTTTTTTTAGGGGAATTAAACGGGCGTCACGTTTTTAAAGCTTTCTGTCCGAAAAAATGACCTGGAGGAGGTTCCTTCTATGAGACAAACTCCATAGCAGGAGCCTTCCTCCAATTATTCCTACACACTGGGACAACAAACGTGTCTAGCGGGGAGCGTCGCCGCTGCGCCTCCTCCCGGGTAGAAATAAGGGAAAGGTTGAGAACTGAGGTTGCGAATCCCCGCTGCACCCCTGTAAAGCAATAATAGCAGCATCAGTAATAGCTCTTAAATCAGGAGGACTTGCTGCAGCCTGCTCCCACGAGGCTTGCAATGACAGCGTTTAACGTTCGCGGGAATGACATGTTCCCAGCAAGAACATTCTCATTTGCGTTATGGCAGGACGCGGAGACCCAAGTCAGATTTTAAGTGTTGAGCAAACCCGATGTGACAACATAGTCCTTGTTTCCATATTCTGTTTAGTCTCAGCCGAGCCTTTTCAGACCCTCCTCCCTGCTCCGAATGAAGGCTTTGTGAAAAGGCACGCGCAACGCAACAGCGAGGAATAAAAAATATAAAAGCAAGAGAGAAAAGGAGGCAAAAAAGGACTTGAACCTTCACTGACTCCAGAATTCCTGTAAGCCCTCAGACTTCTCTGTTTTCTAACAAAGGTAATGAGATTTCAGGCTATTCTCTTAATTACCAGAACGTGGAATGAACTTTTACATGAGTAACATCATCGCCTATTTTCAAAAAACAGTGAAATCAAAGTCAGGCTAAAGATTTGTTTTGTTTTTCAATGCAAACACTATGCCGAAGCACAGTGTCTTATTAACACGTGGGTGAGAAATGAGCTGACACGTGTCGTGCCAGCCACAAAGCCAGTGATAAGCCCACAGCACGTGGAGGAAGATATCATTATCAGACCACACTATGCTCTCCAACTATAGCCTAAACTATCGCACGGGTAACTAGTCCTGATTTTACAACATGATAAAATTCGTGTTCTCACGAAAGTACAGCCTCCAATTTGCAAGGAGTCCCGCGCTCCGATCCAAATCCCTTTAGAACAGATAGAAACGACTCATTGGCTTCAGCACGGCTCGGATCAGTCTCCTACCTGGGAAACTCCTCAAAAAAATGATGAGGTTTTACATATGGACAATCTACAGAATTAGTCTTCGTGTTTCATTTGTTTAATTGTGCAGGTATAAGTTGAGAAGTAGGGAAACCGATCTGTTCCCAAGAGATGGAAAAATAAGGAGAAAACTGTGTCCTAATAGAAAACAATTCATTCTCCTTGTGGGATGAACGTTTCAAAACAGAGGAGCAACTTAATGCACTTCATGATTTTAGGAGCACGAATCCCACCGGAGATACCGGGACTTCGCTTTTGATTGAGATATATACCTTTAAAAATGTTTCATCTAATTACAAAGTTGTTCTTACGGGTGTGAAGTGTGCATATCAGGTAGACACAAAGGGAGCATAATGTGCTATACTCATTAAACCAACCAAACAATATCATGCACTTTAAAGAAATAATTCAATGTGTTTTCTTTGTGTTCGGCTTGCCGGTTACCTAGCAATCAATTTAAGTGCAGGAAATTATAAGTAAGATGGGTTTTTTCTGGGCTTTTTTGTTGCTGGTATTTTTTTTTTTTTTTTGTAAAACAAAATAGAAAAGTAAGATATATATCTTTTACCGCAAGAAGTAGGCCAATAAATATAGTAATGTTGTACAAATTGCAGACAACTAAAAGCAGGCTCATAATAAAATGTAAGGCAATAAGTTTCTACTTTTCCTAAATAAGGACGACGTAACATAGAAAAAAGGTTTTCACTATCCATGATTTTTTAAAGTACTAAACTGTGATTTTACAGCGGAACTGATATCTGCAACCTCGGCAGTAAAACAGTACCTTTACTAGTGTTTGTGTCACTACAGCACGCTGCCTGTTAACGTTATTTTGTACCGAGGAGGATATTCTACAGCGTTCAATCTCTATATTGTGGCTGTTAACGTGTTCTATGATTTACGACCGATTTTGTTTTGCAGACCGAGCGCTCTGCGTTTCGCAGAAATATTTTGCCGATGTTGTTTTTCTGTGTTTAAATTCCATTTCGACGCTAATGTATTTTTAAGGAGCGAAGCTAAAGACCAGAAATAGCGCCTATTTTTTGAAAACTCTACAGCCTCGTATAGTTTTCATGCGCAGCCTAACATTCATCACCATCTCCCTCCTGCTTTATAACCACTAATGTTATTATTCCTTTCTCTTCTTTTTTTGGCTAGGTAGAAATATTAATGAGATATCATTTCCCCGCTTTTGTACAAATCTCTCTCATGTTGCTTGTTCGGTGGATAAAAACTCACAAGTCAACAAGCGGCGAGACCACGGCTGAAACCCCATCCTCTGGCTTTCAGCTCAGGAAACTCACAAAACGAGCTTCACGTTTCACCCGTGTTCCCTGGTTTTGCTTTAAGCCCCACCGAATTTCAGAAGCAAAAAATTCTCCCCCTTCCCGCGCTTTCGCCGTCAAAGGACCCCAGTCGGCACGGCTGAGGCAGATCGCGAAAGAACGCAAACAAACAAGCGGGCAAACTGATTAAACGCCAGCGAAAAGAAGTTCTTAGACATCAGATTTCCTGAGCTTTTCCCCCTCTCTCGGTGCACTACTTACTTGTAATTATGTCTGGGGCCATTCCTTCCTATTCCACAGGATAAACTGGAATATTCTGCTCGGCAGTTTTGTCTCTAGCTCTTTAAACACTAGAGACCTTATAAGCAAACAACCCCCCCTTTTTTTTTTTTTTTTTCCCTGCCTGTTATGAAATTTTAATGATCTTCCAAGGCTCTCAAAATCAAACCAACTTTCTTCCCTCCCCCTGCCCCAACAACTTGGCTTCTTTATACCTTTTGTTTCAGAACTGTGCCCAAACTAAATATACTAAACCAGGAGGGAATTATAGCTTTAAAATAGGGGTTAAAGTGCCCCTTGTTTTCCCGCGTCTCTTCCCGTTCCTGGTAAAGTGCGGGATTAGGCTTGGGGAGCGTTGGAAAAAGCAGGTTGGGGCGTGGAAACCGGAGCAGAGATGCGGTCTCCGGACGGAGAGTCCTCAAAAGGGGTTTCATGGAGGGGATGAGAGTGCCAGCGCCAGCGTACGCCAAACAGCTTTGTGATGGATGTGTTTATCCTTAAAACTAAGCTCCCATTCAAGGCTGCAACGGGCGGGCTCGGGCAGGCGGGTGGCGGGAGAAGTGCGTCGGGAGAAGACGGGGGGTACCTTAAGGCGCCTTGTTTAAGCACTGCCCGACGTGTCGGTGCCACGGTTTATATTAAAGGCGATCTGTAGACCTGAAGGGTCACCGTAAGGGATCCCCAGAGGGTTTTGTTATTGCTGGGAGAGGAGGCAGACTCCCCCCGCAGCCTTCCCCACCCCTGGGCACGGCTGGGCTCAAAGGACCGCAATGTACCAACAGGGGAGTGACGAGGTGACGATAAATGCCGTAAAATACATAAAATGCCTGGTCAGTCTGTGTTGCTGGAACGTGTTTTCTCAGCTCACTACTGACCTGGAGATCATGGGTAGTGCCCTAAACTCTGCCAAAGACACCTTTGCAGTTCCTGTCGATCCCCTTCACCTCGATACCTCCAATTTTCTAGTATTTGGTAATGACTCTTCTAAAACACCTCCGGCTCCCAGTCCTGCATTGCTCAGACTTAGGTGGAAATTGCAGCCTATCTGAGCATTCCCTAATTTATGCCAAGTGCTTTTAGCCAGGGGAGCCGTTTGGAGAGCCGGCTGGGAATCCTTAAAATGCTGTTTTGTACCCCTTTGAGCTACAGCAAAGCAGTCGCTTCATGCGGACTTAGCAGGTTGCAGCCCAAACTGCTTTACGTCAAAATTTGAACGTCTGAGGAGCACCAGCACAAAACGTGACCTGACTGGAGGCTGGTAGGAGCTAAATGTCACCGCAACAACATGTGGAGCCCTGCCCGCTTCCGAAGGCGGGTTTTGGAGAAAGGTGAGGTGCAATACTTGATGTCATTAGTAGAGATGTGGGAAGCGTGGAAGGAATTTCACAAACTTCAAGAGCATTTCGTTGTCTCAAGGTGAGGAAATCTGACTTGACTGCACTCGGTTGCAGAGGAGGAATATGTTTAGTGGCTGTTCCATCCCCATTTTATTGTCCCCATTAGTCCATCAGTGTCTTCATGGGGAAGATGCGAAGAAATAGCTTCAAGAAAAGTCAAGGGAAAGCATTTGGGGTAAGAAGGAGAGGAAGAATTAGAGGCAGTAGGGTAGGTCATGGGTTGGAAACTGGGGGCTCTGGAGGTGCTTAAGAAGCCCTGGAGCATCCCTGATTACAACAGCTCAGGGAGAGCAAGTGCCACGTCCCTGTATAGGGGGAAAGGGGCTGCACTTCCCAATTGCCCCCAGCCCCCCTCATTTAGCATTTAACCGGCTGCAAGGGGACGGCACAGAGCTGAGCGCTGCCGAGGGCTGGCCTGGGAACGGGGTCCGGGTTGGGATTCGCACACATCAGTAACTCACTCCCACGGCCCTGGGCAGCATTGTTCTGAAACGCAGACATGTTTCCTTCCAAGTAGCAGACATGGAAAGAAAAACACACACAAAAACAAATCATCTCGTCCTTCCTTCTCCGGATGGCGAGCAGCCCGCTCCCGCTTGTCACTGAGGCTTGAGGTGGACGCGATCCCAGTCTGACAGAGGAGATGGGGGGTGGAAGAAGAAGTCTCCCAAGTCCCTTTTCCCCGGAAAATCCACTCCTGAAGACGGCTGACCTCTCCTGTGCGCATCTCCCATGTTAACAGCCCATCTGGGCACATCTCAAAGGCAGGCATGGGCTGCTTGGGGGGTTTCCGTGTGTCAAGCTCTGTTTCTACTCTGTTGGGAAGGATCTGAATTAGCTCGCGGCTCTGTCAGGCTTCCCTAATATTCACCCAGTGCAGCTCCCCGCCTCCCTGTAAGGTCTGCAGCTTTCCTAATGCCTTTCGGGCTTTTGGGGCTGCGGCGCTGTGGCTGGAAAGAAATCACTGCAGCAAGAAGCAGAAACAGCCATGGGTTATCGCACCCCTCCTCTTGGGCTGCATCCAGTCCTCATGCCCCAAAGACATTGAGGCACCAGGCAAAGCTCTGGAGATAAAAGGTCCTGGGTGTTTTGAAGGGGATAAACCCACCACCCAGGTGTTTCGAAGGGGGTAAACCTCCACCACTTGTTGGCCCGGCTCCCGTTATCTGTCCCTCATCGGCTATTTTTTTAAGCTTTGCCTCCTCACAAAATAATCTCATAACAGGCTAAAAACATGGTTGGCATCTGTCCTGCCGCTGGGGTTTTTGGCTGCTTTGAGATCGTTAAACAGGCCTGACTCTACACAACCTGACAAATACGAGGTGAACTTTACCCCCGGGTCTGCCACCTTCACACAACAAGGGCACATATTCCACAGCTGGGGAGCTGTTATTTGACTCGGACTGTACCACAGGTCAGAATTTATGACTTTGTTATTATTATGTTTGTGAGTTTTACGGCCACACGGGTCCCGCGGGAACCCGCAGCACTTTCGCTTGGCCATGTCAGTCAGACATTCGTAACGCACTGAAGAGGAAGCATTGAAAATGCTGGGAATATCCTGTCTAACACTGTCTCTCATCTCTCTGACCCTCAGGTAAGGGCCAGACTTTGTTTGCACCCAACGCCGGAGGAAGCTGATAAAGGGCATAAGAGGAACATGGAGGGGGAGTGAACGGCAACGAACGCTCAGCAGCGTTACTGCCAGACACCTCTGCTGCCCTGTTTGTTCCCTCTAACGACACATGTACCAAATTTCCTGATCATAACAGCCACCATGTTGCGCTTGGTGTTTTATTGCCCTCTGATGTTGAGCCAGGAGCTTCACAATGGGAGTTAACCTGATGTTAATGAGCTTAACCACTCCAGTTCATCTGCTGACTCCTCAGAGCGTTAACGGCTTTGGGGGAGCACAGAGAGGTATTTTCACTCACGTACAGCATGTAAACGCGCCACACTCCGCCCGGATTTCGCTGTGAGCCGCCACCAGCAACGACAAAAACCCAATAGGTTTGCGTTTCGTCTCGCGGATGCCCATGGTTTGTCAGGGATGGTTATCACTGGTGGGGTAAAGTATCTGGGGTGGGAGCCTTCCCTCTGCGCATGCAGTGGATGGATGCCGGTGAGCATCTCTCAGGCTTTGTGGGGACTGCAGAGAGAGCAGATTTTCTGTTGCAACGTAGATTGTAGGGCCACTGACGTGGTGGCATCTCCTACTGGTACCCAAGGTGGAGGCCCCACTGAGAAGGACCAAGCTGTCCAGTGTGGTTAGCTACAAGAAATGCTCCTATTTGGCCGTCTGACCCCCTTGCAGCAGCATGGTCCTTCTCCACCATCTTCAGAAAAGTCAAAAGCTTCCCAAGCAGCAAATGCCCTCACCCCGAAGGAGCACCAGCACCTCCCACCATCCACAGCCAAGAGCTGATAGTGGATATTTCATCGTCTCCCTTCCTGGGGACATCTGGGCCAGGGACCAGGATATGTGATGGAGATGTTGTAGCCCAGGTCCGAAATCTTTGCCCAAGCCACTGGCCTCTGAAGCCGTAAAACATCAAAGTCAAACTATCCTGAGAATTTTTCTCTTTTTTCCTCCTTCCTTGCTCCCTCTTTCACCCTCTCCCAGG
This sequence comes from Larus michahellis, assembly GCF_964199755.1. NCBI lineage: Eukaryota > Metazoa > Chordata > Aves > Charadriiformes > Laridae > Larus > Larus michahellis. The sequence continues at coordinate 3,632,302 of NC_133899.1, forward strand.
CAGAAAAGTAACACCCAGACCTCCAGGAGCCACCTCTCTTAACAGGCATCGTGTTAAAGGCAACAATGGCATTGCATTTTACAAGACCTGCGGTTTGACATTCCTCACACTTGGACGCAGAAAATATTCAAGCAATGTCATCCTTTCATTGCCTATCCACCCTGGATGAACAAGGGTGTGCAGATATGGGCAATTACCATTGGGATCCACAAATCTCTGATTTGCGAACACGCCGTGCAAGCTAAGCTTGCAATTATACAACAAACTTAGAAACCATATACAGTAATAAATGCATAACTCCCAATGATACGGTTATTCTGTAGCATATCTAACCACTTTTTTTATTTTTTTCCTTCTGTCTGAAGAAATTATTCCCTACTCCACCTGTCCAACGAATATATCATCTTAATTCAGCATACCTCATCTCCTGCTGGGCAAGGCGAAAGGGATACCCACAAGCAAAGGCCAAGCCAGGAGTTCTTTAACCTAATAAGGCAGGCAACGCTACAAAGGCATCTACAATTCCCCTTGATTTTTCTCCGGGGAGGCAGGTGCTATCTATCCTTGAGGACCACAAACATCTGACATGGCCGTGACTTTGCACTGCGCCTTTCCCTCACTGCTGCACATTTCTGCACTATGGGAACTGCTGGCTCTCCCCGAGAGATGCTGAGATCTTTGGCAGCAATTACCCAGATCACCTATGACAGTTGGGTTGGTATTACCACCGCCTGCCTCCTGCCTGCAAATCCCTGTGGCCGTTCTTGGCCTCTTGTGCCAAGGATGACCCTAAAAGCCATAGGTTTAATGATCGGCTGGGCTGCGTGCACCAAAAATTATGCATAGCCATTGGAAGCTGGGACTGATCTGCTTGTCTCGTGTCGCCACTTGCAAGTCCCCAGCAGCACGTGGGACCATTAGAGGGAGAGGAGCATCTGAAGAGGGAACGCTGCTGCTGCCAAAATGGCAACGGGGAGGATTTGCCGAGGACTCGGGGCACTGGCGGTGGGAGAACAGGAGAGATTCGGCGTCCCCAGAGTCTCCGGGGTCTCCCACATGCGCCGGTAATTCACACCCCGGCTTTTACGAGGTGAGAGGAGCCGCTGGAAGGCATTTCGCCGGCTTGTGGGGGAGGCTCATGTGAAGCCCCCCTGGTGAGGGCAGGCTCTGCAGCCCCAGGCGCGAGGGACAGTGGTCAGCAGAGCTCCTGGAGTCCGCACACGCCAGCCGGGAGGAGAACGGGCACGGGAAAAAGGTCAGCGCTGCTTTTGTAAGAAACATAACATCTGCTTTGCAAAATAATAATAATAATAAAAAAAAAAGCCCTCTGCTCCAGTACAGAAATGCTTCTCTGCGCTAGGAGAACTTCTCGCTTTCAGGAGCTGCTGAGTAAGGGAGCCAAGAATTTCAAAAGAAAAAAAAAAAAAAATGGAAAGAAGATGCAGATAAACTGCAGCTCCGATGCTGTGGGCAGCGGTTCAACGAATGTAATCTGCTTTTCTGACACTCAGCAGAAAGAGAAGCAGAACGGAGCAGGAAGAAAGGGGGGATCTGATTTCACACGTTTCGTCTTAATGAGCCCAATCTCACACGTGCCTTTTACAACAAGAAATGCTCTGTGGGCGCTCGAGTGCCTGCGCGCGGATTTGTGCGTACGTGTGATCCACTGAAGGACTTCAGGGTAGAGCCTCATTGTTTAAGCACATGTCCCCGCTTGGGCACGTAAGTTAATCTTGCGGGCGCTTGGATTTGCGCTTCACGCTCTCAGCGAAATGTTATACATTTGCGTGCTGCCCGAGACGGGGAAAAAGGCAGCGCGTCGCCCGGCAGTTTGGGGTGACCTGGCGTTATTTCGGTCCTGGCACCCCCCAGACCCGCTCACATTTTTTTATTCCTCATTACATCCTGCACAAATTCCTTCTGGTCTGAGAGTTTCCATTCTTGATCTCCGTCCAAAGGTGAGCGTTCGCTGTTGAAAGTTTGTTCTAAATTGATTTAACTATTTTTAAAAGTTACTCATTGCTGAATAAATATGCCTTTCCCCCTGCAAATGTGTTTCCCTGATTTCCTCCTCCGAAGGGAGCAGCGGGGATATAGTAAAACATTTTAGAAAGAATAGTCTGGTTGATACCAAGGGAGCTAAATGAAAGAGAAACAAAGAAAGCAAACAGGATATTTATGGCAACTCCAGAGAGCTCTCTGTATGTAGCCATTAAAAATAGCCCTCAAATGAACAATATTGGCTTTCTGCTCCATCCTCAAATACAGAGGACAACCTTTGAAAGACTCGTACGCACATCCAAAACTTGCGTGGGTAACTGTGGATGGGCAGGTGAAAAGAAATAACTCTGAGCATGTTCCTAATGCCCATAAAAAGCATTTTGACTTGTGCACACCCTGGATAACACATGCCGGTTTGTTTTTCTACGTAGCTTAATCATTCGCTGCGCGTTTCCTTGGAGAAAGCTTGCAGCCCTTTAGGGGAAAGGAAAACATCGCAAAATTAGGCAGCTCCTGTGCCTTTCCCTGCTTCAAATTTTGAGTTGCTACCCTTCCTTTCGAAGAAGCGAGGAAATAAAATAGTCCCACAAGAAAAAAATTACCATAGTTTTAATTTTCTAAATAAACACAAGAGAAAAACCATACAAGGTTCGCGTAGTTTGCAAGTGCCTCTTAAAAAAAAAAGAAAATCACAATATATTCCCAGTTCAGACATCACTAATTTACGGTGAATAGCTCCTGCTGCATTAGCGATTTTCATCTCCAGTAAATGCCTCCAAAAGGGTCCTACGCTGCACAAATGTTCATGTTTCTGCCAAAAAATAAACTGCTGTTTCCCTTTTTGCGCGCAAGCGTTTGTCATTGATACAACCCCAGGTCTTCCACTGTTGGTCAGAAACAAGCTGAAGGAAATTATTGCCTGGGATACATCTTCCTTAGACAGCTTTGTCCTTTCTGCTCTTTTCTCCGGCAAACATATCGAATACTGCGTTAGAAAGCTGGTTTGAACAAGTAAGCCAGTGTTTCAGCGTTCATTCTATTTTTCCAGCTGAATTTAAATTTTTTTCAAACATAAATGGCTTCATTAACGTCAATTTGCGGATCTGTTAAGATGTAGGTGGTCCGATGCCTTAAATATGACTGTACATTTGTTCCACTCCACCACTCTGAAAAATGCTTCAGTGGGATACGGCGCAAGAGATTACTATCCAACTTCTTTTTTTTTTTTTTCTTTCTGTTTTCAAAAACAGCTGTGTCACAGATAGCCCTCCCCTCCCTTTGCTCCTCTGACCTCTTATTCTGCAATCCTCTTGGATTCCCTCCAGGGAGGGCAAATATTCCCTCCACCTTCCCCCAGAATTGTGTGTTCCTTTAACCTTGGAACAATCTTCAGCCACTAAAAATAGACTCCCGGCTCCAAACTTCGCCGACTCTTCTCGTGCCACAACTGCGTTTTGACATTTTGTTCTCCTGGGTGGATCACATGCACTGTCCCTGCCTCCTTGCCAAGGCTGACAAAAGCACAACGTGTCACCAACATTTTAAACAGGAATTCCAACGACCAGACATTTCTTAAAAAAAAAAAAGAAAAAAAAAATCCAACCTGGCTCGTGGAGAAGTTTTTCATAGGAAGAGCAACAGAGAAAAAAAATTCACAGAATTACAGACTCATGGGAACTACAAATTGAAAATCCATTAGGTCATCCACGCTATTTCTTTGACAATTCAGGATAATCCCCCATGGCACTGGCTGGTTTAAAAGCCTTAAATGACAGACCTCGTACCAGTATCTGAGAAGATTATTCACTACCCAAGGTATCTCCCAGTATTTCTGACATTTAGACTGAATTCCTCCTTTCAGAACAGTATCCTGTCCCTTCGCATCATGGACCTCATCACCACCAGTCTTTCCATCCCATCTTCCTGAACGGACTTGAGATATCGAGACTTTCTCCATAAGAAATCTGGGATTTTTTTTTTTCATTAATATTTGTAGGGTAATATCCCTGCCTGGTGTTTTATCAAAGATGGGGTAATTTGGGTAGCTTTTAGCTTTTCAGTTTTCCTTTGGTTTTGACTGGTCTTTATCCTGGTGGCTCCTTTGAATATCACTAAATCAGTCAACATTTTCCTGGTAAGGGTAGCGTGGTGTGAACTGACCACAGAAGAGCAGTTATCTCCTGAATGACATCCCCCATAGGCATCCCAATGGTTCATTTTCCCAATATTAATTTACACGAAGCAAAAAATGAGTGATTTGCTGTTTGTCAACAGTATCTCAGACTTTTGCCATTGTTATTCTTCTAGGTTTTTCCGTTCCATTAAGTATTTGTCCTTCCGTTTCTCCTTTTCTAAAGGATTTGCTGGTTTTTTTGGTTCATTTGTGCGAGTTGTATTTGTACTTTGCTGGCCACTTTTCTAATCCCTTAGAGCGACAGGGGGAGATAAAAGGAACATCAAGTCTAATGTGGGACCTCCGTTCTAGCACCGAGAGAGACATGGGAGAGAGTTGGTGACCCCTCTATCCTCCAGCGACTCACCTGTGACAGTACAGCTGAGAATTTGTCATGTCCTTCTAAGATCATTTGAGACGTTTAGCTGGAAAACGCTGTAAGTGTAAAATTTTTGCAGTAAGTCCGTTATTTGAGCATTTCTTCCCGAGGTAGCTCCCAACCATGCAGTGGCACTCTTGAACTCCCTTGTCTCCTTGCCCTCTGTTCACTCCCTGCTCCGCTTCAATGCAGTGTTTTGCAGAGACCCAGTCCCGGTCCCCATTGCAAACCTTCAGGTTCCTCCACCAAGGACCTGCTAAAGGGTCTCTGCGAAGACCGTGCTTAAGTCCGCTTACGCGACAGTCCCATTTCATCGTGCTGCTCCGAGGGGCATCCTATGGACCATCTGTGAGCATGAGCTTTTGCAGGATTCACAAATTATCCTTCAACCAAGACACACAGGAACAAAGAGTTCTAGCCTAGCTATCTGTCTAAGAAGAAACTGATTTAATTGTTGCATGGCTGTAAGGTATCTATAAAGACTACTTACACACAGAGATAGCCACAGAGAAAATTATATCAATGCAGGGATAACCCCCTGGAGTTTCCAGATTTGAGGTACGGACAGCAGGTGAAGTTTAGCTTCCAAGGTGTTCCCTTTGGCATCAATATCGTACCCTATGTGTCACCCCATCCCTACTTGAAATCAGTCACTCTGACCCCATCAATTGCTTGCGCTTTGGAGAGATAAAATGCTTGTGTGATTCAAGAGCACCAGGGTGAAAAAGGGGGTAAAGGAAAGCAGATCTGAAAATTTAGCGCAGTGGAAAGCTCCGACAGGTTGGTGGTCTGGTGTGGTTAAATGTTCTCTTCCCGGGTTTCCTTGCTGCTGGGAGAAAATACTCGGAGCTGATGGCCCACAGCTCCAAGTGAAACCATTTGTATCGGCGTCCTGGTAGCACCATATATCACTTTCATTTGAGAACTGTTCTCACAATCCCCGCTTGTTCCTGATCAATACTTCACTACGAATAAAAGTGAACAGAACAAATGGAAAAGATTTATTAACCCTGCTGATATGTTAAAAGCATTCTGTCAAAGAATTTGAAAAATGCTTCTCATATTTAGTGTTCAGAGACAGCAAATCCCTTTTGAGAAAGGAAAGGTATGTAAAATACATCAGTACCTCAGTGTGGAAATCCAGACCTGGCTCACTCTATACATTACTGATGAATAGGTATTATTGAAAACTGCATGTGGTTCTTAGCAGGGAGAGCAGCTCCACATAAGAATGAGAAAGCAATTGTCAGCACTCAAGGAGAAACGCCGGTCACATCTTTAAGGGAGTTGAGAGAATGGGAGGCTTTAAGATGGTAAAACACAAGATTAATGGAATTGGGAGAAGCTGTTGACAGAATTTCTTGAGGGGAATGAAATTGGAAAGTGATACTTGTTGGGACGCGGCCCTTGGAAATTTGCAGCAGTCTAAAGCTATATACAGATCTACTCACTGTAATAAAAGTATGGTCTGAAAAGAAACGAGTATTTGAACCGCATGTCAGAAAGTCACTGCTGGAGTGTGATTCCAAAAAGCACGTTGCAATGCAGTGAATGAATCACAGACCACAGGGTACATAACATACGCTAAATGAATCCAACATGATGCGCCGCACTGCAGGGCAATCATCACCTTCAGCATTGTCATCAGAAAGAAATAACCAACTTCAATGCGCCACCTTCTTCCAAACCATTTTTTAAAGGTTAGGCCAACACGCGGCACAACTGTCTACAGAGGAATGAATAACACCTCTGGCCACATCACTTTCCAGTTTGTGCCTTTGGGGCTTACTGGACTAGCATAAAAGAGGAGACGTAGCCTGCAGCCCAGATCAGACTAACGTGCCGCTATGGGGATGGGGTAAGAAACAAGAAAATATGTCAAGGAACACACTGTTTTTGCATGCAGATGATGTTCTGGTAATTTCTTAGCAATGTTTGCAGCACGAAGGAAAGTAAAATGGCAACGTTAAAACATGAAGCGGGTTCATGGCCAGGAGTTTGAAGGCAGGTCTTTTTCCTTCTGTGCCTGGCAAGGAGGCAGGGAGTTTTGTTGGAAGCAGACATAGTTTCCATGCCTTTGTCAACTCCAAATTCGACTGTTCTTCTGGAGAATACCTTTAATCAACTGGAAGCTGGTCAACCCACTTCATGGGTTGGGTTTGTCACTGGAACAATATAGTAACACCAGAGGCCTGTGAGCGGTGCTCCAGTTGGAGTTCTGACATTTAAAGCTCGAGATGGCTTAAGCAATGCGCTTTTTTATATATAATTTCTAAATAAGGGGAAATGAGTAAGGCTTTCTCCATAAAGAACCTTCAGCTTTGGAAATAACTGTCCCTACTCAGGATGGAAACACCCTTAGATGTTGACAGGATATTGGAGAGAGCAGGCACAATGCTCACATAAAGTCATTTGGTGAAAGAGTGGTCAAGATCTTGAGAGCGCTCAAGGAAAGCAGACCCTTCCAAGAGCAGATCCCTCTCCTGGGACACTGACGCAATGCCTACTCGAAGCTAAGAAGCTATTTTCTCACTGAAGGGACAGCGTTCACCACCAATTGTAGGAGGTCTTCCCTGTGAGGTCTTCCAAACCCCTTGTGGCCATGTTGAACCGACCCAGACTGTGAAAGCCAAAACCATTTCAGGCAAAGCGAGTACAGCAGTAGGAAAGTTAGCTGGAAGCATGCTTTTTTAAAATTTCACATCATAAAGTGAATTCAATTTGGTCATTTTTTCCACAGCACTAGCCTGGAATTATCAGGGATTATAGCTCAATACAACATGAAAAGCGTCTTACTGTATTGTGCATCTTTTTGTCCTCTTTGGGGAGTTGGGGAGGATGATTACGGAGAAGACAGAAAAGACGTAATTGTCAAACAGTCATCTTTCTTACGAAGACCTGCTTGATTTCCTAAACAAAGTGGCTTCAGAACACTTCACACTAAATGGCAGCATTTTCTGGCCCTGTTTTGATGTCAAACCCACAAGTATGTCTTTCCTCTCTGTCGCATTATAATCCAGCACCTAAGAATACGCAGCCAGCTGGATCATTCGTTGGGCAGACCATTCCAGTAAGTCCTTCAGAAAACAGATGTCAGGTCGGGCATTGGAAGGGCTAGGGAAGACCTCCGCCCCACACAGTTAAAAGAAGAGGTTGTTTAGAACAAAACAGAATAAAGCAAAGGGGTGTTTTGTGTGTGTGTATGTGTGTGTGGTTTTTTGGTTGGTTTTAAACTTAGAGCTAAAATAAAGGATGCAAAAGGCAGGGACTGGATAAACATCGGATGATTTGGACAAGCGGGTCCGAATATGCGAACAGATATTACATTTGGTCTCTAACTGTCAGTGTAAAGTAGAAAAGATGAAAAGTGCTATGGAAGAAGCATCTGTATGCATTGAAGAACAGACATGTGTCTTCTTGAAGGAGGCCAAGCTTGATTTTTATGAGGGAAATAATAGGTGAAGGACTAAAGCGGGTAAGAGACAGCAGTTCTCAAGGGAGTATCAAATATTCAAAAGTGACTCTTCAGTCTTCCATCACGACTCCTCATTGCCAAGACAAAATAAATTAACATCAACATTTCAAGATCTTTTCCGAGAGAAGGGTGGGCTAATTTCACACAATAAGTTGTAGAAGCTGGGGTGTGAACCCTCTTCCACCTTCTCTCCCCAGTTGCTAGGGGCTGCTGTGGTTCCACACAAGGAAATATTAATTACACGATCACGCCGTGTTTTTTCCATACAACCCCCTGCTTCATTCAAAGCCTTGGATGGAAAGTACAGCGGGAATGAATCCAGGCCGTGCCTCAAAATGGAGTGGTTTTTGCAGGTCTCGCCTCCTTTTTCACAGTAGTTGGAAGGGGCATGAACTTGTAGCAATCGGATATTTAAAGGCTTTATAAAATGGGGCCAATTCAAGGTTGCTTCGGTATTCTGGATCCAAGCACTTCCTAATCTTCTCAGAGCTTGACTTTATAACTTAAACATTCCTTAAATGCTGATTTTAGATGTGCTGCAGAGTTAAAACAAGGTTGGCACTGTGGGAGATTGTAATTTGGTATTGTATAAAAAAAAATGACAAAGAAAAAGAGCAATTCTTTAGGATAATCTACCGGAGTTATACTGAGCAGTGGAAGTTTGGACCGACCGTCACACTTAGCTGTTACCCTAAGACCTACAAGGGAGTAATTATGCAAAATAGATGGGACAAAGGACTTGAAAAACTTCATTGTATGGAACAGTCCTACAGCGATCCCATTAAATGGCAGGAAGAAGATGTGCCGTATCTTCGTTTTCCTTCTCGGATAAATGAGCGTGTGTAGTCCTTTCATTCCCGTGTTCCTTCTGACTTTTTTCCCTTCCACGTAGAAACTGCCTTTCGTGTCATGGGCGCTGAAAGTCCTGCCCCATTCGGAGTGTGAAAAGACATCAGGATCCGGCTCCGTTAAGATTTACGGGAGCAATTAATCAATCGCCTCTACACTCTCAGTGAGCTGGGCCTGCCCCAGCATTGCCTGCCAGGTTCGGCCAAACAAGTATTTGATCTGAATGTGCTGCAGCAAAACCCAACATTTGTGTATGATTACCCAAATTACAAAGCCATTTTGTAACATGCCCATAACGAATTAAATGAAAAAATATGTACAATAATGATGCCTTTATTTTCCAACTTCTCTTTTCTATAGCTAATGAATAAATTGAATGATTTGGGCACCAAAACCTCCAGTCCACCTTGCCCTAAACAAACTATGGAGTGATTGCAGAAATGAAGAGGTAATTAACTGGGAGTTAGCTCAACCAGCTGCTCTCTGTATTACTGAAGCAGACTAAGCCTTTGGCAACTTGGTTTGGTAACACCCCTCGGCAATTTTCAGCATGTCTTTTCTCAGAGTCTTTAACGTAGCCAAAACCCCAGGAATCCACAGGTTTTTAAATGATCAAATCCACAATTCTGCCTGCCTGTCATGTTCGTGCTGCAGACTTAGCGGATCTCTTAGAATAAGGTTTACAGCACGTCTTCTGGATTTGATTAGAAGAAAATCTGTACTTCATCTTAACTCCTCCACTTTTTCTGCCCTAGACCTGAGGAATGCAATATTGGCTTCTCCCTCAGCAACTCCCACGTTTGTAGCAAACATTATTGAGCTGGGTTTCTATCTAGAGTGCACTATTTTAAAATGTTCTTATTCCCACCTGAACGCCATGGCATCTGTAGCATTAAAAATTTGTATTAATTCACATATATATAACTATTAATGATGTATATATTTCATAGTTTGCCTTAAGCTTGGGAACCTATCATGCTCAAAACTGCCCTGTCTTCCAGGCTGCATTTATCAAATTAATTTTGCACACTAAATAAAGAAGTACTGATGGCAAATTCACTCCCTGCACACAGGATATAAAATATAGGTGATTAAGTAAAAAAGATTTATTCATTTAAATTTATTTATAGAGATTACCCAAGAGCTTTCCAATTGGTTTAGACATGTGAAACAACAGTATACATTAACCTTTTTTTTGTCTCACACACACACACACACACACACATATAACATAATAAAAAAAACCAAAACAGAACCAAAACCAAATTGATTTGGATCCAAAATCAATAGCCGATGGCAAGTTAGGGTCTTCTTCTTGATATTTCATTTTTACTTTAATACATGCAGCCTGTTTAGCTATGAACATCAATGTTCCATGAAATACTAGGCTTTCAACTAATGTTAAACCTCCTCTCAGCGGGACAAAGGAATGCTTTTCTTGATTTCTGTGGCAATAGATTTTGGTGAATCTCATGTCATCAGAGTTCCAAGGATTTGTGCCGTCCTCTATCCTAATATTTTACCTGTTATACGATTGACCTTAAATAAAATTCCCAAGTCGATCCCCACATCACCACTCAAGTAAATCACATCTTAAGTGCACAGAGAGCACGGGTGAGAAAATTTCCCACACGAAAATTGCAGACGCGTTGCTCGGGCAGGATTTCTTTGCTGTCTGCTGATAATAGCCACTGGAAGTGAGCGGAAGGGGATGAGAGGTGATATTAGCAAAATGCAAGCAGATAAGGAAAGAAAAATGGGATATGTTTATCATTCCTGGCAGGGATTCAGTGTTCTGTGCTGTATGAGATGGTTCAGATTCCAGAAAAACTACTGCATAGGTGTAGATTGCCCTGAAAAAAAAAAACAGACTTGGTGTCTTTTGATTTCAGTTTGCAGAGTATCTAAAATATCAACTACTCTTTCTGGCTGCAGGTGAACTAACCCACGGGGGTCCTGAAGTCGATTGAGGCTTTGGTAGCTCACTGCTCAAATTAGAATTGCAAGGCTATGGACGTCGAAAAAAGACCCGCACACATCTGTGACTGAATTGAGACTGAAAATGGCTTTCATTCTGTCATTCAGCTATTTTTTATGTACCTGATTCATCTTGCTTAACGCTTACGAGTCCTACTCACGGATCAGGAATTAACCACTAGAAACGGTGCAGAAAGCGGTGAACCCCCAAGGAGCTTTCTGAAGCTACTAGTACGAAAAGAAGGGGCAGACATACCCATTTCTTCTTCTTCTAAGCTTGAGAGAGACTTAAGCTATACTGGCTTTCAACAAAGAATTAGTGTTCACTAAGGTGTATTGATCAGCCTTTCCTCAGCTGGAAGATCTAGAAGAATTAAAAATGGGGTAATTGCTTTAGAAAATGGCTAGCACCGTTTATTTACAAATAGCACGTCAGGTTGATTTGGTGGTGAATGTTCAGGGTAGGCTCCAATTCCCCAATCGTGCCAACGACAAAACTTATTACTTTAATGCAACCACAATCACGCTTCTGTGCAACTTGATTTTTTGGTATCAATTAGCCAGGAAAGCCTTTTGCGTAAATCCCAGTTTGCTTTTGGTCCAAAGGCCACATAACTCAGGATTTCAGGTGGGTCTGCAAAAACGAAAGTGAAACTCATCTGAATCTGCATAATTTCCTCTGAATTGGTTATCCAGGTCCAGCCTTCGGCAAGCCTAGGACAGTTAGTTGGAAACTCAAAAACAATTCCGATGAACCCTGGTTGACTTTTCAGTGTCAAAAAAAAGCCAAGATCAGGGCAATTTTTACCTGGTTTCCAGTTTCACAGGTACAGCTGGTTGAAATTTTTCAAATCAAACAAATCACGAACATTTGGCTTTTCTCCAAACATTCATGTGTTCTAACGAAAAAAAAAAATAAAATTTTTTTCGACCTCACTACTTTCTTTGGAAAAAATTCAAAAAAATTCTTCAAGATCAAAAGGGGAAAAAAATAAGGGCCTTCGCAGTGGCCTCCAAAATACATCTTTTGTTTACTTCTAGGCATTTTTTGGTTTTGTTTGGACAGCCACAGCAAGTGTTTTGACTGGTCACCTCGGATAGTTGTGTGCTTTAAATTTCCTTCCATTCATAGCTGAAACACTTCGGGTCTGATTTTCCGATGACAAAGCCAAAAATACTCTACTTCTGGTCATCATCTCCCAGGTTTTCTGGGGCAATAAAAAATGATTTATCGTAAAAGAAAACAGGCTGAAAAACGTTATCACACTTGTAAATGTCCCAGTAAATCTTTAAACCCTGCTTTTCACCCTCTGCTTTTAAGCAAAGTTTTTCTAAGTATCAGTCAGGAAGGTCACAGCGTATCATCGTGCGTAGCTTAGGCAAAGATTAGCTTCCATTTCTTGAAGAGTTCGTGTTAGATTATGTAGCAGATGCTGTTGAAAATCCAAAAGGTGCAATAAATCCCCCCGTCCAGCCCCAAGAGAAAATGGTCTGAGTGACTGCCGACGGTGGAGTGAAAGGTCCCTCTGTTGCACAGCTCCCCACCTCGAGCCTCGCGGTGACTGCATGTCGTCAGGAACAACCTCTCCTCCCGAGAAGCTATTCCTCCTCCTTCTACGAAGACTGCAATCTGCACGTTTTACGAACGAGCGCCTGGACCCCTCAACATGGGACTCGGTCTGTCCTTCGGGGTCCAGTTGGAATATTTTTCAATTAATGGGTACTCCGTAGATGGTTGACACCTCGGCAAGCATGTTCTCTCGAGCTGCTTTTAGCCAGAGACACGCAGCTTAAGCTTTTCAACAGCTGCTTTATCTCTGCTTCTCACCCCTACCCCCACCCCAATTTAAGTTTAAGATGAGCCTCCACCCCCGAAGCCCACGATATCTCACTCCAAAGTCCTGTCAGAGCCACAACCAAGGCCATAAATTTCCCAGCTGGGTCACAGTACTCCCTATTCATTTACTGAAACATTATAAATGTGTCCAGGCTCCGAGTGAAACCTAATCCCGACATTCCCCGCATGGCGATTCCTGCAACTGATGGCAGGGTCATCTGGAATTACCATCGCCTTATCTGATTGGGAACTCATCACCTGCGTTTCAACACCGAGGGCTCGGTAATGCCTCGTAAAATCGAGCCCTCTGCTATCTCAGGTCTGGTGCTTTGGTCCAGAGCAGGCATCGGCCATTGCAAGTTACACGGGGTGCTTGGTCCCGCCTGGCCAGGGAGCAGCAGAGATGAGCTGGCAAAGAGCGAGGGTCTCAAACAGGTCCAAGGATGGCAAATAAGGAGGGGAAGGATGGGGAACGTCACCCCAAGACAAAGAACGGTTGCAGTTTGAAGCTTGGCAAAGCCAGAGCTCTTGTGGAAGGGGGCAAAGCGTAGCCGCTGTGAAACAGCATCGTTTCACTGAGACTAATAATTTATGTTCTATTTTAGTTCATATGGGACCCTCACCATGTCGTATCTGAACATCTTCTGGTAGTGGTTATGTGACATCATGCAACATATGTCTTTCCTTTCTCTCATCTTGTCCTTGAGGGAAATTGAATCCGAAGTGCAGTGGGTTTTTTTGGCTTGGCAGGAGAAAGGCTCGGCTATGGGGGTTTTTTTAGGGTTTTACTTCCTTTTCATGCAGGGAAAACCAAAAGCCATCAGGAATCACACCTCGGGCTTCACAGTCTGAGCACAAAGACGTGCAGGGCAGCCACGTTTTGAACTGTTCGACTTAAACCCACAGTTAAACACTTTAAATGCTTTGAACGCCACCCGAGGCCCTGCGCAGGTGCAGGGACCAGCTCCAGGTAACAGCAGCTTGAGCTGCAACCCTTCCATCTTCCAGGGCAATGCTATCTGTGTTACTTCCATCCCTAGATATGAAACAGCAAGTGCCTCCGAGCTGTGTGCTAAATAAACACAACCCAGGAAAAACTCAAACCAAAGGGCTTCACTTCCAGCCAACATTCCTTCCCCCGTGCCAGCCATTCATTCCTGTAATATTTAGTGGATTGCAAAGAGATTTTGGATTTCCTGTCAGGTTTCTGTCCTTCGGGGAGTTAATTATGACTCGGGACTCAAGGAATGGTCTCTGCTGCGGTGCCACGCTCGTGCGTGTGTCGCTGCTCTGATTTATCATCGTGCCTTTGCTCCCCTAAAAGGTCCTGTTCAAACCTCCAAAAAAAAAAAAAATAATCAGTGAATTCACTGAGCTTGACTGATTGATTGGCAGAGAGGAGGGGACAGGAGGGGTGATGGCTTGGTCTGGACTGGTGGACGCTTCTTACATGGCTGAAGAGAAGAGAATGCAAAAAACAAAGATTTCAGTGCCGCCGTCTCGTACCCAGCTCCCACCACGTAACTCCATGGCAGGGAGGAGGCAGGAGCAGGCTCCAGCCACCGCCAGCCTCAGGGACACAGGTGAGCTCTCGGGGCTGCCCCGGCCCCCCCCCCGCATCACCTTGCACGAGTCGTTCAAACCGTTCCTACCCTGCGGGGAACGCAAGTAGATGCACTTAAGCCTGTTTCCAATGAATTAGCGTGGGTACTCCTGGCATTGACCACTGAGCTACTCGCCCAAGTATTTACCCAGCTTCTCAGGTGGGTTTTCCAGCCATGCTGAATTCCGTTCTACTCGGCGACTGCCGTGAACACATACACTTAAGTCTCTCTGTGAGCAACTTCCCCAGCTGTAAAATAGGGACAGTGTATCTCTGCATTGCAGGGGTGAAAGGAAAATAAATACGCTAAAGCTTCTAAGCAGCTTAGGTATTAAGAAAATGAGATACATCTGTGGCTAAAATTTATAGATAGACCGTTTGGATACAATCTGATTAGATTTATCCCCTGGTAAAGTATTGTAATTTCTGTAAGTTCAAGAACGATACTCCTGTCCCAGTGAAGGAAAAATCCCTGCCAGCTCCGAGGCTTAGGCTACGGCAGCTCCTGGGGAAACACCTGAATGAAGCGGCTGATCCAGGGAGCCCCACGCGCTTGTTTTCCACCCGCGCGGGTGCCCGTCCCCAGCCGCGGGAGGGATTTCCCATGCGCCGGGGTGGCTGCTCGCCGGCGGCTCCCCGTGGGACTGTCGGCTGTGGATGCCTTGGAGGAACAGATGCTGGCTGTGGGTCAGGTGAGGATTCGCTGCAGCGTTCCCGTCTTCTCGTTTCCCGGTTTATACCAGATCAGGGCTTTGTGGGGTGTGACTGTGGCTTTTTAGATCTGGCGCACAAAAAAAAAAAAGAAAAAAAAAAAAGGCAGAAAACTGTCTTTTGCCATGTTGGTGAATCTAAGCTGCCGTTGCAGGGCCTGGAAAAAAACGTGGCATTTAACAGAGGGTGTTTGATAACACTGGGACTGGGTTATTCCAGCACACAGAAGGGACAGAAGGGAGCCAGCCCTTCAGATAACATTTATTGTTGGGGCAATGTTTCTGAAAATACAACTATTCACAAGAGAATTCGCAGCGCTGGATTTTTCCTGGGTTTGCTGCACAGTTGGCCAAAGTCATGCCCCCGACCGAATGAGTACCCGCCAGCCAGGATGCTGGTGAACACTTTCATCTCCCTCTTTCGCTGGTGCTCGTCACCTCCCTCTGGCTCACCATGGCCTTGCACTGTGGTGGCATCGCTGAATCCTTGAGACCACCAGCCACCCTCCTCGCCTCCGATTCGACGTTAGGCTTCACACGTGAAAAATAAACACTGCAAATCCCAACAACCATTTCCCACCCCAGCAGGACTTTGCCCGTCTCTACCCCTCCAAACTTTCTCTTCTGCTTCTCCGTGCACGCAAAGCCACCTTTGTCACCTTCTCCGCTGCGGTCCCCATACCAGCCCTGCCAGGGTTGTGGGCTGTTTAATGGCCTTGTGACTGTTCACTGGGGGGGTCAATCTGTGGAACCCCTAGAGGAGGCATCAGCCCGGTGCATAACGAATCTCTCTGCAGCTGGGGAGGTGTTTTGCGTAAAGTGCGGCAGTTTGACTGAATCTGTTGGCCACCTTCGCTGTGCTGCTGTTTCCATAAGCACAGTCATTTTTATTAGCGCTCGAACAGCGCTTCCGAAAGCACTTCTGTCATCTAAAGGCTTTGACCTAGTTGAAAAGTTTATTGTGAATATTATTTTCAGACCATTAACTAAGGAGTCATCATCTGTTTGGGGAAAGCAAGGTGCAATAAAGCAAGAAACTTAGCCAGGGCCACTGAGAGACTCATTGTCAACACTGAGATTGACTTCCAAAGGCGAAGACCACCTCTTTTTTTTCATGAGGCCATGTAAAAATATGGAACTAGAATTAGACGTTAGCTGGAAGTGGGTTTGTAAGCGGAGGCTGCGCCTTTTCTTAGCCAGGTTGCGTGTCCTTGGATCATCACAACTACAGCAAAAGACCTCTGGAGAGCTACATTTTGACAGAAGTAGTAGAAGGTTTGAGTGGTCTGTGAGCCATCAACCTCAACTCCAAAAATAATACGGTTTAAAGGATTAGTCCCTAATTTGTTTTCCCCTCAGACAAAAGCCAAAAGAATGCTGCTGTCTCAGTCAAAGTCTCAGGCTAATTGATTGACATTATTAACTCAAACTTGAAACCATAATTTTTGCCCAGAAATCAGCTTGAAATTTCTCGCTTAAGACCCGGAGATCTGTCTGATGTGTGTCTTTTCCAGGTACGTCAGCCTAATTAATAAGAATATATCGCCTGCTGCTAAAACCTTGCCGTGCTTTTGTCTTTCTCCCATCACACCGACAACGAAACGTTGAAATTTGGTGCGTCGCAAAATAAGCTCCTCTGGCACGCTCCGCTCGAGGAGGTGTTTCAGCAGGTACGCGAAGGGTCTACTGATCTTCAGGTGTGAAGATCAGCACCCAGAAGCTGTGTAGCACCCAAAAAGCAGCAGAAACCATCATTTTGCATGAAACTTTGCAAATAGAGAGGTTTTATCCGTTCCTTTTTTCGCTTCCCTGGCCTGTAACTCACCCACAACATGGCCCCGACACGCATCTCCTGTCCTCGGGAGCATCGCGTGCAGCGCCGCCGTCGCGGTGCCTTTGGACACGTGTAATTGGTTTGGAGGAGAGCAGGGAAAGCCTTTCCCCGGAGAGGTCCGAAGGACTCCTTTGGGTTTTCTCAAAGGCTTCACTGAACTCCCACAGAGTTGAGCACACCGTAATTAAGGAATTTTTAGCAACGCTACATATAAAATTGGAGCAGGTGCTCTCAATAAAGAAAATTCTTAACCCTGCTCATATTTATTTCAGTTCCTCTCCGTCTGGGCATGAAGCCACCATTTCAGTTTCAAGCTTTCCTGGCTTGCTGGAAAGGGTGAAGGATAACTTTTCTTTTTTTTTTTTTCTCTTCCCCCCCCCCAAGAAAATGTGGAAACAGCTTTTAACATCAGCCCTGGAAGAAGGTTAGGTGATTTGCCAGCAATACTTCTGAAATGAACTGCTAGGCCACCTAATTAAACAAACTCTTCCAACATTCTTTAAGCGCCTCTGTCCAGGAGTGCACGGAAGGTGGATTTTGTCCCTTCGGAGGGTGGCATGAAGAAAGGAACTCAAACAGCCTGATCCTGGTTGTCTCCCAGATATGGATTTATTTCAGAGATGAATTCCACCTGCAGAAGTTACCCCTGGATCCAGACGCTGCGTGTTTGAGCATACCCAAAAGTGGAGTTGGAGCTGCTGGTGGCGGAGAGAGCTTTTGCCTTCGGGTTATATTGGGAAATGCCTAGTTAAATTTGACCGATTATTTTCCCTGTTTGTGCATGTGAGGTGCCCAGAGTCCCGCGTCTAGGAATAAAAGCAGTTCCTTGTCCTCTACCTTTTCACAAAGAAGAAATTTTGCTGCGCAAAAAAAAAAAAAACCCCGCAAGCGACAAAGTGCCAGCACGCGGCCGACAAGTCAGCGGAGCCATATTCGCGTTTTTCATAATTCGTGTGAGCTGCCATATCTGCTAAACTGCTTTGGGCCGCTGGACAAGTGTGGGGTGAAAAGGGAAGGGGAAAAAAAAATAAAATTAAAAAAATAAATAAATAAATGGACTGCCAGGGGAGAGGGAGACAAACAGGCCATTCATAAAGGCATCACTGCAGCGCTTTATGGCATTTCACGCTCGCGGAGAGGAATCACTGGGAAGACTGGGAGGGGGCTCCGTGTTAACCACGGCACGGGTGTTGACCTCTCCTGCTGCTTAAAAATAGATGTCTGCCCCCACCCCACGGCCCGTCTCTTAAGGTGGACCCCGCTGAGAGATGCGCTGGGTGGGCAGCGAAGAGGAAAGTTTTGCTTTTCCCACTTTGCTGAAGTGCCCGGGGCATGTTTGGAGTCAAATCATGCTCCTATTTTTATTATTTCTGACTCATTACAGAGGTGGGGGGAAAAAAAAAATGATAGGGGCAAAATTAAAATAACTTTGATTGATTTGAGACACTGCGTATGAACATTGAACTTTCCTAGTGTAGCTTTTCTTACAGTTTCCACAGCCACCGGATTGGGTGACTTGAAGGAAAATATTTCTCGCTTGAAATTATTATTTGAAAGATTTCACAGGAATCTTTTTTTTTTTTTTCTCCGCCGGAATGGATGGGCGAGTTCCCAAAGCAATACTATCAGCTGGGAAATAGATGAATATCATTTTAGTCAAATCATTTACGAAGAAACGTCTTGTAAAATCTGCCAAAAGCATTGTCCTACGAATTTATTCAACAGACTCCAGTCACTGGTGGCTCTGACGGCAATCGAAATACTGCAACGCTTTTTTTCTGCCAACGAAGTAGATTTTTTAAACAATTGGTTATATGCTACTAAAAAATCAGAAATTGCTTATCTGCATGCATGAAACCTACTACTTGCGGCGGAACTAGCTTACTGCTTAAAAAAACCCCACAAAACAGTTAAATATTGCTTAAGAAATTCAGTAGAAGAAAGAATTTAAGTGCTTCTGTCTGAAAGAAGATGACACAATCAGACGCAAGTTTAAAGCAGAGTTAGGAGCACAGCCTGTGTCTCTGAGCTCGCGATATTCAGGCTTACAGATAAAGGCTTTTTCAGGTGTAGTATGTGAATTAAATATAAAAAGTCCTCACTAATTGGGAAAATAGAGGGAGCGTTAAGTAAAGTTATAGAAGTTTGGATAAGAATCGACTAAGTGGGGAACTGTGAGGAAAACATTATTCAGAGGAGCAGAGAGAAATTGAAATATTCGGTGAATTTGGGAGATTTTAGTTACAAACATCCTACTAACAGCACTGAAATACAACAGCGAACACAGATAATTTTTTTTTTAACTTGTTTTCGTTAATCAGAGAGTGATGAGCTACCGGCTAGAGAATCTATCTTATCTTTTCCTTTCACTTACAATTTTTTTTTCCCCAGATTCAGCCCCAGTAAGACCGCACTTCAATAAAGCGATATTTAACTTTGGTATTTCATGCAAAGATTCGCTCAGAGGTCTATCCGTAGTATCTGACGTAGGAACCATGCTTTCAAAAGATCAGATATTGTGTCATTGCTTTCATTAGAGAAAAAGAATCAAACCCACTAAATCCATAAACTACCATAAACTAAATCCACAACTACCTGAACTACACCGATTTAGGGAAAAAAAATAGCTCCCTAAGTATAACTACCAGCTTCTCAGCCTTTGTACACCTCGTTAGGCTTCTTCGACTTCTTCATTAGCCAAAGGCTGTGAAATTCCGCCCTTTTTGATAGCGGCTACAACTCCGCTTGAGGAAAATAATGCCTCCGATTATTACCCACGTTGCTGAAAATTCAATATACCCTTTGAATTTCACAGCCTAAGCTCTTAACAACCCCTGAAACCCCATTCCTGCTAAGTGCTACAGAACTTGCCTAATTTCATGGCGGGGGCAGCCTGGTCATCTATTTATAGTGTTGAGATGAACATTTGCTGCCGTACACATGGAAACAATTGGGAATGCAAAGTGGCTCACGCTGGGGCACAGACTGACACCCATTTGTTAATCCCCAGTTTTGCCTTCACCTGAAATTGGGAAGAAACGGTGATCACACTTTAAGCGAAACATCTCCAGCCAGCGTTTTAATTAGAGCTGATAAGACACTTGGCGTGTTTCAGTTAAATAGCGAAGGCGCCGTAAAAAAAAAAAAACAAAAAACGAACAAAAAAAAAAAACCACCCAAAAAAACCCTGATTAAGTTTAATTGTTGCGCAACGTTTTAATCAATGTGGTTGGTAATTAAGTGCAAATTATGCACATAATATATTACAGATGTGGAGCCCCCCTTTCGAAACATAGAGGCTATTATGGGATGGAGCAGGGGTTGGAGGGAGGGGGAAGAAATTTGTTGCTGAAGTTGCGGTGGAGACTTTGGTTACCCAAGAGCGAGGGTGTATAACTCTGTACGTCGTAGCAGTTTCAGCATTAGAGCTTATTCTATCAAGAACCTTCTTTGTTGTTGGGCCTCAAACCAGCAGAAAACGTAGAAAACTCAAGCCTTAAAATATGGGATGTTGGTGAGATTTGTGATGGTTATTAGTTTCCTCAGAACTTGAGTAATACTGTAAACACAATAAACTCAAGTTGAAAGAGTCATTCCATTCTAACCCACTGTTTTTATATCTTCCCACATAACTTTCTCAAAAAAATTTCCTTTCTGGCTACAATTTCTCATGTTTAGTCTGAACTTAGAGGTGATTTTTTTTTTTTTTTTTGCTCCAAAGCTGAAATAAAATTAGATTGGCTACTATAAGGTTTAAGATACGAGGAAGATTGTTGAAATGGACCGCCTTGCTCTGTGTGTGCTTCTGGCATCATATAAATAAATAAATAGTGCAAAAAAAGGGGGCTTACCTATTTTTCCTTTAGAATTCAGCTTGGAAAGAGTAAAAAACTCCTTGGCCATGGGGTGTGCTGCGGTGAGGAAAAGGTTTCTAGAAGCTCTGAAGAAATGTGATTAAAATAAATGATTTCAGAAATCAGTTTTTGACTCTGCGTCAAACATTAACTGTGAAGAGACACGGAGGACTGTGTGCGCTCGCCCACTTTGACTCAGTTGTTTCTGTTTTATTATCGGCATTTGTGAATGTAGCGCCATTCGTCATATTGCTGCGGGAAGGACTCCGAGCAGCAGTAAGGTAGTAGGATAAAAAGATAATCCTTTTACCAGAAAGGACTGATTTTCAGTTTTTTGGAAGAAAAATGCAGCGCGCTCTCTTGCATTTGATCACCTGAGGTTTGCCACGGGCCACACGTTCACCACTCTTTGAGAAAGGGAAGTTCGATAAATCCCATTTTGCAAGTGGGGAAACTGAGGCACGGCGGAAAAAAATGGGTCGATGATGGTTTCTCAGAAAGCGTATGATGGTATCAGCCTGGCTCACCAAACTTCTGCCATCTGTTTACCCTCAACGCTTTTTTTTTTTCTTGTATTATTTTCTCCTCTTTTTTACCTGAGCTAAGTCATCCGAGCAGCATACGTACGTAATACTAATTCCATTGTTGGGCAGACTCGTGATTCTAAGCCTTCTGTCAAGCTCTATAAGATATTTCAGCCAGAATATGAGGTGTGAATAAAAAGAACTGTTAAAACAATTGGGGTCAGAACCTGCCCACTGGATACGAGAACTCCTGTGGACTTTAATGGGATTATTTGCGTGAATAAAAAGAGCAGGGATACCCCATGGCTTCCTCATTTATTTCCAGCAAATGGAAACCTGGTGTTATATGACCAGAAGAAAATGAAAAAGAGGTGGTTGGAGTGTGGTCGTTCTCCAGTGATTTTTGTAAGCAACTGAAAACCCCCGAATTTCCACAGAAATGTTCTTGTTTACTGACGAAAACCCCAAACCTAACACTTTTCCAATTTTTAACAACTGTTCTTCAGTTACTTCTGGTTTCTGAAAATTAAAGCATCTTCAGATATATCCATATTTTTCTCTCTTTTGGTTTTCAACCACTCCTTCCTTACAGAATCCAGTAACTAAATCATCTTAGCAGAAATATAAATTTTCGCCAAAAAATTCAGTTAGAAAAAAAGGCCCTTTTTTTTGTGTTCCAGAGAAACGCTGGAAGGCAGCTCAACTTGCGATAATAATTGTAATATCAGACAAAGGTTCGAGAGGAAATGTTGCCGCAGACCAGCCCAGGTAGAGCTGTGCAGATGCCGTCGGTAATGTACCCCAGCCTGCGTAGGGAAAGGTCAACGGGAAAGGTATCCCCATGCCCTCCTCGCTCTACAGGACAATGAGGTCCATATGTTGCGTGTGCTCCCAAGACCGTTGAGCCTGGAAGAAGGTCAGTAATGCAGAATTATGGGGAGGAAAGTGAAAAAGCGAGAAGAGGTTTACAAAGGCCAAAAAAGCAAGGCTTTCATTTTATATTCAATTTATCTTTTTGCCTCTGAAAAGGGCACAGGGGTTGGAAATTATGATTGAGTTTTTTAATTTTATTAATGGCAGGCTTTGTGGTTGCTAGGGGAACTTGACCCAACCTGGGGAAAAAAAAAAATGGCCCAGCGCAGTATTATCAGGATTAATCTGCTGCCTTGAAATAGTTGGATCTCTCTCCATTGGCCTCACGAGTCCTTCCTGCTCTGCCTCTATCTCCACGACCACCTTGTTGACATGAGCCTACCGCTTAATCCTTGGAAGGAAACCTAACCCTTGGCCTCGGAGAGATGTCCCCGAGAGAGGGTAACCAGAGTGCAGCCGTGCAGGAGGTGAACCCCACCGGAGCCGGCGTTCAAACCTCCAGGCGGTCACTCCCGTCAGACAATAAAGCGGCGAGCACGAGCGAGACGCTAATTTAACGGGAGGCTTGATTACACTGCGATAGGGCCCTGCTGGTTGCTTCCAACAGACCCCTTTATAGTATTAGTATTTATTACACCCCATATTGTAAGGCATGGGGTTTTGCTTCTGTAGGGCAGTTTGGCTGAGCAATGAAACATAATGTTTCTTTTATTGCTCAATAAACACTGTTCTCCCTTTCACTGCCGCTCCAGCCCAGCTTTTTCAAGCCCGTTAAGCCTCTAACACAATAATCTTACATCCCAGCAATGAGAGATCATAGCTTCTAATCATTTTTAGTTACTTCTGAGGCCTCCTGGAGGCAAGATTCATGGATAATTCAGTTTCTGGGACTTTTGCGATCCCTACCTTTTTTTTTTAAAGGCTTTGGTCTTCTGGAAGGTGAGGTTCAACGGGTTCTCCTTGTCCCCCAGAAAGAAAGAAGAAACCTAGTGTTGGTCTGAAGGACACAGCTATAGAGCGTTTGGTATTTTGTTTTCCCGTCCATGTATGTCCACGTGTGGGTTTGCATCCCATGATTTAATACGCCTGGGTTGGGCCAGGCAAAGTGCTGACAAGCAACCTGCAGGCATCTTCCACACTTCTCTGCCAACGAACCTAAATCTTTTCCTGTGACATGCCCACCTCCGAGCTGTTCCCAACCTGGCCGCCTCTTCTGAGGACACCAGTGTCTGTAGCTTATTAATTGATAGTGTTATGAAGTGTTCGGCTGTCCCACCACGGTCAAGAACAAGATTTTCCAGTGTCAACTTCCCTTCTGCATTAGTTAATGTTTGGAAATTCGGTACATCAACACGCCAGACCAGCCTCTCATCACCTTGTACAGCTCCTAATGTGCCAGACCGTTATCCCTCATGCTGTAACGGGATACAGCGATCACAAATACACCTCCTTGCAATAATATTGTGGACGGGTAGCATTTACAGTGGTGAAAATGAGCCATTTTAGACATTGGTTGTGCAGAGCAAACGATTAAGGACTTAAAAAAAACACTATACAAGCTTTGAGGGCATGACCAAACATTGCAGACAAGGATGATAGTGATTACTAGGGACTTCTACGGGTTGCTCAGCTTAGAATTCTATTTTTAATTTCAATTTCACCTTTTACACCCAAAGTAGAGTTCAGCTCCTTTTTTCTTATTTTTTAATTTCCAAGGAGCCACAGATCTTTGCGTTAGATTGTGCCGAAATCTTGCACCGGATTTGCGATGAGTATGATTTATCGTGAATGGTGACAGCAGTGTGTGCCACTGGAAACCCTCTTGCAAGCAAGCGGCTCTTTCTCTGAAGTTCTCCTTGAAACATAACCTTTGCGTTTTCCTTCACGCTGGACCATTCTAATTCTCCCTCTCCCTCTTTATTTTGTAATCTTAAATAATTACTGTTGATGACTCTTTTTTCTCGATCCCTTTGTAGATCACTTTAATGTCCCCATAGCTCAATGCCAAGTATAACTACAGTCAGCGGGTTTAATTTTTTCTCTTTCTTCAGTCCATGCAGCTATCCCAGCAGGAATTTTATCCACACGATTATGTTTTATGGTGCTGTCCCCCTTTTCTGCTGCATGATAGGGTTTTTGTTTCAATTAAATACTGAAAGAATAATGACAGAATTATTGTGCTGTCTTCAGTGAACGTCATGGCAATTTTCATACCTGACATGATGCTGGCAGCTTGATCTTCCCCACAGATTAGCAGGATACTGGATTTCTCTTTAGATACACATATACGCGTATTTATATAAAATTCTACTGCTATGTTCAGCTGTTTAAAATTATTTCTATAGTTTTTTATATTTTAAAAAAGTTGTATTGAGGGGGAAATGGAGTCCTCAACACAAGAAGGATGTGGACCTGTTGGAACAGGTCCAGTGGAGGGCCACAAAGACGATCAGAGGGCTGGAGCCCCTCTGCTGTGAGGACAGGCTGAGAGGGTTGGGGCTGTTCAACCTGGAGAAGAGAAGGCTCCGGGGAGACCGTAGAGCCCCTTCCAGTACCTGAAGGGGGCCTACAGGAAAGATGGGGAGGGACTCTGGATCAGCGAGTGGAGTGATGGGATGAGGGTAACAGTTTTAAACTGAAAGAGGAGAGATTTAGATTAGACATTAGGAAAAAATTCTTTACTGTGAGGGTGGTGAGCCCCTGGCC
This sequence comes from Larus michahellis, assembly GCF_964199755.1. Classification (NCBI taxonomy): domain Eukaryota; kingdom Metazoa; phylum Chordata; class Aves; order Charadriiformes; family Laridae; genus Larus; species Larus michahellis. The sequence continues at coordinate 3,657,097 of NC_133899.1, forward strand.
CAGGTTGCCCAGAGAAGCTGTGGATGCCCCATCCCTGGAGTGGTTCAAGGCCAGGCTGGATGAGGCTTTGAGCAGCCTGGTCTGGTGGGTGGGGGGTTGGAACTAGATGATCTTTAAGGTCTCTTCCAACCCAAACCATTCTGTGGTGCTGCATGAATCTGTGAAAACTATACAATCAACATTAGTATAATTCAGGAAGAAGAGAGGAGACTTAAGTTTCCAGTAACATATTTTCTGGCAAACGTAACATGTTTTTAATTTAAATTTTTTTTTAATAATAAATTAAGAAATGTTAGTTCCTGTAGAAGCTTCTCTGCTCACTTCTAAGACGATTTAGTTCTGTGTAGGAAATTTTGTCTTCAGACTGTGCAGGTGGCCTCGCTCCTTTGATTGCTAAATATTCCAGTGCCTCTTTAGGGGATGTTTGTTCTCATTTATTCCTCTCTGTAGTTAGAAATAGTGGTTAGAATGTCTCTGTGGATCTGATTCAAAACCCACAGAGGTCGGCTGGAAGATGTGCGTTGACTTCCCTGGGTTTGAGTGAGCCCAAATTACCCTCAGGTTCTTCTTTTGGTTTACGGGCAAGTGTAACATCTCTCTGTCCAAGGCCCTGAGCACTTTTATACGTAAATGCGATGTCCTGGGCCCGAGAGCACCAGCATTGCTAACGCTCCTGCTCAGAGCTCTTCCCCATCCAAAGAATCACACATCTCTCTTAAATGCTTTGTCCTGCTGGCAAAGGGTTAAAAAATACACATTTTGAAAATAATCCCTTTGAATCATGGCATGAGAGGGAGCTCAAATATTTTCTCAATGGAGAGTTAGCGGAATTTTCTACAGATCTGGGGTGAAAGAAAAGTCTTCAGAAAGTCTCAGAAGAAAGATCCTTTGAAATTGCCCGACTTCTGTTATGATAAGCAGTTCGATAAGCCCACCCATGGTAAAGTTATTAGGAATTCATATCATATGGATCCCATTAACCTAAACGTTTGCTTTTAAAGTAAACTTCTCGGTACATGACTACCACTAAGTCCAAGCACTTCAGGTTTGAGGACTGTGTTTTTACAAATGAATCTAGGGTTATCCAATCAATTAGCTGAATTCCCTGTGTAATTGCGCTTTAAATGAATCACCTGGTACTAATGAGGCTGCTTACCCATTAAAAAAAAAAAAGAAAAAATTAAAAAAAAAAAAGGGAAACATTTTAAAATCTGTGGAAAAAAAGATCATGCTGTATATAGTTAATCTTTGGCACTCACTACCTTGGGATCTAACCAAAGCAGGTAGATTTGAAGGATTAGGCAGAAGGATTTAGGTCACATGGAAGTATAAATACCACTCAAGCTATTTGTAATTAATTATTACAAGACCATATGAAATCATTATTGAGATCAAGGCCACATTATTTAGGTGATATAGTGAAAATACAGGCTACGAGTAAGGTCGTAGCTTGTTCTTCGCCGGCAGGAAGCAGAGCGGTGCCATCGAGACGATAGATAGAAGAGGAGGAAGGAACTGAGGCTCACCGAGGCTGAATGACTAGTGCCGGTTACGCAGAAATTCAGCTTGAGAGCTTGGAAGAGAACCCAGTTATTTTAATCATCTTGCCTGCTCCACTCTGTTATGCTTTGGAAGGGTTTAATACATACGCTTCTGCCATGAAATAATTTATCTCCGTGCTATATTATTGTGCTATTTAGACATATTATAGGCCTTATAGAAGCGTAAAGGATTCCAGGCTAAATGGGCTATTTGTCTGTCCCAGTCAGGCAACACTTAGCTATCAGTGGTTTAGTGAAGGATTTTATCATTAACTTATATTGTGTTTCTAAATGAATTCAGTTGAGCAAAAAGAAGAAGAGAAAAAAAAAAAAAAGGCAATTAAGGCCATGCTATAAACAGTGGAGTCCGCAGGCAGGAGGCTGCAGCGAATTATACGGAGCATACTTCTCCCAACCGCAACTTGATTGAAACAATTTACTGGATGTGTGCATCGAGCGACAGTGGATCTGAACGGCTGACGGGGGAGCAACGTCAGCCCTCCTTCCTCCCGCCCACCACACACTTGATTCTCCTGGTGGGAAAGGGTCAACACTTTGTCCCGCTCCGCTTCGTCCCGGTGCGAAGAGATGTTGGCGCATTGGATCCAAAGGGGCCTCCAAATCAGATATTAAGCATATTGTTGAAATTATTGCACGGGCTATTTTTGGTTCATTCAGAGGTCAGTGCCCTTTCGTGAACAGGGAGTTATTAGATATTCCCCTGGACAAACAAAGAGATAATTACTCAGCAAAAGAAAAGAAGGCGCTTAGAAGTTGGCAAACCAAACCAGAGAATATTTTTGTTCTAATGTAGAAAAAGCTCTGATACGTATAGCTGGGATTTCTGGCATGTAAAAAGAGTCTGATTGAACGTCTACCCAACTGTTTTCAGTGAAGTGGAAAAAAAATGAGAAACATGCAAGAAGTACCTACTTTTGATCACCAAGGTGTTTTGATCTCATAAATTATGTCTGAAATTAGGCATGGACTGGAAAATGTGAGTGTGTTTTCTCTCGGTCTGGGAGCTTCTGGTTTTGAGAGAAGGAGCACTGTTCCTCTACCTTCATCAAATACCTTTTTTTTTTTTCCACCTCTGCTTTCGAACAAGTAGGTTTCTCTTGCCATTTATCAGAGGTGTCATGAGTATAGGATGGAGGAGCACCACATACCTCCCTTCCTTTCTCCTCTGGGACTTCCTCCGTCTAAAGCTCAAGCTCAGATCCAGAGAGACCTGAAAATGTTCCAGTCTAAGGAGAAGGTTGACCTGCAACCTAATCTCATCCCAACTGTCATAACACTATGTTAGCCATGCACAGCTAATAAATCATAATAATGCTAGCTTAATGGACCAGGCTTTGACAGTGCCAGGATTAGAAGGGCATACAATAAACAAAGAGTTTCTGAGGAGAGAGGTACAGGAGAGCAGTGAAAAATCACCCAACGATGCAACAAATCTTCTGCTGGTATTTCCATGGGCCTCTGCCATAGGCAGTGCTGGGGGGAGCTCAGCTCCCTCCTGCTGTCTCTCTCTCCTCCTCCTCTTCTGCCAGACCCTAAGACAAGGCATGAGAAGAGGTTTGCTGTAGGAGCTCAGCCCGGTGTAACATGCAGCTGAAGAGACAGGATGGGCTGTCTGGAAGGGTATGAGAGGAGGCTAGTGAATTATCTTGACTCAAGCAGAGATTTCCTCCTCTAGCAGTAGGATCGCTCACCGGCAGGTCTGGGAGTCCGTGTCTTCGTAAGGGGGAGCGCAGTCCATGTGACCGAGGCGAAGCACTGCCCTCAGCGTACCACCAGGTTCAATTTAAATAGAGGGAATGAAGAAGGAGGGAAAATCACATCAGAAAAATATGTCCATTTATTAAAGGTTTCAGGTTGCTTTACCGAATAGATGTGCGCCCAGAGAATTCTCCCTGTCACTTCTGCAACTTCTGAAGCAAATGCCTGCGTAGGTAGAAAAGCTGAGGAGAAACTTACTATCTTTTTACTAGAATGCTTTTGGCACTGAATTGTGCATCTCTGCATCCTGAAATAGATTTTAACATTGTTTTCTTAACCCTGTCATGGGAAAGAGGGTGGATTTTTCAACCTTGGTTAATGATGGACGAGCCTGAAGACTTTTGATAATTTACTTTACAATGGATAAATAGCCAAAGTAACCTTATCTGAACTAGCCAGGATCATTTGGTTTGAATAAAGAAGCTGAAAGTCTCATGAGAACGGGGCTTCTTACAAGATTTCCATTATTTCCTCTTTCCAGTAGGAAAAGTGACACAAGGAGGATATCCTATCTTTCTGTATTTCAGCACCTCTGCTTCTCCTCGAACCAAGAAGCTGCAAAGTCATGTGAAACTGGAGATTGGGAATCGTTTAACTGACCTTTTTGAAAAGATTAAATGTGGCTGTAGGTTTAGCTGCATAACCACACAGTGATAGAGAAACAACATTCCTCTGACGCGTTTCTTCTGTTAAGTCTGTTAATTTTGGTGGCGTTATTTCTTCACTTACATATTTTGTTAAGAGATGAATCAGATCCCCCTTTATCCTCTATTCTTTAGCAATATTTTTGCTGGTAGATGTGCCCCTTTCTTAGCAGAGGAGAAATCTTAATTCATCTTGGAGTCACCCAGAGAGGTGAAAGAAGGATCTTAGGTTACAAGTTGAAAGAGTAAATTGTCAACTCAGAGGAACTAATCTGAAGCCCAAGTGAGCAAAGTGTGGTTTAACTTTCAAACGTGAACTTTTAGAATTGCTAGAAACGTCCCTTTGCTGCAAACCCTTGGATTTCCAAGACAAAAATTAAAACAGTACAAGAGTTAAGTTCTCCCTGGCCTGACTACTAATATGGAAACACACCATTTGTAAGAGGTCTGAGCTAAAAGAATGGAGAACCTGACATTAATAAATGTGCACCTCTACACAATAGTGAGACCTTATGCTTTAAATTATGTGTATCCAGAGAAAAAAAGGAGGAAAGAAGCTAAAAAACAAAGGAAAAGAAGGGCCATGATCTACACTGATGGCTGCATTTTTGTTCCTAGTAGTGGATACCAGGAGCGTATCACATGCAGAAATCAAAACTAACCATTGAGCAATACGCTGGGGGACTCTGAGGGTCGAAATCTCCATGTTTGGCTTTGCTCCAAGATGAGCAGAATAGAGCGATCTGGATCCACCCCCCCTTCAGTGGCTCCGACAAAATCGGTTCATTGGGCTTTTGCTTACGGTACATGCCAATGTGACCCAAAGCTCTTTGAAATGAGCAACTTCAGTGGCTTCCTTGGTCTTTGGATCTTGCTCTTGAGAATATCTATGACCTGTAATAAACATGGGTATCTCTCTCGGTTCATGCAAGGAGTTACCATTGATGCAATGGCTGCAAAGATTTATAAACTTCTCTGGTTCAGGCAAATTGCTAAATGTCTTTTGTCAGCTGATTCTTCAATTATTTTTTTATGCGTGGAACTGCTGGAGGCTGCACACTTGGATTGCCTGGGGATGGCTGCACTCCTGTAACATCTACCTCGTCTTACGTCAAAACAGATGTACAAATCAACTCTTGAACATTTGTGGGTGCTCTATTTTCCTGCATACTAACTTTAGCGTGGGTCCAGAAACCAGAGAAAGCTCCATGGACGGACTCCAGCTGGACTTGTTAGCCCAGTACGGCTCTGCCTCCACCCAGAGACAATCAAGGCTCTGGCTGAGCCCCAGTTAGTAAATCCCAAAGCCCTGAGCTCCTACAGATGGGTATCGGCCCATCTCACGGTGGTGCTTTCTCTCATCCACCCAACACTTGAGAACCTGGTGAGTTCATTGCCCGTTTTATGAGCTATTGAGTGGAGTGAACATGTGACTTAACTGTAATTGAGTTTTAACTGCTAGAAAAATATCTCATTTCTATTTGAGCACTGAGTTCATTGGTTTCTCAAATTTTTATCACTTTTTTGTGTGTGTGTGCATATACTATGCAGCTCTAACGACTAAGAAATGGGAGAGGACACTGTGAATTCGGAAGCATAAAAAGGAGGAAATGTAAATTAATGATGTTCTCTGCTTCCATAAATAAATATTTATGACTCCACCAATAAGTTATCCTGCCTCAGCCCTGTACAAACACTGTCTCCAGCAGAGGTAATCTTGATTTTAAGCAATGTGCCCTCAGATGCTGAGTCCTGATTCTCATTCCCTGCAATGGGAGTTAGTGCAACTCAGCTCCTCACAGCTTTAAGACTCTTTGATGCTTGAAATCCACGTTCACGTGTTTTCAAGGCAACTGGGAAATGACTTTATGCAGATCCATTTACATAGTATCTCCTGAACCTTTGCAGCATTAGTTTTGCAATGGCTGTCATTGAAAATTTATCCAAGCTATGAAATGGATTGCTGCAATGTCGTTCAAATTCCTTGACTCCTGTTCCCTCAACACATGTCTTTATTTAAGAGATCCTGTCCCTTCAGGCTCTCCCTCTCCTTTCCTTATGATGTTTCGGACCAAAGTGAAATGAAGACTACCCTCCTGTTGACATTCTGATTTTGGTTGTGAAGAAGGATGTTTTTTCTGTGAGAGCTGGATTTTCCGCAGGCAGCTAGCTGAGCTTGTTTATTCCCCGAGCATTTCAAAGCCTGCACTGTCCCGTGGCTCCACGTCATTAGGGCAGCGTTAGACCCTGACAAAAGTGCAGAGGAAAACCCCCTTGAGCACTGGATGTTACAACCTTCTGCAGAGGAGTGGCCAACCACCTCAGCCTCCCAACACTCGCCTGCCAGACCACGCAGCGCTAAGATGCTAAAATATGTTCTTTCCTGGCAGCGCTTGAGAACGGCCAATTTAGTGGGAGAAGGAAGTTGGCAGAGCTCGGTCTGTAGAAGACTTTGAAATATTATGATTTTTATCAGAAATGACAACAACAAAAAGAGCGTAAGCCAAGAGTGCTCCAAAAGCTACGCTTGTCTGCTGCCTCCCTCTACTCTTCACCAACGTCATGGAGAGAATTTCCTTAGGTTTTTCTCCAGGAGACAAGCGAGACTCTGTATAGAAGAGTTTGACTCAGTTACTGCAAACGTCTTGGGTCTTTATATTTCTAAGGGACAATGCCTGTTTTGAGTAAATTATTGACAAAGCAAAAGTGTGACTCTTCTGAGGTCGTCTAAGTGCATGAGGCTACATTCTTTCTTGCAGAGCTGGTGAAAGTAAACAACATTATTATAGATTTTGGTCATGCCCTGGCATCAGTAAGTATAGTTTCTGTGTTTGCCATATGCTCGCATTGAACTGGAACAGCAATGCGTACACAGGGAAATTGTTTAAAGAGCCAGTTCAACCTCAGTGCTCGCTGTCAAAATTATGATGTACATGATTCAGTCTGCTAACCACAAAAGAGTTTTTGTTTGTCAAGTGAAATAATGTGTAATTTGGTATATCATTTAGGAAAGCTTTTCTTTTCTCTCTCTCTCTTTTTTTTTTTTTTTTTTTTTCTTTTTTTCCACTATCCCACCGCAGGCCTGAAGTCTGCAGCATCAGATTAGTGGATAGCATCCTGCAGCTCCCCGGGACGACGGCGACTCGACGTGAGATAGGAGACAGAGGAGGCGTAAGCCAAGGCTTTAAACTGTGATTGCAGAAGGCGGCTTGCTGAGCCAAATAAAGAGAAGAGGGAAAATTGACACCCCACAAGACATGGACAATTGTTGCCACCGGCTGGGAGGCCTTAAATTACAAACCCATTTTGTATATCCAAAAGCTTACACTTTCTATTTATATATCCCACTTCTTCTGTGCACCAAAAGTTGGATTTGGCAAATGCAGCTATTCCCTGCAGGCGTATGGGTGAGGTTTTCTGCAGAGAAAATAAACTTGATTGTTGAAAACCTGTGTTTGCAATTACTCTGAATTTCAATATTCTGAGGTCAAAATAGATCCTTTAAAAAATCATAATGACTTGAAACAGATTCATTTTCTTTCTGAAATGGTTATTGGATTAAAATGAAAAATTGAAACTTTTTTGGTAAGCAAGTCATAGCAAAGCTTTTAGATAGAAATTATGAAAATATGGAAAGAAAGAAAGAAAGTATACAAAGTCAAGAGCTTGGGACAAAGGTTTCTTGGGTTAAAGAAGACCATTTCTGTTAAAAATCATTGCTTCTAAAAATGACAACCAGCTACGTTAATCACTTCAGCTATATTGAACAGGCCAAACCAGGTTTCCAATACATCTTTTGGGAGATTATTCTATGGTCTGAGAGATCTTTGCTTGGCAAAGGAGCAGGTATAAATAGTAAGAAACATTTTCTTCAGAGACTTTGGTAGACTGGATGAGAATCTTAGTTCATAAATATTGTCACAAAAAACTACATGACTGTCTTTGGACAAAAAGCCAGATTTTGCAGGGTGTTTAACGTGCCTTAATTTCCTTAGGAGTGAGGAACACAGGCTGGCATTTAAAAATAAATGAAAGGTCCCAGCCAGGACTGAGCCAAGGAGGTCTCAGGAAGCCGGGAATAATCCTTACATTCTAAAGCAACCATTCAAGGGGACAAACTATTTTTAATCATCTGTTTGCTATTTATATTTCAATGACATCTCCAGAGCGTGTCAGCACAGCTTCCACCTTGGACTACCAGCCCGAGGTGGGTTTTCTTCTTTCCAGCAATGGAGAAAGAGTAAGAAATCAGAACTTCGGTAGCAGGAATTAAAAAAAAACGGGTCCAGAAAAAACCTCATAAGTGATTATTTAGGTCCTTTAGGCATACCAGCGCAGTGCAAAAGGGCTTCAATAAGGCTAAGAGCCGGAGCCTTTCTCCTCCACCTCGGACTAGAGCTACATCTGGCATTTCACCCTCGTAAGAAAACAGTGAGGGGCTTGTTCCAAGGAAGGTGCAAGGAGGGTAGCGAGAGCCCGCTCTGCATGCTCTTTGCCTTGAAATATTCCTTCACTGCATGCCCACTTGAAGGCCCCTTTATGCTAAGGAAACTTAGTGTAAATAGGAATCAGGCTCAAAGAGCCTGGAAAGCCGTAGCACGAGAGTTCAACCCTTTCCAGTTCAAACCCTTTCAGATCAGAGCGGACCCAAACCTCCACCCAGATTTCACCCCACGGTAGAAAGTTGCCGTGTGCTCGTTAGGTCTGGCTGATAAGCTCTGCTAATTACCTTATGCTTGGGGCTGCCATGTTACGGACTGCAAGAAAACCAAGGATACGGTTTTGGAGAAAAGGAGGGGGCATGTCTTATTTCTCTTTAATTTCTTGAAAAGGAAAAGCTTTATTTTGCCTTTTTTTTTTTTTTTTTGCCTTGAAGTGTTACTTGTAAATGGAGGCCAGAATTTAATTTCAGATAGTGTTACTCCACCTTGTGCAAGTGATTTCTCTTGACACTGCACTGACTACCCATGCACAAAAAGCCCTTTATGACTTACGCGCCAAAGAGCCTGAAGTATTTTTTGCCTCTCCGAAAATGACATTTCATTCCTTCCCCCCCCCACTTTTTTTTTTTTTATCACCTGAACACTGGTCTTAAAACCACAGCACGCAAAGGCCCCATGTGAAGTAGGGAAAGGCATTCAGCATCTGCTTATATCCCCAAACTGAAGCACCAGTGTGCCTAAAAAAGCTTGTATTTAAAGGCATTGCAGCTGCATCAGCTCATATTTCATCCAGCCACCAATTTCCTTTTCCCCCTGACAAACAGGCCTCAGAAAGAACCCAGGCCAGAAATTCTCCACGTTAGCGAAACATTTCCTCTTTCCCGTTCTCCCTTCCATTAACATTATTACGCTGCTCCTGGGAAAAGATGACTTTTCCAATCCAGGCAGCATATTTCTCTCTTTTCTTTTCTTTCTGTCTGTTTTCTCCCTCTCTGGGCTAGTGGTAAGGAAAGAACTGGGGTGGAGGTAACGGGGAAGAAGGAATATGGGGGTGAAAGGAAATATAATATTTCTTCAGGAAGGAGACCTTAAAATCTGCCTCCCTTTTTGCATGCAAATGCAGAGGGACAGCAACTCCCAGTTCTTCCCGATACTGAGCGTGGGATACAAAGAGGGAGAGAAAAAACACAATGTTGGTGACAGCGTCCGTCGAGGGTCAGGTGCTCCCTCTGGGATCAAGAGCTGCGTAAAGCCCTTTTGACTGCGCCAGGGGTTAAACTCATCCCACACCTGACTGCAGCCAAACCTACCTAGAGCTAGTTAATAAGTCAATATTTTCAACCCTCGGGATATTGTGTCTTTTCTTAGACGTTCAGCAGCCTTCCTGATTCGTGCGATACCGGTTGTGTACGTCCCACCTTGACTGAAGGTCTCCATCCTCCCACCTTGCAGGACCAACCCTATGGCAGCTTTAGCTCACGCGTCTTTACTGACGGACATATATCATGACCGTAGCAAATGCATTCAACCTACGCAAGACCAAAACCAGATCTGGTACAAAAAGGAGTGATTATACTGGGCATCGGGAGAGTTGCGCTCATATCAAATCTGATTTTCCCATGCGCGTGTTCACTTCAGCCAGCTTTTATTTTCCTTCTCCTGCAAGAACTGGAAGGCAAAGTCTCAGAGGACAGAAAACTTCTCACTGAAATTAGTGGTGAAGGGCAGCCAGGTCATAATTCCTTGCCGCAGAGCAAGCATGTCGTGACTGAGCCATAAACTTTCTGTTACGCCTGTAAAAAAGGCGAACAGCAGCATCTGCTCACTCCAAATACCCTCTGGCACTATTTTGAAGTCACTTTACCTTATTGTAAGGTAACTAACTCAGGAAATCCATTCTTGAGGCACCTCTTATAAGTTTTAATTGGGAATTTTTTCTTCTTTATCATTTGGCCTGAAAGTCCTAAAACGCTTTGGGTTCATCATGTTGGGGTTTTTGAGAAGCCAACCCAGACAGCAGGTAACTTTTCTGAAAAAATGAATTATAAAGGGAGCAATTTTCCAGCAAAGAATAGGCTTGACAGAACGTTTTCTGCAGGTACTAGTTGCTTCATCGTGTACTAGTGGCTGAATCGGGTATTTTTGATCAATTAGATTTTACGCCGTGTTTTAGCAATTCTTGGCGACGAGTACAAAACACGGCTGAAGAAATGGATGAGAAATCAAAGTTTTAAAAAGTCCGGGAACGGTTCATTTCAAGAGATCAGACTCAGCGAATTTACTTTGTGTTGTCCCATTCCACTTTGACTTCGTAATTTCGTTCTAAAAAGATCGGCATGAATTGCCATTTACAGTGAGAAAGGCAAGAACCATGTTGAGCCAGACCCCTGATCCTTTTCCTCCAGGACTGTCGGAAAGGGGCAGTTTCTCTAACCGCTCTTTGTTCCCCCGTTTTTACTTTTTTGTTTTGTTTTGTTTTGTTTTGTTTTCTTGCTTGCTTTTCTGTTTTTGCTTTTCGCTCTGAGTTGGGAGCTTTGTTCAGACAGACCTTCCCTTGTGAATGGTTTCAGTTTCAACAAATTGCCATTCTGCGACACTCCGCCAAATAAGTACCTTGGAAAATTCCCAACCACCTCTAGTCGGTCCGTTGGAGCGCATTTCTTTTCCAAATCCTCGGCTAGCCATGGACCAAACCACCCGTGGGCATAGCTCCCTTGACTCCAGGGCATCCCCTCCGCAAGGGCGCTCGGCCCCGCATTACGGGGAGGCAATTTGTATGGGAGGAGTGCGGTCATGGTGAAGGTGAGATACAGACTCCGTTTAAAGCTTTGGAGGGTGTTATTCAGCAATTTTTGACAAGAACAGAGTAATGCCATTGTGTCTGGTTTTGATTTAGAGCTAGTTGCAATGCCACGTTTAAAAAATTAAAATTACTCCTATTTTGTAGGGGTTGGAAAGGTTGATTTTTCTATTTTTTGAAGGTTAAACGCAGGCAATCCTCTCAGCTTTGTGGCTTTATCGTCTTCAGATAGAGAATCCTGTTATATTTAACAGTGTTCGCAGAAATCTGGTGTGACCCGTTTTTAAAAAGAAAAAGTGTTGATAATGTCAACTTCTTGTAAAAAATGTCATTTTCTGGAAAGGAGTCTTTTCCAATGATAACACACTTACAGCGCAAAAAATAAGGTGAACTTTTTTTTTTTGTTTTTCACTAGGTGTAAAAATAAATCTATAATTAAAGCGCAGAAGATACGTAATGAGAAGCAGAAGCATTAGGTGCAGACGGACTCGGTTAGACAACCCACTTTAATTCTTTATTTGTACATTATGCACCTCCTGATGACTGATTCTACTCAGATCCCCTGAACGCCATCCTTGACTTAGTTTTTCCTCTTTAAATTTCCAGTGGAACAGCTTACACAAAAAGTCTGAACCAGTTTTGACTGATTTTGTCTGTGTGTGTCTTACCTCACGTGGTTTCTACGGCCTATAAGAATAATAAAAATAATAAAAACAATGTTAAAGCTACGCCTGGAGGAAGCTTTGCTTCAGCAGTCCACCAATGTCAAAATACCATTTTTAGCAGTTCTCATTCCCTGTCACGTGGTTGAAGATTTTTGCTTCATGCCTTTCTGGTTAGAGATGTCTTGTTTGAGAATTTTATTTCACGCATGTCATAGAACAAGTATGTTTTTTATGACATTTATGAATGTGACCAGTCTGGGAACATGCTGTCTGTCTGGTCGGGTTTAAGCCAAAATTTAAGTCATTGTAACTAGAATTTCCAATTTTGGTGATAGCTGACACATCAGCTGGGGTCAATAAATTGGCAAAGTCATCTTGTATAGTATGAAAAGGTAACTTTCTGCCTTATGAGAATTGTCAGGGCGAGGTTTTAATTATCTGAGATATTAAGCAGAAATACTCCTTCTACCTTCCCCTGCCTTTTCTTTTCATTAAGCTAGTCCTATCAAATTTACATTAACAACTCCAGGATTAAAGCAAAAAAAAAAAAACAAAATGCATCTCGATTCTGAATGCCTGTCACGGAAATCGGTTTTGTCCTGAAGTGCAAGAATCAAGCCTGTAGCATCAAAACATCAAAGAATCAGGGGTTTATGTTGCATTAAGCCTGCCTGTCTTATTTCAGCTATTCTAACACTTTGAAATACATGATTGAGAGCTGTTAACTCCCAACGATACGCTCCTGGCAAGCAGACTTGAGGGTTTTTTGGGGTTTTTTTTAATATTTTATTTTAATTATTTTTAGTTTATAGCTCAGCAACTCGACTGACCCAGGGGAACACTTAAACTAAATTTGATAGATGTCAAGTTCGAAAAAAAATAAAGACGGCAGTGTTCTTTCTCCCTGCAATTACAAATGTTTGCTGGAGACTTTTCTGACAGTATTAAGCGTAGCAGAGACCCCGGGGAGAGCAGAGAGGGACGGCGTACCCCTTCGCTGAGGGCAGGTTGGCTGATGTTCTCCAGAACCTGGAAGGGGAGGAGGACTAGGACACCGACCAGTAGCAGTTGCTCCTAGCTCCAAATATAGTGGGTTTGCCTTTTTTTTGCCCCCCACCCCCACCTTTTGCCTGAGTCCTGATGCATCTTGCATCAACTGGAGGAGCAAAAGGAGAGTGCTTGTTTCTTCAGCTGACCTTGGGAGCTGTGGGGACCTGCGAGGTGCCCCATAGATGGGTTGAAAAACCCCCAACAGAAACAAAACAGCAACAACAACAACAAAATGGAGCTTAACGAGCTGCAAAGAAGCGAGGCAACGCTCCAGGAAAATACGCAAAAGCCTGCTTTTGACAGTCTACCTGAAGAACAAATATCAGAACATTTTAAAAAAAAAAAAAAAAAGATTACGGTTATCTAGTCGTTATTTTTTTTTTTGTCTTGTAAACCAAAATATACGAAGATACTGTAAAATACACTGATGCTCAGCGAGAAAGAGGGAAAAACTAATCGCAAAGTTCTATAGAAATTATTCAGAGGGGAAAAATGCTGCATATCTCCAGTATAACACGCTGGCTAGCTGCATCAGGGAAAAGGAATGGGCTTTCCAGCCTTTTATCATTAGATCACTGGCTCAAATCTCTCCTAGGGATTTCGTCCAAAACGCTGTGAAATCAGTGAGAGTCTCGTTACTCTGAATCAATACCCAGGTACACAACGAGAAAGGACTAACAGGAATTATTAGGAAAAAAATCTGAATTTTCATATGTTGTTTTGAGAGCTTGCTTTCGACGGACATAAGGGGAGAAATGTCATAATGGTCTGATCTTTCCATATTTCTTTTCAATATTTGGTTGTGGGTGATCCCTACTCCTGTAGATTTCCTTCTTACCTTTTATCACTGGAAAAGAAGGGGAGGCACAGGTTGGGAACAAATAACGCCCACCAAAAATTAGGTTTGGTTTGAAGGTTCAAAACGGCACGTTCTTTTTTTTTGCTGCTTTCCTTTTCATATTGAAAACCTCCGAATTATTATCTATGGGAGTGTATCGTTTTCCCCATTGAAAGAAAAGGCTGAATAAGAAATGCTGCACCAATTGATATCACATGAAGGTGTTTCATGGTTCGTGTGAATGCCTCTGATGCTGGCCCAAGGTGGTGAATTTTCTGAGCGAGATAGTATTGCCAGAGGGGTGCCCGCAGCACAAAGCTCAACAGCAAAAATGCCCTGAATCCTATATTTTTCTAAGCATAAAACCCGAACTATATTTTCCTACTGGAGATGTCCTTTCCAGAGTAGGAACCAAGGGTAGTACTACACTTGCTTATGATTTAGAGTGGCTTCGCTATCTATTTCCCAGTATTATGAATTAATTATAAGGTAAGCCCTGTACTGAATGGACAAGTATTTTTCTAACATATACTTAAAGTGAAATACAAGCTGATTTATTTCTATAACCATAGAGGGCAAGAGTCTTCCCTCCATATTTTTCTTCCCAGTTCTCAGACAAATAAATCAACACACACACACACGTGTATACATATATATGTATTTTTACAATACTTGGTAACAAAAAAAAAAAAGTTGAGGTCGTCTGAATTATTTCATAATCAGGCAGGTAAAGTGGCTTAGCAGATTACGAAACCACGCCGCTGCCAAATTGTTCCATGATGATAATTATTTGCTCCTGTCCTTTAATTCTGGGTGGGCAACGCTGCTTTTCCTCTGGCCACTGGAAAAAAAAGCAGGATGGCTCTCCCTATGGTTTTTGGCTTAACTGCACACATCTGGGTTTCGTATCAAAAGAAATAAATATCGGACCTAATTAATCCTGCGAGGCTGCTGGGTACTGACTCCTGAGCAACACAGACTTTAATTACGGGTTCAACCAGGCATAGTGACGGAGTCAGCTGGAGAAGGCTGACTGTTGATTTAATGCAGTAGATCATGTCTAAAAGTATCTGGAACAACACTGATTTACATCAGCTGAATATCTGGCTCATTTGAGACTCTCTGGGGAAGTAGAGAGGGGACACCTATGTACATACGTACACCCTAACTTGGTCCGAGGCGGTGTGTAGCAAACTGTATTGCAAAACGCTTAAAAAATCCAGGGAACTTTTTATAACCGCAATTTACTGAGACGAAAATGTTGAAATGGCTTAATTGGGAAAAAAATAATGTGATTGTATATGCTTTCAAGAAATGCAAACTACTTGATTTACCAGTCCTTTATAAAAGGTTATTTATAACCGATAACACATGTAATGATTCTACCAGAAGATAAAGTTCCTATATTTCAGACAAAGGAGTATCTAGACGGCAGTATTCTGATTAGTTTTACATCTTTTCTAATTCAGCTAATTTAAAGATAGACTTGAGGGATTTAGTCGAACAGCAATAAAACTTGTCGGGAACGGGCTCTGTTATATGTTTTACAATTCAAAAGCTGTCTCTCTCCGTCTTTCTTTTACACTCCTCCGCTTTTTTTTTTTTTTTTTTTTTAGGACTTTAAAACCGTTTTGATTGCAAATAGACGAGTGAATTCAGCCCAAATGAAAGTAAAGAGACTGTTAACACTGGCCTCGGTACAGCCGGGCTTTGTGCAAACTTCCCCTCTCTGCCAACGCACCTCGAGTCTAGCTTGCAGTAACCCTTGTTATTCTAGTCCGGGATTTATCTGGCGAAGGGCTGCCAACGGTACCGAATCATGCGGTCGATTTTTGTAATGAGGACTAATGAGACCACCGTACTTATTTTCCCTCCCAACCAGAGTCCCAGCTGGAACCGGCATCCCCGGAGGTGCAAACCTGGTGTATTCATCCCCTGCAAAAAGTCCTCCCGCCTCCCCGCTCTGCCCTCTGAAGTCACACCCGTGAATCCAGGCTGGTTTTGTTGTGCTAGGCAGAGCTGTGTTTACACGACCATCCATCTATTACAGGATATTATTTTTCCAGTGGAGAATATTTCAAATATTTCCAATGAAGGGTTGGGTTTTCCCAGCCCCCCACCCCCCTGCTTTTTTTATTGGTATTATTAAAAATAAAAGAGGAAAGAAATAAAACCATGCCACAAAAATCTATGGTAAAGTAAGAAAAGCATGGAAAATTGAGAATTTAGAGGTGAAACTGATGCTGAAATGTGCTCCAGTACGGGATGGCCCTGGTTGATGCACCAATACTAGTCAGAAATCTTTAATTACGTACAACATTTTCTAAAATTCCTTGCATGTGCCTTAATTTCACACTCCTTTACGTACATACTTCATATGAAGACAAAGCAAGAGAATCCTTTAAATAAATAAATAAATAAATAAATAAATATGACAATGATCATTAACTTCAGAATACAGTTTTGCTTTCTGAAAGTATTTCATAAACACTAAGGGCCAGATTTATTGGTGTAATGGCAGGAAATCAACGGCATAAAGAACAAATTCAGTTGCAGGAATTTTCCAGAATCACTGTTTTCTTGTCCGTACGTATCCTTTATGTACAATCCAAGATCTGCCACTAGCTCCGATTTGATTTTTTTAAATCCTTCGATAAATGGAAGAAGTAAAATCGTAGTTATCTAAAGAATAGTCCCACTGTTCTTGGGCTACCAAAGCCCTTGTGAAAGAAAAGCAATGGCTGCAGAAAGGTCATTACCAGGAAGCACACGAATGCCATCAATCCTCCTCTATCAGTCCTTCCCGACTGATAAGGTTCTCTTTAGACCCTCAAGTCAAGTTCTTCTTACCTCGATATCTTCAAGTGGTCACTTAGATGCTTCTGTTCTTCACGACTGCCGTAGCTCTGGAGGCAGGAGAGCGTGGCCTCATCGGCTCCATTAATAGTGCATCTTCTGCCAATAAAGGCCAAGGACAACTGTTTGAGATAAGTGCGCTACCCCATGTCTGTATTTCAATGTTCACTCTACATTTATCGATGATATAAAAGTGCCCAGTTTTGGCCCATACAGAGAATATGAAGCTACCTCCTCACCACCTCTCTCCATGAATGGCATCATTAATTGTACTTGCACTCTACTCGCTCATAGGTACAAATGCGTGTTGGGGCACTAGAGCGAAATGTACTCAAGACTGCAACACTTAATTTGAGATTTTTCTTCCTACTTACTTATTTCAGCATCTATTTATGGGATTAAGCAACCCGGGATAAAATTTTTAACGATATTGGATCCTTTCCAGCTCCCCGTTACAACAACATCTGAATACCTCATTGCTTCTAAACATGTATTTGCCTAACGAGAGAGATGAAATGACCCTATTTCACGAGGGGGGAACTGGGACACCGGAAGCTAACATGAAGATATTCGGCTCAAATACGTGCGCGTGACTGAATTAGTGATACAGACTGCAAATACTGCTGCTTGCGGAAAGAAAACCTAAGTACCTTGTTTGGTCACCCCCAAGAAATAATCACAGCGTCAGAAAGCGTGTTGGCCTCAGCACCACTTTTTAACTGGAGATTTCCCCTTTTTACTTAGCCAATATACCATTTTCAAGAACTATCCCACGCGGTTCAGAAGTCGGTACACAGGAAGGGACAAGTGGTATGAATGAAGGCACAGAAAGTTGTTCGTGAAGTCAGATACCTTTAAAATTAGTTTTGAGCCCATCTTATTTTTCTCTTTATCTTTAAAAGCAACACTGAAGGGAGAAAAAGGTCTTGAGCCCTTTCATGTAATAAAGGAACAATACAGATTTGGCTTACGTAGGGAAGAGTTACATTTAGTGCAGTGAAATATTCTTTGCATTTCTCAGAGCCGCTTAAAGAGCTCGGAAAACCCATCTGATTAGGCACTTTGCAAAGAAAAAAAAAAACCCTTGTTTGTTAAAATGGCCTGTAAACGTCAAATTAAAGATTTATGACTCATAATGGAGCACAAATAAATAGCTGGCTGCATACTTAGAACAAATTCTTTTTTATTGTGCAATTAATATTGCTGAGATTGCTATTTAAAATGTGAATGAATTTGTCTTTCTGGTTCGCGCATTATTGGTAGCAACGTTGAGGGCAGCACCGAAAACATTTGCTGGGATGTAGTTTTGGCAAAGGGCAAACCCTGGGATGCGAGAGGCTGGTTGAATACCCTGCGCGCTTGGAACCAGTCTCTGCGGCACTGAGAGCGCTCAGCTCTGCCAGCAGACATGACCGTCGGTCCAGTTTCATCCTGTTTATTCAGCTAGCAAATATGTAGCGAAGGTGGGACTGACTGTGATCTAATTCTTCTGAGAGACACTTGCGAAATTATTGCCAAAAGAAGCAACGAGAGGCGTTGTTGTGAAGAGCCGGTAGGTCCTTTGTCAGTCGTGCGAAGGTTGTCTCGAGTGACCATACAAGCCAGGGGGATGCTGCCCGCAAGGTCCCGTTTTAACAGCACTCGAACACATATCTGAAGCTCAAAGGCATGTCAAACCATTTGCTCGTGGTTAAACACGTGCTTAAGCAATTTTCTACACGACGCTTGCTGAATTGGAGGTCAAAGAAAAGTCAGGCTGCAGCACTTCCAGTGTGTTTCTGGACAAATTATGCAGGAAATTAATTGATAACTATTTTGTAAACAGCAGTCAAGGGTTGCAGCTGACATAAATCAGCATTGCTCCATGGGTTTTGAGGATGGAGAAGCTGGCTCAGTCTTTCAACCGGGTTATCCACCAGATAATTAAGAATAAAATGGCAAAACCGTTGGATCTCCCGTGCGTGAGCACGCAGTTGCTTTAGACTATGCCATGTTACCATAGGGACTTTTATATGTCATAATGCAACTGCATAATAAGTTTTAGAACAAATACAGTCTTTCACATTTACATCGTATTGTCCGCCTAGAAATTCATCTCAACCAGATGTAATTCAGAAAGTGGAGGCGGGTTTCATGGTTATTGGTTACATCATCCAAATCCACTTGAGAAACAGTTGGCGAACGTCAGAGTTTGGCACAGATTTGGAAAATTTCATATTCCTTTGGCGGAGGAAGCTGACTAGAAATATTCGGTGATCAGATTTTCAAAGACGTTGAACCTCTGCAGCTCTTCACATTCCCATAGCAGTGTTCCAGGGTTTGACACGGCTGAGAATCTGTTCGTTATCATCAATACGTTTCTTTTATGACTCCCTTAGAAAAAAACGAATGTCTCCAAAATGCATCTTCCAGAGAAGAAAACGTGGCCAGCTTCGCCTGTGCCCTTTAGGAGCACGCGCAACTTAAATTCATGTTCATGCCAGTCCATACGTACTGGCACCCCCAAAGCACTGCCTGACTTTACAGCCTGTACCAGCCCGAAACTTGCAGTTCTTCCTACTCTCTTGTTTATACAGCTATTTTTTAAGCATGTTGCTTTATGAGAAAAATTAAGGATTTGCCCTGTGAGCTTAATTTCTTGCCCTGTGGATTTGCGTATGATTTCCACAGCATCCACTCCAGCTTTCCCTTTAAGGAGGACATTAAACCGAATTTCTGCCTCTTAATTATTTTCATGAAACATACCGGAAGTTAATATTTTGGGAGACTTTGTCTCATTGATGGAATTTGACAGAGGGATACACAGATACAACACAGACACAACGGTTGCGTAAGCCTCAAATCCCTAAGGAGACCAGCTAAAAAACACTTCGGGAGGCGCAGACTCACGTATTTACAAGCAGTTGCAGAATTGCAATTGGTGGGATGTCAGATGGGCTGTGCAGCTTTGGCTTCAGCCAGGTGCGGTCCGTCTGTAGAAACGAGAAACAAAATCGACGTTAAGAATGTGTGAAATGGGAAAATCAGAGCTTTCCGCAATTTATAATTAGGCCAGAAGAGATGATTGCGCGCATCTAATCCGCCTGCTCGATATGCTGCGCGCTCCTGTTTCTCTGGGACATACGTTCTGAAAAAAACATCCAATCGTATTTACAAATGTCCACTGATAACTTTGCCTTTTTCCATTGCAATTTTTTTTTTCTTTTTCATCATAATCAATTCTTTCTTTTCTATTATGACTTGATTATAAATATGGCATTTTGGCGATAGGCGACAGAACCGCTCTGGGCCAGATGTGCTGGCTGCTTATGAAGGGCTTGGCCATAGGATGTTAGTGGTTTAAAGTAACAGGAAACCTGAGGAATATCATAAATCAGGCTTTTCTGACTAGGTTTTTTGTACAGAGTATAACAAAATGTATTGAATAACTTAAGTATGTGTGAGCCTCCTGCCTACCAAATTACTGGGGTCTGCCAGTGGAAAGCACGCTAATTTGATGCTGGCCTCAAACAGAAAATTGTTCAACGAAAGTTAGGTTTCAGCGTTTTAACAAAAAATCAACTTGGAGTTCAGTGTTAACGGGAGCCTAAGGATTTAACTAACCGTAATGAAAACAAAGAGAGACAACATTCTTGACTTTCTAAGTCCCAGAAAAGACTTCTACTTCTGGATCCCAACACAGCATGAGGGACAAAGCACGTACCAAAGGGTGGGTTTTCTTTCTTTTCTCTCTACTGCCATGGATTTCATAAGGTCATAGGTTGACATTTTGTACTTTTCCACACTTCTATTGACTTTTATTAACAATAAACAGGAGGTACTGGGCCAAAGTCATCGAATCCATGACAGAGTGTTTTAAAATATTAAGCCTCCTGCATGCAAGGACATCGGAAGGGGCTGAGCTCAGAGGTCCTCTCACCTGGTGTCCTGGCTCTGTCCTGGCCAGTGCGGGGCCCTTAAGGAGAGGTATGAGAACCACATCTGAGCTATTCCCCACTGGGGAGTTGTTTCCAAACTTGATGGACACAATCGATCACGTTTCAGTGATACCCCTGGAGATAAATCTGCCTACGGCAGTGCAGTTCCTGGTCTGACCAGGTAAAATTAGGTATTGCAAATTGGTTCATCCAAGGCCCTAAATAAAGATGATCTATTCTTATAACTCTATTAAAGGTCTTTAAACATTGCCTGTTTCTCTCCCAGCTCTTCTCTACTCTAATTAAATAAAGGAATTACGAGAAGCCAAATGTATTTTTTTCCGTCTCATAACCATTCTTTTTTTGGGGAGGAAGTAACTCTAAACTTCCTTCAGTCTCCTCCTTTTGACCGTTTTGTGGAAACAGCCGTGACATGGTGATACATTCTTGTTCCCTAAAGCATGGGTCCCACATCAATGCCTTAGCATCTACACCTTCTCAGATGCCCATGTTTTCCCTTTCAGAAACCACCGCAAAGTCACTTTTAAACTCATTAAGTTAATAGAGTTACAGTGAAATGGCCCAAGCTTTACCATTTCCTCCATACTGTAGATGGTTTTTGGTCAATCTGAGGTGATCTCTTTCCTGCCCTTCCTCTCTCCTTTTCTCCGTGGTGTTGGTACGTGATATACATGTACATGGACCTCCTCGTATACCAGCTTCTTATGGCTGTGAGAGCAGTTAATACATTAAAAGTTCGAGAGAGCTCCTACTTGAAATGTACCCGCAAACTTTAGTCCTGGACCATATTTCTTATACTTTTTTTTTTTTTTAATATATATTTTGGTTTCTGGCAGACATACAGTGAGCGAGTGTGGCGTGCAGCGCGCAGCGTTTCCCAGACTGTGTAGCTTGGCACCAGAAAATAATTTCTTCAGAGTTCAAAACCTGTCAGGATGCTCTCTCGAAACCGCTCCACATTTAAGAAGTGTAACGCTAAAATGTCACTTTTGGAGCCCAAACCGGAGTGCCTTCAGCTTTCTGATTGGCAGAAAACTGACGGTTAAGCTCCAGGGAATTCCTACTACAGCTGCAAACTTTCAAAAATACTTTGCTGCTGCAAAAACTATAGAGTGTGGTTTAAATGAACAATATGCCCTCTTCATACCTCATCACCAGAAAGAACACGCTTTCGACTTCAGCATGAGCGACCCGTGGTTTGATTTTATTTTTTTTTTTCACCCACACGAAACAGGTTACGCAGTTTTTAGCTCAGTTTCTACCTGTCACACAAAAAAGACTGTATTTCAGACATCTCAGGGAGGAGGAAGAGATGATGCAGATGTTTGTGCAGATGTTTGGATCCTGTTCTCTTAATGCTCTATGCAGGACAAATTTAACCTCCTTGTATGCCTTGCAGAAGACTAGATCACGGCCCTATTCCATCCCGGGATCTCAGAGAAAGCCAAGTCTCTAGCTAATATGTTTATGTGACATTCTGAGCTTGGCTCTCCTCCACCCTTGTGGGCCAAATCCTAATATGACCCAGTGCTCTCTCACATCAACTGGAGTTTTGCCTGAATAAAATATAAGCTAAAACCAAGCAATGCCTCCAGGTTTCAGGCCAGCGATTCCATTTCACAAAAACTCATTGTATTATAAAAAGATACATCGGCTTCAGCCCACTGCAGGGCTGTTGGTTTTGGGGTTTTTTTTGGGTTTTGGGGTTTTTTTTTGTGATGATTTTTAAAAATCAGAACTAGGAGAAGGTAGGTCTTCTCCTCCCACTCCTGGGGCTACACCCTTCCCTGAACAAATCTATGCTCAGTGGGACTTGAATCCTCCTCGAGTCACTTAAGTCTCCAGGGGCCAGAGCTGGTTGGCACCCTGCCCTGTAGATAGAAATATCCGCCAGACCGACAGAAAGATGTCTCCTGAGGTTGTCAGGGGCTGGGTCAGGTCCTATTTACTTATAAACAAACCCCAGGTTTTATTCCAGTCTTATTTTAACGTTTACTCCTACATTATCTCCCTGCACTTCGTTCAAACCCGAGAAATGACTAATGGTTTTATCGGAACAATCCTGACAAGCAGCATAGGAAGAGCTAAACAGTCTTGGAGAAGGAGATGACAGCCCTCCAGCTGAAGAAAGGCTACTGGAAAATGCGCGGGCTCAGGAAAAGCCTCAAGCACTGATTCCTGGTGGGGGTTGCATGCCTTGGGTTTACCTGTTGCCTCTGCTGTGTCCACACTCGTGCAGCCAGTTCTGGCCATACATCTCATGGTTCCGGATGTCTAGGTTCTCTGGACAGCTGAAGGCTGCTGTGGGACTTCTGAGCTGTCCTTTGCAGGGAACTGGGAATAAATTTGCTGGAAGACTCTCTTCCCCTTGCACGATACATCAACCCCAGTCCAAATTAGCAGAGACCCCAAGCTTGAACCCATTGGCTGGATGAGTTGCTTTTGGTTGTAAGGGTTAAAAACCTTGAGATGGCATCACCTCTTTGGATGGACCATGGGTCTGTAGGCCAGGAAACGTTATGTGTGTGGAGATATCCCTGACATGTTGGGTGTAGTTTGGCAAAACGGCCTGTGAGTGGGAAGATGTGTCCCCTTGCATGGGGGTCGGTTTCCCCCGAGGCTGGATGAGGCACAGCTTTCCTGCTTTCTGAGCACTCTTGCCAGCAATACTTGAAATAATTATGAGCCAAACGAAGACAAGAAACCAGTCAAATTCATCTTTGATGTCAGTCTCTTATACATGTATTTTGGAGGTGCCGTTGAGTCTCTAATCACAGTGCTTCAGCGCTTTAATTGTGCCTTCTGCTTTTGAAACACATTACAGCCAAATGAGTGAGTAATCATCACAATCCCATGAATGAGCCGGATAAGTAAGACTGCGCATGGAGAAACCGAGAGAGAGAAAGAGAGACCACACAGCAAGTAGTGTGAGCCATGGGATTAGAAATTGGGATTTCTTTTTCTCTATGCGCAATCCACGAGGCCATGCTACCCCGTATGATCTCATGAAAGAAGTATATTTTCCATCTGCAAGGAACTCCTAACAGTATCAGCTAAGTGCAAATTAGTATGATCATTAGCCACTCTTTGAATGAGACGGCTGCCAGGAAGCCTGTGTGTATGTTTGAGGAAGAATTCCTAATGTCTGTGTGTCTGGAGGAGTATAAATTCTTCTATTCCCCTCCAGTAGCCTAATTAGATTTTACTCTGTTTATTAGAAGAGTTCAGTTGCTAGCTTAACATGAAATAAAATCCCCATGATTAAGAAGTCACGAGCAGTAAAGCTTACAGTATGCTGTTAGAAATTTTCCTTTCATATCAGCAACGATGAAATCCTCCAGTGTTAAACAAAGTGAAAGCAGCAGTGTGTTTAGATCCAGCGGTCGGGATCAAAACAGAGCGTCAGGGAGGGAGGGAGGGTGGGAAGGGGGTATCATGCCATTCAATCGGTACTCGAAATGAGAGAATTACTGGAAAAGTTGCATTTTTAAACGCATGGCAGACTGGAAGAAACATCCTTCTTTATGGATCTTCATTGTGAAACACAGCCAGGAAAGATGCTCTCCTGTTTGAAAGGATGTTCTTCAGCTCTCCTTACCTCCTTCTGTAGACACAGCAGTATCAGAAAAGCCACGGGTGGTAAGAAGGTGGAGTAATATCTAGGTCTAAGTTTATTTGAACCTCTTCAATAGATATCTAGATCTAGGCCCTGCAGGGTTTGATGGCCTCAGTGATATGAAATAGCCTCCAGTGGTATCTATATCCATCAGGAAATTTTTCTAAAGTGATGCCTGGTCTTCACCTTGCAATAAAAATCCATGGAAGGCAAGAAGATGATTGGGGTAGGATCAGATACTTGCATGAGAAATGCAGATGTCTATGATGAGCAGCTAATAACCACCAAGATTTCTAAAGCTCAGAGTTTGCCTCCCAGTTTCCAGATCTGTGGTGGCACTGAAACCCAGGCATGCATCCCTCAAAACCTCCATGTAACAGTTTAGGTACTGAAGGCTGGGGAACCAGGAAAGAAGACAGATATTCTGTTTCCACTGGCTTTGTTGAGAACAGCTGGCAGCGAGTCACACACAAAGTCATTAGCAACCTGCAATGAGGAATTTTCCAAATGGTTTTTGAGTTGATGACCTCAAAATCCCACTCAAAAAATGCCTCCGTATTCACTTACCTGTGGAAAGAAAAATACAGAGTGTTTTTTCTTTCCCCTAATAATCTGAGAAAGTAGCCTTTAATTGCAAGGTAGGTTATTCTTCTAGAGGACCTCCATTACAAGAAGCAGCTGTGTCTAGTGTAGGTTTGCACCGATGCTGGGATGCACCCACAACCTCCGAGTCCGGGCAGTCCCACTGGTAGAGGTAACCTGATCTATAGTCACAGACATGATGGAATCCTACTTCTCGTTGATCATTTAGAAAGACGTTAGGGCCAGAGTCGGGGTGCAAATATGAGGACAAGGTAGGAAGCCCGGTGTGGAAAGCAAAATCTGGAGCCTGAAAAAGAAAAAAGCAAGCTCAGAGGAGAAGGCTAGGAGTCAAGGGAAGAAGGAGACTTGAAACCTAAAGCCTTCCCAAAAAAGCAAAGGGATTTGTGTAACCCAAGGGACTAAAAGTACATTTTGGCCCACGATCTGGTTTTCCTCAGCACGTGCCCAGCCACAAGAGTCCATGTGGTTCTTCTGTTTTCCCAAGTCTTTCGAAATACAGATGCAAGAGTCTCGAATCCCTGCACATCCCTGCATTCCTCAAGAAATTGGCCCACCAAGTAGTTGTAATTCAGGATACCACCATACACCCACGTGTAAGATTCCTTAACAACTATGCACATTTTTAGGCTCAAATATTTTAGAATTGTTTTCACTGTGCCTGAGCTGTAATTGGCTCAGCTTCCCAAGTGTTGGATCATCTAACTAGAGTGATTTTTGACTCGGCGCCCAGGCACCATATCAAAACATTTATCAATTAATCATAAAAAGTAACTAACATTGTTGTCCACCCAAGAAAAACTGTCACTTACAGACTCATGTATGTTATTCCTTATGAAAGAGCTGCTATATAGAAGTTGATTTCCTGCACAGACCAGGTGGAAAATCTGCTAAAGGCAGAGGTCAAATCTAGTTTAATTTTATACCCTTTGTTAAGAATGTTCTCTCTCTCTCTCTCTCTCTCTAAAAATAAAAAAAACCAACCCAAGAAAAAAAAACCCACCCTTGTGTTCCTTTCCAAGTTTTCTAAAGTTAATTCATGTGGAAGAAAAAAAGATTAGGATAAAATTTCAAATATTAAATTCAAATGCAGGATTAATGAGTTTTATTTCAAAGCCCCAGAGGTTGTCTGGAATTTAGGACATTTTTTTAGTAGCAGACACGAGACATAGCCAGATGCAGTCGTGTTTTGGACCAGCTCAGCACAAATTTAGCACCTTGAAGGAGAAATTTTATGTCTGTTTTGTAAAGCAAACATTTCAACTTTTCCAAAATCCATTGTCCAGAAGATATTACTGTCGCATTGGATGAAAGAATGGATTTAAAATAATGCTGACGTGTTGCTCTAGCACATAGTAATTGCCCCCCCCCCATCGCCATCACTGTAAGTGATGTGGGTCCTCTGCCCCATGTGATACATGCATATAATTCTTTTTATTTTATTTTTTTTTTTAGTAGCATGAAGCAACCCAGATAAAAAAAAAAAAAAACGAATTAAACCTTTTTCTGAAGCCAAATTCAAGACAGTCCTCGCAACGCTCCGCAGGAAAGAGCTTTTTGCAACTTGGTTTCTTAAAGACCAGCAGGGAACGGCTTGGCAGAGGTACAAACACAATTCTTCTCACGCCCTTACAGATAGCATGGCAAACCCATGCTACTTCACTTCACACCCGGTCCCTGAGGCAAAGGAGTTATAGGCCAAACCCGTCCCTTCATTAAAAGATTTATCTTTTTTTTCATCATGGCAAAAATTAACAGCATTCAACTTCCTTCCCAAACAGGGTTGCTCCCAAGAAGCACCGAAGAGCGGCAGTGTTTCAGGTCACCATTGCTAGTCTGTTCAACTGAGAGAGAAATTCTCATTTTCGGTCAAGACCGCACTTTACTGGTGACTTAAGAAAAGCCGGGAATACCTGTAAAGCATAGCCTGCGGATCCAAAGCAGGTTTTCTGGCCCACAGTGTCTTTTGGACAGCCAAAAGTGTTTAGCGCTGGCCTGATTGTGCTCTGCCTGAAATCGAAGAATAAAATCCCTGTTGAGTTCAATGGAAGAAGAAGGTGGCCAACATTGAGTTTAATGCTTTATACATCGGCACTGAAAACTTGATGGGAGAGGACCAAAACCTTGCAGTGAACACCTTCAAACATTGGAATCTTGTCTTGAAAGATTCCAATTATAGCAAGAAGAAAACACTAGCGTTTCAGTTTCAGATTCTGGCTTTTCTTCAAATTGACATACCACAATCTGTAAATAGAACCAAAACTGAAAAATCATTCTGTTTAAATTCCTTCATTGCCTTAGAAGTCCACCTCACTTACGGAGAATCAATGTAATTAGCTGTAACATGAACAGGTAATTAGGACCTGGTGACAGGCAAGCTTCAGATGAACTATTCTATTTAGAAAAGCACTCACAAATGTTTTTTTCTGATTTCTTTTTGAGCTGGAAATTCTACAAGAACAGGCTTTCTTTTCTCCCCCCTTCCCCGGTACAGAACAAAAATACTCCATGGAAACAGCTTTGTTTCATGGTAGTTCTGTTTATGGTCCCCATCAAAACCAGTAAATGTTATGGCACAGAAAAATATTATGCAAAATAACAAAGGTACGTAAAACCCTCAAAGTTTTCTTTGAGTTGCAACTAAATTTTCTGGTCAACCACAATTTTATCCCGTCCAATTGCTCAGAATCACATCCCATCTCTAACCCTTTTTAACAGTGATGGAAGTTTGGATTTGAAGCTTCATTTTCAAGTGGATTTCTTTCATCCATTTGATTTTGGACAGGATGAGAGAAGATGGGTGTAATTGTCAGGCATTTTAGATTGTGACTGCCTTGAGCTCTTCTGAATGCAATGCCGAACCACCACCAAAGGAAGGGAAAAGCTCTGCAAGGCAGTGGCAGCTGGACTACCTGCCACCAGATTTCACTGACATGAGGCTAACGCCTCTTTTGGGTCTTTCTCATCTCTGAACTCAGCCCCTGACATTCTCTCGGCATTTTAAACTGAAAAATATCTTAAAAGTCAAAAATTTCCACAAAACTTGGTGAAGACTTGGAGTCTTGCCTAGTTTAACAGACAAAGCCACGCTATGTGGTATCGGGGGCACAAGTCTATGTTCCTCTTTGGCTTTACTAAGAAATATTGTGTTCCTAGACACTGCTTTGCACGTATACAATCAGTATCAACACTGTACAGTCTGACCCAAAACACTCGTGTCCAAAAGTCGCTCCCAAATCAGTTGCATCACTATGACTTACTGTGCAAGGACAGCTGGAGACTCAGCCAAAGGAAGCGCTAGCCAAAGGAAACCAGCAATAGCTGAAACGTGTCCGATGCACCAACAGGATGTGAACCCTACACAATATCTTCCTTTTTTGAGAACGTATACTCTTAACACAATACAAATATTGGGCTGTGCTCCCACCCGGACTGTGCCAGTACCTCATAAGGCTGCTTAGCTGAATAGATTTGATGGTTTTCCATTCTTGGCCTGGGCTTCAGCGTGAAATATTCCCACAGTCAGATGCTCATTTACACAGTGAACAAACAGCGAAGCACCCCAGTGACCAGAAAACAGCCACGCACGAGCCAAACCTGGGACCGGGTGGAAGCCTGCTCGGTGACCAGTTGCTCCACACCTGGCTCAGGGGCTTGGGGATTTCGTACACGGTGCCGTGAGGTTTTATGGGCACTCCATCTATCATTGCATTGAGAAAAAAAAAACAGCAAAAAGAATAAAATGGAGATTTTTATGGGTCTAGGAGGAGCTAACCTGGAAATATCATTGGCACAAATAGAGCTGTTCAGCAGACAATAGCACTCTGATATTGCCACAATTCTGTTTACCCAAACGCGGCCATCCTCGTTGTGAATTTCCCACCCTCCTGGTCCCCAGCCTGGTGAACGTCCCCACCGCCCTCCGGCTGGTGGAACACAAGCACTGCTGGGATTGCCGTGCCGACAGTTTTATTGCCTCCCTGACCTTGCTATTTTTAAAGAAACAGGTTATCTCGGTGATGTAAACAGGTCTTCCTCGTGCAGTTACGTTATCCCATTGCAGGGAGCTGGAGCCTTTGGTCCTCGCTCACTTGCACTGTCAAGTCAGCTGCATCAGGCGCCCAGGAGCTTACGGCACTGGTTTTACAGACAGCTGCCTACACCGACAAAGGGATTTTGTCTTCTCAAATCACTCAGACAATACAGCTTTAGATGTCTTCTTCAAACCTAGTTTACCCAAATTTCTAGAAAGAGTTAAACCACCCAGATTCTGACAGCCAAAGCTTAAAAGAACATCGGTGCATCCTGGCGGGGGGATGAGGGGAGATGCTTACGTGGGATGCTGGACTGAGCAGGGACCTGTTAAATGTATGCTCTTACTAGAAGTGAGAAAGTGCAAGTGCAGGTTTCAGCGCATGAATGATTCGCAAGTGCGATAAGTAGGGGAATGGCCAAAAATGGCATTGTAAAAAGTGGCATTGCCCTCCCGCTTTGAAGGTGCTCATCGCAAAACGAGAGCGGACAGAATGGCTCGACGTTTAGCTAGGGAAAATAACATATTTCAGCTGGCTGAGTGATTTATTAGAGGCGGTGTCTAGATTATCTTTTCTGGGACAGGGATGGACATGGTTTCAGAGAATTTTAACAGTTTGGATTAAATTAGAAAAGCACTTCATGATTTAGGAACTATTTATCCAAGATTCTCTGTATGTAAACTATTGACTCAGGAGGATACGAATAAAATGGAAAATGTCACGGTCTCTCTCCAATTCTAAAATTTCTGCCTCCAGTCCCAATTCCGTAAGCAAAGAAGCACCCACAGCAAAGATTAGACCAGCTCCGTCAGGAGGCCTGTCTTCAGCTCCCATGAAAACAAAACATCTTTTTCAGTCCAAGCTGGAATGGGGAAACTAAAGGGGAAAAAAAAATAATGAAATTCTTCTTGAACTAATTCAGTCTGAACACGGCCAAAGGTATCTAAACTGCTCCAGATCATTTCTCCAATCTCTATTCTTGTTGATCCCAGTATCAAGAAGGTTGTGAGACCCTATCACAAAACTGCCTGGAAGATTTCCGTGGTGCCTCTAAGCCTGCGAGGAAAACTTGAGGGACACGCAGTAAAGGAAGGGGCATCCTCTCCTATTCCACTACTACTGCTTAGCCCTTGGGAATGGGAAAAGAGCCCTATGGATCGCTAAGCACCTATGTTCCTTTAGACGAGATGGAGATAGGTGCATCCAAGGCCTCCAGGGAGTAGCCAGTGGGTGTAAAACCGCACAGTGACACCGTTCCCATAACGTCAGAGCAAGAAGAGGCGGGTTAGAATGAAAACGCAGCTCAGTTGCTCACCGCTCACCCTTCTATTTTGAAGGAGTTCAGATAAGCAAATTGAAAATGATGTCATGGCTCCCACAGGACACTGCAATTTGTTGCCATTTGCCCAGCCAGAGTACAACTCTTATTAGCATGATATAACACAGTAGTTGGGAACTCAATAGAAAAAACAAAGCTGGAATTTAATAATAAAAAAACCCCAACTTATAGCTTTTAACTCCTTGCCCTTAACACGCAGAGCTACTGTGAGTGAGCGCCTCAAACACCAGAACTCTGAAGACCAAAGAATTAAAGTAAATGCAATCAGCAGATTACTAAATACCAATGGGAAATTTAGAGCTATAGAGCAAAATCCCAGAGCATTAAAGGATTTACCGCTTGGCA
The DNA here is from genome assembly GCF_964199755.1 of Larus michahellis. NCBI lineage: Eukaryota > Metazoa > Chordata > Aves > Charadriiformes > Laridae > Larus > Larus michahellis. The sequence continues at coordinate 3,687,584 of NC_133899.1, forward strand.
TTGATGAGAAGCAAATCTTTGGCTTTCCATTTCTACCCTTAATTAGTAACTGAGGTTTATTTTAGTCTAAACTAAGTCACAAAAGATAACACGCCCCAAAAGAAAATAGAAAGCAGTGCAATAAACTTCATAAAATGCCTTATTAAAAAATAAGAAGAAAAAGGAATAGACTCAAATGGAAAATCACATTTCCTTTTGTTTTCTTGTCTTCCCACCCATACTCAGCGCTTTTCTAATAACATTCAGCTCTTTGCTGGAGAGGTTACCGAGGGTGGTAACAAAGATAGCTTTTGAAACCCAAAAGGGAGTCTCCCTTTTAGAAGGGACATTTGAGGAGCGTTCTTGCTCCTTCACAGCTTGGTTTTTGAAAGTTTGCTGTCTCCCTGCCCAGTTCCCAGGGCCCCTCACTGGAACGAGCACCTGAAATGGATGATCCGTGCTCCCACAGAGCTTCGGCCCTGAAAAAAAATAACAACTGTGTCAAATGGAGCGGTTTTTTTTTTTTAATAGAGACAATTTGGGACAGGGGGAAAGATACGGTTCTTCTGGTTAATCAGGAGATCCCTTAGCTTGGTTATCCGACGTGCCCACCTGCCGTTTGCCCCGCCGGTGGCGTACCCCCAGGGCACCCCGCTTTGCTGGCCCAGCCGGGCTGGGCTGGAGCGCGCCCGGCCGCCGAGATGCTCCAGGGATGCGGTGTCTGATTTCCTAGAGCTGCCATACAGACTCCCGCTGCGGCATTTCGAGCACGGCTTTCGCCGAGGCTTCAAGTAAAGCCGTGAAATACAAGCAGCTTTCTTCGGAACAGGAAAAGAAAAAAGAGCCCGTGAGTAAAATGTGAATAGATACATAATAAAGAGCCCAGTCACAGACAAAGCATCTGCTTCAGCAAGAAAGAAGCTGAAGGACCATCTCCCTGCTGTTACCCACTCCCTGCTTTCCTCCCTTCCCCAGTGAACCCAAGAGTACATTGGGTTCCCGTAAAAATTTACTATGGAAGGATCCGAGTGCGATTCCTGGGCTGAGGCTGAAAAGCGATGCCCAGGCATGATGGAGTAATGAAAGGGTGGCATGTTAGTGAGGTTAAGGCAGGGAAAGTAGACCCATTTAAGGAGAAAAAATTTAGGAAGATGCCCTGTCTGTGTAGGTACAGGCTCAGTGTATCCCTAGGGTACCAAGACAGGCAGCAAGGCACATCTGAGCTGCTTGTTTCTTTGTCTTCCACGGTCAAAGGAAAGCAGGACATAGGACTGGAAGGGACCTCTTGAATCATCTGATATATCTCCTTCTACGGCAGGTACTAGGTCAAACGGTTCTCATCGTAAACTCACTAAACTCCCTTAAAAAAAGCGATTCGGTTATTTGCCCAGTCTTTACCCACTGCAGCTGCACCAGAGCTTCATTTCAACATCTTCTGCTGCTTTCTACTCACCTGCGGAGACCGTTAGGAAAGACGAGAGAGACATGAAGGAATCTTAAATAAAGGGATTAAATACTTGCAGCACAAAAGCCAAGGTCAGCAAGCTTTGTCCAAGAGTTAAAATACTCATAACAGGCTCATATGTGCAACAACATAACCTCTTGATTTATCTGTTTAGCTTGGGATGTATCACGCTGAATGCCAGCGGGGTCACTTCTGTGCTAAGCCCAGTGGATAAAAGATTATCTTTTGCGCAAGCCCAACCTATTTACCTCTGTTTCATTGCATTTGCTGGCTTCTCACCTTGGTCCTAAGTTGTCTGGAGCCCAAAATGGACCACAGCATAACCGCAGTTGTGGTTTTGAGTTCCTTTGTCTGTCTTTGGAGGCTGAGATGGTGGGACTACATGCTCTCTCCTGCCCTTGTCCTCCTTTCTGTCTCCTGTCCCTCTCCTCTACAGTCGCTATGACGTGAAAGAAAGAGCGATGCTGGCTCCACTGTCATCTCTTTGGCCCAGGGTTGAGCCATAGTTCAAATATTATTTCTAGAAGTCTTGCCTGGAGTTCAACTTCACCTTGCCAAACATGGCCATAAATTTCCCTCTGCTCGCCTTCTTCTCCTACATTACACTGTGGTTGGACTGAGCTTGCCCAAACCAAAATTGTTGAGGCTCTGCTAATCCCCAGTGTTAACTGGCTGGTGGGGAGATCAAAATTGGGCCCACCTCATGCATCTGCCAGTTAGCAAGGAGCCAGCAGACATGTGCATTATGAGCTGAAAGAATTAGAGATATGCATCTGAAAACGAACGCTGACCATAGTCATATCGTTGCAGGAGCTGAGCCTTGAGGAAAATCGTCAGGTACCATGCAAAGTCAAATCACGAGTAAGCTCCCTTTCAAGTAGTTCATTCTGGGAAATAATAAGGAAAACAAAACCAAAAACAAACCCATGACTTAATTAATTACTTAACAAGCGGTGGTATTTCAATTATGGTCATCCATTGGATCCTTATTATCAAGGTGAATTGTGGTGTACTCATCTCAAGGAGTCGATGGGTGTCTGCCCATCTGAGTTAGCAGTTCCCTTCATCTCAGCGCTCGAGCAGATCACGGTCTTTAACGCATTTTGCTTTTGTGACACCTCTGCTGTCGCCAGGAGGAACATGATGGACGAGCGTGGCAGAGCCATGAACTGGGACTACATCTCCCGTCTTACGGGGTGCCCTGTGCTAGCTCAGAGAGACGAGAGAAAGCAACTCCCTCACTTGTTTTTTTAATTTGTTAAAAAAACAGCTCCATATTCCCAGGGGCAAATGTCAGGAATAATTGCATGCAAATTGCGCTGGAGTCATGCTAACGCACCCATTGCCACCCAAGGGCTCCTGAAGGGTTAATATCGAGGGCTCGCAGGAGTTCAGTTAATTTACAACTGGAGACCTTTATCATCTCACACTGACATTGAGGGCTCACATTTCGCACTTAATTACTTGTTCAGCAATCACGCCTGGAAGAGATAGATGTGTTTCTGTGTTTAGCCCATGCAGCTGTGAATTGTTTATTTACTTATCGTCAGGCCGGGAATGGCTGTAATTTAAAGGTTCAGATCTCTGCTACCCTGAGTGGTGCAGGTCTTCCTTTAAACACTTCCATATTGCCGCGGTGGAATTTCGCTGGAGATGCCCGTCTTCTCCTCCCGTTCCGGGTAATGGGCCAGCAGGTGTTACTGGTTATCGGCGACTGTGATTATTTACGCTAAACAACCGCTGCCAAGTTCACAATCATAACGAAGGATCTGCAGAGATAAATTTTGGAAGGTAAAAAGCAGGCCAAGAAGATGAAGCGAGATGAATTCCAGTAACTCAGCTTCTGGGGAATGACTCGATCCCTATCTCAGGGCTGGAATAGTTGAATCACGGCAGCTTCAAACAGTGGCTCACAGCAATTCATAGGCCAAATGGTGTAATTACAATTTAAGCTGTCAAATGGTGACCAGATGGCTTTATCTTTCACACCAGAGGCCTAAGAAGTCGGTAGGTGTGACCTTTCCACATACCAATCCACCTGCGCGGCGCATGAGGTCTGCCTTCCCGGCGCGCCCAGCCATGTGCGCTGACGCCCATCCTTGGCTTTGATAATTTTCGAGCAAAGCCGTGTAAAACCAACATCATGGGTGTTCACAGGGCTCCCGGGTTGCATCACCCTCAGATGCCAAGGCGGCACGCACCAGCAACGTCGTCGCACTCCACCACCGCACACGGATGCAGAGGGTTCCTGGAGCACAAGGAAGTGAGGACGCCCCCCATTATTCCCTGTGGGGAAGAAAGAATTGTGCAAGGCAAGAGAATCTCGGTTCAAGATGTATATCTCCGGAGGAAAGCCGGTGAAACTCCCTTCCAAGAGGGAGTAGCCAAAATGGTCCGTCCGTCTGGGCATCGCCAGCTCATGTAGGCAGAGCTGCCATGCCAGAATGCCATACTGCAGCTGTCCTCGCGACGGGCGTGATGGAAGAAGGAGGCTGAACACGTCACCTAAAATAGCCCGAGGTAGTTCCTGGAGAGTCACCCTGGGCAAACCCCAGTCCAATTTCCCAGCAGAGCCCCGCTCCCGCGGTGAGGTGCTCGCCGGGGAAAACGCCCTCAGTACCCGTCCCATCGCCAGGGGCGGCTCTCCCCAACCTCCAGGACAACCCAGCCTGGTCCCGCACCAGCCAGACCCCTCAGGAAAGCACACAGCTTTGCAGCAGGTCTCAGATTAGAGCAATATTAAAACTAACGACTTTGGGGTTGATGCTGACCCCGGTGAATTGTCCCTGCGGGCAGGTGGAAGGGCTGACATGCACCATCGGCAGCGAGTTTCTGCCTCAAGGCTCTTGCAGAAGCCAACTGCTTTCCATTTAAAGAAAAGCCTTTCCTGTCCCGCGTTCTTATGAGAAACACACATTTCTCCCAGTCCCAAGGTTATTTCTCTCTCACAGACGAGGAGAAGGGGATGCAGGCTGACAGGGAGCATGGCAAGGACGGCTAATGCAAAGAGGTGGTGCTCCCTAATATTTTTTTCTATTATCATTTTCTATTATCGTCACCACGGCTGCTCTAGTGAATTGCTGATCTCTAAAGACGGAGCATCATTAGAACGGCTTAGTAATAATAACACTTAAGAAATAACCGATCAGAACTTTCTCTCTTCGAAAAAGTGTAAAAGATATTATTGGGCATACACAAGCAAACAAAAACGCAGATAATTCCAGGGTGGTTTGAATTTTCTCGGAAGCAGAAATACAGTCTTACGTGTCACTTCAGTAAAGCCCAAGAAAGAAGAAAAGAACCGAGATAGGTATAATTGAATTACAAAAAATCCTGGAATTTGATGAGATAAAGTTACCAGTAATTCTCTTTAAAAAAAAAAAAAAAAAAAAAGAGAGAGAGAAGATGAAATTAAAATGTCAAAAGAGCAGTGAGCTGCTTAATTGAACATTCAGTCTTTGGGTGCGTTCACGGTTGTGTTGGCAGTGCATCCGCCGAAGTAAAAACACTACAAAATGGAAAAAAGAAAAACCCAAAAACAAAAAAACAACTTTTACAAAGGACTGAAATGAACAGCTCAGAAACGCCGCGGGATTTACAAAGGAGTGGTGCAAGGCAGAAACAATTAGAAGCAACAGCTGGGCCGGTAACAGTCCCCTATGTCCAAGCGCGCTGGGGCTGGGAAGGGGCTCTGGGGGCTGGATGGGTGCGGGTGGCACCAACGGGTTGGACCCAGCCAAACGGAGAGAAATATTTGTTTCTTTCAGTGTTTTGCTGCGGTTCTTCCTTTTTTAATTTTCGCTTCTGCTGACTCTGCTCCGACGGTACGCGGGGGCGCAGCCTCAGCTTAGGTAGATGGGGATTTTCGGTCAACACTGAAAACTTAACTCGGATGAATCTCGCCCCGATTTGACAGATATAAAATGACAGAAGGTAACTATTGGCTATAAATAAGCTTCCCAGGCCGTCAGAGGAATTATTGCCCCGCGCAGAGATTAAAGGCAATGGGTGCAACGAGCTATTTCGGAGGCAAGGGCAGAGGGGAAGGGGAGAGCATCCCTTCTGCTGGCTTCAGTCGGGCTTTTCCCACACTTCGTGGGAAGCAAAAAAAGTTCACTGAGAGCCGGGGGGAACCCGAGGAGGCAAGGTGGGCTGGGAAGAATGTGCCAAGGTCCTGCTGGGTGCCATCGGATGCTGGCCAAGATGTAAAAAGCACAGGGGGAGAGGGAGGACCCCGCATTGCTCTGACACCCGTATTATTTTTGCCCCATACAGCACAGGCTATTGCAATCGACTGGCTCAGAAATAATATCATTCTTAAACGCATTTTTTGCACCAGGCTTTTGTAGAGGGGCACTGGAGAAGACGAGCTTCTGCTGGGACCCGAGGGCAGAGGGGGGATCGCGCGCTCCGACAGTCGCTCATCACCGTCCCACGTTTCAAAGAGATTTTATCTGCCTGGCATGGAAGATTTCCCAAACTGTTCATATTAAGAGCGGCTTTTGATGCCAGCAATGAATATTACTATATTACTGAAAGGAATCAAAAGCTAAAGTGCCTGCGTGTACAGTTAATCTATCCAAACAGAAAATGTTTCTTAAAAAATTACGGCACTATTTTTACAGCAAACCTCAGCCAAACTCAAAACTGAATAAATATAATATGTTCTTTTAAAACCAATTTATTTTTTTAATCATGGGCAAAAATACTTTCCTTGCTTTCATTCATCAGCTAATACTTCCCCCCCTCCCGCCCCCCCCCCCCCCCCCCATATTCGTGCCGGCTGCACGTGGGAGCCCGGAGATTTTTGCCTGGGACGGGATTTCTGCTTCGGAAACGTTTGGATTGAAACACCTCCCCGGGCTGGTGGGAAGGCGGATGCGAGCACGTTAAGTTGGCATCACGGCCAGCCTGGGGGTTTTATCTCTTTATAACAAAACCATAAATAAGGCAAGAACATGCCTCAAAGGGGCCAGTAATGACGGGAAAGGCGGCCACCCCAAAGCCCTGACCCACCAGGAGCCCAAAGAAAGGCAAAGCCATATATGTTTCTATAGGATTATACACCGGCATCTATTCCTGCTGATGTGCTGTCAAGGCAAAAATACAGAGTATTACTGTCATTATTAATGTATCTCCATGTTATTAAAAACTGGCCCGCATAGTCGTTACTGCAATGTAATTTTCGCTAAGGTAGCTTATGCAGAGTTTGGCCCTTCCATGGCTTTTATTACTATTATTATCATCATCATCATCATCATCATTATTATTATTATTATTATTTTAACTAGAAGGACCGCGCAGAACTTTTCCCGGAGTTTTTCAGCGTTTATTTAGACTTGCATCATTGCCCAAGACCACAATTTGAATCTCTCAAGCCTCATCCCACGATCTTTCACTCCTTTAAACGCTGCGTGTATTTGATTCTCTCATTAAGAGGGGTCTAACCAAACAATTTGCAGCCTGCAAGTACCCAAAAACGTAGTTAAAAATTACTAGAGGAGACGGCACTGGGTGATGAATAGGCAAGCGGGGTATCCTGACCCCTGAGAGCTTACACATCCCCTTTTTGTTTGTTTGTTTGTTTGTTCTGCTGAACTTTCCAGGAGTTTCAGCTGCCGTCAAACCTGGGGCCTTATCGTGCTGGAAAAAGCCGCAAAAATGCTTTAAATACTATCACCGCGTTGACCATTTGTGTAGGGTTTTGTCGTTTGTGGTTTTTTTGTTTCTTTGTTTTTTTTTTAAGAGGGGATGATTCTGGCTGCAAGCTGTTACAGCAAAATCTATTTCAGTTGCTGCCATCTGATTTCCCCGTATGAAAGAGAAACTGTGTTTGGGTGCCGTGCCGTGCCGTTCCCCCAGCGTTTTGCCCGCTGCTTATTCTGCTGCCCTGCTAAAGGTCAAAAGCAGGTAACGCGCGTTGAAATTTCCACAGACCGGGGTAAGCTCTGAGGTTGTTGACTTTGATATCAGTTTTCTTCCACCAGGGGGAAAAAAAGGGGGGGGAAAAAAAAAAAAAAAGAAGAAGAAGAAAAAAAATCACTCCAGCTCCTCATTGATTTTTCATGGAAATTCAGCAATTTCTCCTAGTTTAAGATCTGGTCTCTGATTTCTCCCTGATTATCATATCCCTCTGCCCCCAAAATGAAGTCCCGCTTTGTTTCAGCTCAGGATGATGATATCCTTATTACTGCGCCGAGCACGGGGCAAAAAATTCCAGTTTGCGAGGGCATTGGGGATGAATGACAGAGGTTACTTGAGGGGAGAAAAAAAAAAAAAACCCCAAACAACAAAAATCCCCTAATAAATGCACCTTAATAAAAAGGAAAAATAATGACAGAAGAAGTTGCACGGTGCTTGAAAGGGGAATGTAACGTGCCTGTGCCTTTGTGCAGAGGATGCTAACCAGCTGAGCCTGGCGGAATTACCCACCGTTGGCACTTTAAATGCTCCTTTTGGAAATCGCACTTTGCTCCGGCTGCGCTTGTTTGGTTTGAGCTGACTGTCGCTCTCTCCCCTGGCTTCAGCCCTTCGGCTTTTAGCTGCAAACTCGTACAAGGGGAAAAGAAAAAAAACCAAACCAACCAAACAAACCGATTTGCATTTCTATGACTTTAGATAACACCACACGAATTGCTGGAAGGTAACCTGATGGACACCACGCCACCACCACCCCCCCCCCCAACTCAAAAATGACCTTTAAGCAAACACTATCTTGGTCATCAACATGCTTAATTGGTGCGGAACTGGATTAGGATGTTCCCATTGGGCTCCCGAGAGTCGAAGCAACTTTTCTTCAGATATATCTCTACAGATGTTGGTATTAATTCACCCTCTTGGGCTCTTGCAGATGTTACAGGGGAAGAATTTAAAACCTACATTTTAAAATGTCTCTGGGACATTAATACTCAATTTATTATTGCTGGAGTCTAGAAACCTAAGGCATGAGAACGGAATTTTTTTTATTGATAATCATTGACTCACATATTCAAATAGAAGTGCCATTATGTGCCCACTACGTTAAAAGAAAAGAAAAAAAAAAAAAAAAGCTTTTGAAAAAACTTCAGTTGTCAAAATATCCAGAATATTCCCTCCCATGAGAGCCCAGGAAAGCAGCATGGGTTATTAAAGAAGTCCAACAAATCAGACTTTTAACATTTGCTCAGATAATTATCCAGGGAAAGAAAGGTACAGTAAAGAAGGTTAAAAGCTGGGGGGGCGGAGTTGGACTCTGAGAAAATTTCACAGCCTAAAATAAAAATAATTTTTTTTTCTAGATAAAACAAAACAAATGCTTTGAAATCTGTTTAGCCATTAGGATGCGTAGATATTTCATCTCATATATATACATTTCCGATACAGCTTACCGGTCATAACTTTGACAAAATATACAGCTCAGTCTTTGTGAATCAGGATGTTTTAAAGCCATTCAGGGAAACTCCTTCTTTAAACACAGTGGCTTGAGATGAAAATACAGATTTAATTCTTTAGAACATTTTTTTCCCAAAGGAGTATAAATGTGAAGTCTGCCCTTTAAATTAAATGACAGCAAGAAGCCAGGGGAAAAAGCAAAACAAAACAAACAATAGCAAACAGTTTGAGACTGATTCTGCTCTTGCTAACCTCATTGTAAATAAGGGACTGGCTCTAATTTAGTTAATGAGATTTCACCAGTGTAAATTAAATTAGGCTAATTATTTTATGATTAAAACGAGCCCTGTCTTTGCAAACAAAGTAGATTTTTTTTTTTTTTTTTTTAACAACCAAAGGATTTTTTCAAATTCGAAAAAATAAATGTTGGCATGAGATGTAAAAGCAGGACTCCCGTGCACAAAATGTTACTGCGAGTAGAAAAAAAATATTTTTCTTAATTGATTTACAGTTAATTCTTTTAAAAAAAAAAATTACTGATTTTTATTATTTAAAATTGCATCTATCATCTCTCAGATCAAAACCGATTTGTGGTCTATGCGTTAAGAAAGTGGTTTTCTCCTATTGTCATCGTGTCTCTGTGCAGGACGGGACATACCCACGAGTTGTGAGTGTGTCAAATTCATCTGCCAGCGCACGCAGCCACCTCGCAAGGCAGGGCTGGATTATCAGGTGTTTGAACCTTTAGAAAACACGGAAGGGTTGTGTATAATCTGTTATACATTATGTTGGATTGTTATGTTTTTTAACTGATGTAGAGTAACTAATTATTTTTATAACACCTCTAATTGCATAAAAAGCAGATACGACGTGCACCGCTCAGGGCAGGAGAGCACTGATTTTCATTCTTGATACAGAAACCTACCCGATAAAGTTATTAAACTGTGTGTTGATAAAGCAAATTGTCCTATAAGTATATAACAAGTGCTGAAAAGATAAACACGCTTTCAATTGCAGCGCGAATACGTGCCCCGGCAGCAGGAGGTGACCAGTCCCCGACGCCGCTTTCTCCCTCTCGCACCGCCAAAGTCGCAATGCCACCTAATGGAGAGCCCGCACCTCGCACCACCCCAGCCGGCATTTCTCCTGAGAGCGATCTTCGCTCAGCTTTAACGGCTTTAAAAAAAAAAAAAAAAAAGAGAGATTTACAAAGCAATAGTTTCAATGGAAGAATAACAAAATCCCGTAGCAGAGGCTGGACAAATATTTTGACTGCCTTGCTAGATGTCAACACTTGAAATGAGTAGCGTTGTCTCAACCCATCCCTGTCTCATCCACTCACGATGCACGTGGCCCCTAAAACACGAGTTTTGGGTTTATACGGGGTGTACAGCCGATGTGGTAGCTTAGATTTATTATCTTCATAGAAATCCCCCACTCCTGTTAGGCACAAAACTCGGAGACGTGACCCGCAATGTGAAAATACCCTCAGCTGCACGAATCCCCGCTCTCTGACGCGTGGTCGTGACATGCTTTCATCTTCCCCATCGCTCACACCCCCCGCGCCCCGGCTCACGCACCCAGAAGCCCACAGGCACACGCGTACACGGCGGCTCACGCGTGGCCGTTCGCAGGGAGACGCACGTGGAGGAACCGAGACCGGGGAGCAGAGACAGAGAATAGATACGCCCTTGCCTTAAACTGCACTTTGCATGCTGTAGCCGCTTTCTGCAGCATTACAAACCCCCACGTCTGGATGCGCCTTCCCAGGAATGATTTTACGTACACATCACTGATGCAGGCACGCATCAGTGCCGACAAATGTATGCATGGTTATCTATATGCAGATATATATTAATATAAAGGCGAATTACACGGCATTTTCACTGGCGCAGGAAATAAAGTTTGACCAACTTTTAGGACCGACTCCCAAACCAGGCCCTAATTTGAAGATGACTTAAGATTTGCACCCTGGTTAAATACCATTGGACGTAAGACTATCAGTTTGGGTTTTTCTCTCCCCTTTCTGCCCTGCAGCTGAACAAAGCACCATTCTCTCCGGCTCCGATATATTTTCCTTTACACTGTACCCAGGATTTTCCTCTAATTTATTTCTGTAGGGCCTGATCCAAAGCTCCCGCTGATTTCGGGAGGTTTGGGATAGGGCCCTGCGCTTCTTCAGCTCCTGACCTCCTGCAGGCACATCTGAGGTCAGTGCTGATTTGAATGATAAACATCAGGCCACACAAAAATAGTCTGGAAGAGGGGTTTGGGGGGAAAAGACAGTAATTGTGTACTATGCTAATGCCAAGGTTTGCATTCCCCTCCACCACCACCTATTTCAAGCACATTCTAGTATGGTAAGGTTAGGGGTAAAAATTAACTGTAAGAAAGATACGGTTTGAAAAGCATGTTTGAAAAGATTAAAGGCAACAGTTAAAGCCAGCAGGGAAAAAACAAAACAAAACAAAGCAAAACCAAACCAAAAAAACAGTGCAAAGGGTAGCTTTGCTGCTCTCAAAAAGACCCAGAAAAAAATAATCGAAATAATAGTAAAATAAGCTCAAACAAGCCCAACAACAGAAGACACGAAGCAAATGCAAGTGAGTGGAACAGATTTCCGTGTTTACTTTTCTTTCTGCAGTTGGATCCCTTGTCGTAGCCACAAGAACTGAAAGGACAGGACATGAAATGGGAAATAAAAGACGGGGGGGGGGGAAGAAGAAAGAAAAAAAAAATTTAAAGCAGTTTAAGGCAAAGGAAGCAAATCCAAAGGCTGCAGGCTGGGCCAGCGGAGCAGCAGCTCTGCAGAGCGGCGGTGCCTCTTCCCCCTGCCCAGGCTCTGTCCCAGGAGCCCGGCGGGTTTTTCCAAGGCACCAGCTCGGAGCGGGGAAGGGGATGGTGCAAACCTCGGGCTCGCAGGGGAGGAAGAGGAAGAGGAGGAGGGTTCGGGGACGGGGAGAGGGAAGAGAAAAAGTCCAGTACATACAGCTCGATGAGTCCACCAGCCCCCAGCCTCCGCTTCTCTCTCTCTCTCTCTCTCCCTCTTAAGTCAAAAAGGAAATGCGGTTCTTTTTCTTTTTCTTTTTTTTTTTTTTTTTTTTTTTTTGCAGAATCAGAAAATGAACCATCAGGAAGTTGGCAAAATCTCTAACTAAACAATCGGTCGAGGAAATGCAACAAATTCGCGCGGGCCGTGCGCTTTGGCAGGGAGGGGAGCGAGGGCCGGCGGGCGGCGGCGCGCAGCCCCGCGCAGCGCAGGCAGGGCAGGACGCCGCGCACCGCGGGCTGTGCTCCGACGCGCCATCCCCCCTCGCTGCCGCACTTTCACTCATCCCCCCCGGCGCCAGGTACGCGGCCGCGGATCCCCGGCATCTCCCGCGGCTGCGGCCGCCCCAGTTTTGCTTATTTCGACGGCTGCGGCAGAGCGCAGGGCAGGGGCGGGGGGTGCCGGCCGGGCTCCCCCCCCAACCCCCGGGGACTGCCTGCCCGGCAGAAATACCGACATCAGCCCGTCCGTCCCCAAAATGGGCTGAGAGGCGGCTCCCCGTACCCCCGCGCAGGGCGCACAGCATTTTCCGAGGAATTATCCTCCCTTCCCACGGGCTGGGAATAAGCAGGCTGGAGAAACGAGCGAGTTCCGCGCTGGTATTTCTTCTAAAAATGCGTTTCGCACAAGGATGAGTGTAGCAAGGAGAAGTTTTGGGTTGGTTTGTTGGGTTTTTTTATTATTATTATTGTTTTCTTTTCTTCTTTTTAATTTTTTTTTTTTATTTTTGCACAGCTTTCCATACGTTTTCCACAATACACCCTTTCCTCCCTCTTTTCTGCCCGCTTAGAAATGACGGTCTCCGCCTGCTGATACGGACCGAAAGGCTCCCCCCACGCCCGCCCCCCCCCCTTTCCTTACGTAAAACAAACAAATACACGAATAAATAAAAGCTCCGTGCGCGGATCAGCCAGCCCGGCGCAGCGCGTTATTCTCCGCCGCGGGAAGCGCGACAGCATCGCCGGGGGTGGGGGGGCGGAACGGGACACACGCTCTGGTGACAGTGCGGGGGGGGGGAGCGGCGTTGGCTTCTTTAGGCTCCCGTCTGGGTGAAGGTAACCCACCAAATCCCCGCAAGGGATTTTCTCCGAGGGGGGCTCTGCCAGATGCCGCTGAAGGCGGCTGGAGACAACCCCACCACCACCCCCAACACCACCCGCCTCCTTCTCCTGCTGCCCTCCGGAGGGTGCGGGGCCGGGAGTGGGGGAGCCCCGGGCGAAGGGAGCTGCCCTCCTCCAGAAATGCGGGGCACGCTGCGGGGTCACTGCTAAAAGCAACACAACTCCGTATTTTTTAATAAAGAGCGTTCTCTTGCGAGCTGGCTGCTTTCCACCCACCCCACGGATGAGCTGGCTCTGTAAACACTGAATAGAAGATTAACGCTGCTGTTATAACCTCATGGAGAGATCTGTGCCTTAGGAAAGCTTTCACTGCTGCTCATCTATGGGCTCCAGAATAGCCCTTTTGTTTTAAGGGTGACACCAGTCCCGAATCCTGCCATCCCCCGCGCACTGCAGCGCGGCTCTGCCCCGGCCCCTCTCCGTTCTCCATCCCCATCATCATCCTCATCTCCATCCCCACCATCATCCCCATCCCCATCCCTCCCCCGCCTAGGAGTCGCCGGGGCTCTGGGCGTCCCCCGCAGCTGAAAGAGCTGCTGCAAAAAATCCGGCAGAGGGTTGTTTTGGGTTTTGGTTTTCTTTTTTTAATTTTTTTTTTTTCTTTTTATGGGTGATGTCTTTAATTTGGCGGACGAGAAGAGCTGGTAACAAACGAGAGAGCGAGCTGCCAGCAAGTTTTTTCCAGCGGACACCGGCCTGTTCGCAAAAACTCCTTCCCTGCGGCTCGGGAGGGGAGGAAAACAGCGCTATCTGCAAGTGGGAGTGCGGGTAATTTATTATAGAAGCGTAGTTCAAAAGGTACTGCTCTGCAGCGGTGTTCATTGAGCTCTGGGTTTGTGAAAAGGCGGGGGAAAGCTGGCAATGGCAAGTTCATTTGCGCAATTATTACCCGAACACACCGCAACCCCGGGGGAAGATGCCACCCGCACGGACCAGATGCGGGATGGGGCGCCGGGGGTGGGGGCGGAGCTGCTTGGGTTTTTTTCGCTTTTGCCAAAATAACACCAGGCTGAGGGGGAGGATGAAGAGTAAGTCGGGGGGGGAAATAGCGGAGGAAGAGCGGAGTGCCCCGGCGCGGGTGAGAGCCGAGCGCAGGCGGCGGCAGCGCCGGGAGCCGCCGGAGGACCCACCGCAGCTCCCTCCATCCTCCATCCTCCATCCCTCACTGTCACCCGCCTGCGCGCCGAGCTCAGCCCCCAGCAAGAGTGTGTGGTTGGCAGAAAAGAAGCTGAAGTAAGAACAACCAGGGAAAAAAAAAATTAAAAAAAAAGAGACAAGAAAAAAAAAAGAAAAAAGAAAAGAAAGGTCAAAAAAGCAGTCCCTCTGTCCCCCCCACCCCCTCACAAAAAAGACCTTTACGCAGTAAAATATTTCCTTGGGTAAGGATCTTCCCCTATATCGTTTTACCCTCTCGATCCCTTTTGGTAAATCGCTGTAACGCACGATACGTTTGGGGTTCCCCCCCCCCGCGGTTTCCCCTTTCCGAGCAATGTGGCATGAGCTCGCCCGAGGATGAGGATTTGACTTGATTTGACCACAAGTCCTATGACAGCGAGACTGGGGCATTTAAAAACCATCTAAAATCGGAATAAAACAGCAGATCGGAGTTGGAGTACCCGGAAAACCGTCAGACAAAACACACTGTAGCCAGAATGGGCTTTACCTTTATGAGATGCTACAAATTGCTGCTATGGACACTTTGGAGACCTTTGAAATCCCTTCATTAGCTATTTGATGCATTTGACATCCGAGCTCATTGTACCCCCGAGGCGCCCAAAACCTTGAAAACCAAGTTTTATTAACCTAATAAAAAGCACGCACAAAAATAATTCGGGGAAAAAATTCAAGAATCAAGAAAGACAGAAAAAAGCCTCTGACGAGTTTCTGGAGATTGTTCAAGGTTGGATTAAAGGTGAAAGAGACGAATTATTTATTTGTCAGAATAGGGTTATTTTAATTTTTTTTATATACTTAGACTATTAGTTTTATAGCGAAATTGCTTTAAAAAAAGAAATCGAGCATTCATTTACATTTAAAACCGACAAGCTGTCTTCGTTTCCACCTTTATGATATATTTCCCCTCTTCCTTGATTCCTGCATTATGCAATAACTCAGTCATTTTTATGAACAAAGGGGAAATATAATGAGAAACATTACAGCAGCAGTGTGTATATTCTGCCCACTAGCAGCGCGGTTTCCGTGTAATATATTTTGTTTCCAAGCCAAAAACTAACGATCTTAACGTCTTTCGGGATGGGAAAGGGCGTATTTACAGCGTGGCCGTTGTACGGCGGGATATTGGGACTTTTTTTGTGCCATAAACATCACCTGGGCGGGGGTCCCGGCGCCGCTTCCCACCCCTTTGCGGGCAGCATCCCTCCTCCGGCAGCATCAGGGAGAAGGGGTCCAGGTGTTTTCCCCCTGCTCCTCCTTTCCGTAAAGATAATTGTTCACAAAAAAAAAAAAAAAAAAAAAAATTAAATTAATAGTGAATAAGAAGAAAATAATAATAAGAAGAAATCACCTTTGTGATGGCTTTGACCCAAGAAATCTAAACAAGCTCCAACCTCTCGCAAACGCCGCTGAAATTCAGCTGCAGCCTCCTCTCCCCTGCCCAGCGGTTTTAATGCCCAGGGCACACGTTGCTTGCTTAAAGCAGTGTCTGCCGTGAGAAACCCCCCACCACCACCCCCCTTTTTCTATCAGATCCCTTCCAAAGCGCTTGTTCCCACAAAAAAAAAAAAAAAAAAAAAAAAAAAAAGCCCGGTTTTGGGGCTCTCTGGGGCATGGCAGTGCTCTAGGCACAGCTTGCTCCCTGCCGCAGGTAACCGGGACCTTTCCCACCGTGATTGAGGCACAAGTGCCATAAACCCAGTAGCCCTTAGCAACTGGTAAATAGGCATGCGGACTGTAAAGCTAAGTGTTGCATCCTTTAGATAAGGGCTTATCTATATAGCCATTAAACCCCCACTTGCCTCTTAACGTGTAGAGGGGCTGGGGGTGTCGACTCCTATAGGAAAATATTTATCTATTCCCTTTGGGACAGGAGGATTTAATCCAGTCTGACTAGATTTTCCAGGAGAAACCTTTTTCTTGTTTTTGTTTGGTGGGTTGTAATGCTGTGGATTAAAATCTCCAAAAGCCTGCTGGTTGCCCACAAAACAAATACAAGATAATCTTGGGTGGAGTGACAGGAGTCTTAACATATGGTGTCTTTTCCGTCATTCCTTCTCGGTAAAGTTCGTCATTTAACCATATACACAGGCTGTTGATCAAAGCAACCTTTATAAATATATTCCAGAAAAAGGGAAAAAGGACCAAATCCTTCCAGCTGTCGCTGAGAATGGAGCACACAGGATCAGGTCTGCATGGTCCCGCTGAGCTAAAAGTAAAGCCAGCAGCAAGTCTCCCTTGGATCCGAGTATCACCTGGATTGGGCCCTGGGGATGGACACGGCAAGGAAGCAGCTCGGGAGAAATCTCTCTGAACTGGCACTGGTGTGCACGGCTTGTGGTCGCGGTTTGGTTCTGTTCTACCTCAAACCAGGACACTTCAGATCCACACTAGGTCGGTTTCAGAAAGCACTGTGGTACGAGCTGCACGGATTAAGTAGAATTAACAAGATTTAGGTCTCGATCCTGTATCCCCAGACTCTCTCCTTAGCAGAGTTTTATCTGCTTTAGGATGCTCTCGGGCACTACGGGCTGCAGGGTACTAGAGAGCTTGATACCAGACTTCAATTAATGCAACAACAGCAGCAAAAACCAATCTAGGAGATAAAGATGCTCTGTTGTTTTTCCTAGCTCTTTTGTAATTCCTGTTTCAGGAATTTCAAAGTTTTGAAATGTCAAAGTTTTATACAAAGATTGGCAACATAATTTTTTTATTTTTATTTTTATAGGTGAGGAAACTGAGGCGCTAGGAAAAAAGAGGTTTATCCAAGGCGCAATTTCAGTGGTAAAGCGCAGGATGAAACCGCAGGTTATTCGCATCCCGGTCCGGTGTGTTTGTACCAAAGCCACGTTGACTTTCAGATAAGAGCCTTTGTCTGGTTCTTACTGAAGTTGATGGAAATTTTAGCACGGCTTTCAAAGAAAAGGTTGAGGACACCGGTAAATGATCACTTACTATCGATCCTTTCTGAAAAACTCTGTTGTAGGGGTTCTTTTTTAACATAAGCCAATCTCCCAGCCCCATCTGGGGCCTGGCACTCGGAGTAGGAGGCTGTAGAAAAATGGGAGCATTGGTATGCTTTGGTCCAGAAGGAAGTAAAACAATCAGTCTTCCAAGCCGCGTTTTCAAACAGGGGACAGCTGCAATCTGAACCTTTTCTCTCAATTGAAACTGTACATTTTTTGAAGGGCACCCTTTTTGATCTGTCTAAAAAATCCTAAAATACGACGATTTTGCTGGCAGCAGAATGCACAAGAGCAACAGACTGAATTATTCATGTGAAAGCCAAGTCATAACTTTCCGTGATACAGCACACGCAAAATGCAGGGCTTAGCCATGAGTAGAAATTTTACACTCTTTAACTTAATCCCAGTGCAATGGAGCCAGATTACAAGAAAGAAGATTTTTCTCAGCAGCTGTCAGCTTTGAGGATAAGGCTTTGGATATCATCTCACTCTCTTCCTACCCCCGTGAAGAAGCTAAAATCCAGAGCCCCATAAAGCCGGGGGAATTTTGCCACTGAGTTAAGCGAGAAGAGATGAAATCTCTTGATAAAATAACACTATTCCATTACAGTTGGGTTTGGCCCATTACTGTCATGTGTTTGCAATCCGCCTTGCTTCAGCAATGGTCATTTGGGTGCAGGAATCTCATTAGCTTTATTAGGAAAGCCACGTAAGCCGGAGTTGCAGCGTCGGTGCATCCTCCGATCCTATCCATGGCAGTGAGGGCACCGAGTTCAGTGCAAGAGAAGCTCTTTTAGGCCAAACTTTCACAGGTGTCCTCTGAGAGCTGGGGGAAATTAGATGCCCAGAGGAGGTGGACACAGCCATGTGGGTCTGGTGCCCCCTTGCCTACATTTTCTGGTTGCTTAATGTGCGTTTTGCTTTGCCTTCCATGGGGTCCCATCTGCTATCTCAGCGCGTGTATCTAGCACTCTCATCGCAATAAGCTGGATGATTGACTGCTGAGATTGAACTGCAGTAGGATTTTCTTGCCCAAAATGTTACTCCTGAGGGCCTCTGGCAGCTCTTTTCTGTGATCCCACAAAAGCCGCCCCCCCCACCCCCTTCTGCTCCTCTCCTGCATTTGGTCCTGGCAAAGGTGCTAAAAAAGAAATGAATGGGTCAATAAGTAATTTATTGCCGTCAGTCATTTGGGATCCACAATGACCCCTGCCTTGTAATCACATTAGATTGTGTTAGCCCTCAGCCTGCCACAGAAGGGTCTATTTCGTATATTTCTGTGCTTTTTTTTTTTTTCCAAAAAAAAAAAAGGAGTGCCGAGGTAAGACATCAATTTTCCTGCCACTCAATATTTCAGGCTATAATTGCTGACTTGTTGAGTGCAACACAAGCCAGCACTAATTCCAAAGGTTCCAGATGATTTTATGCCTTTTTTTTTTTTTCCCCCCGCCCTGGTTTGTAAGAAAAGTGCTCAAAAGCAAAACAAAGCTAGGTCTTCATTGCTGAAGTTTTGAAAGACTAGAGAGCTTTCTAACCAGCCAAAGGAATGAGCAAGGAGAAGAAACGAGCACAGCCAGAGGCAGCAGACATTAAAGTTCCCCTAAGCGTCTTTCTTCCAGGAGAATTTAATCAATATGAACCAAAGAGCAATTGACCCCTTTATAATGATCCATTTTTCATTAGGATAAATTTCCCAACCGGTCTCTTCCTTTCCTCTGGCCGCAGGTGGTTTCTGACCTGGAGATGGGGTTCAGGTGGCATCCAGCCAGGAGCGGCGAAGGCTGCGCTCCACCTGCCAAGCCGAGCGCATCCAGTCCGGACGCAGCACTGGGCTGCACATCTCCCAGCTGTACCCTCTAGTGGACTCTGTACGCATTTTCTTTTGGGGAAAAAAAAAAAAAAATCTGGGAGAAGAGTTTTATGTGCAGCTTCCATCTTCACGGAGCGTACTGCCGAAAAGCTCTGCAACCCCTTCCCTGCTGTGTTGGAAGGGACATCCTCATTCTTTCAATACTTTACCCACTGAATAGCCTCCAGCCAGACATTTTTTAAAAGTGATCTAAAAAACACAGTGCAAGAAAGAAACCCTCTGAAGCAAACACCTTTTTTCCCTCGTGGGAAGAAAGCCGAACACCGTTTTCATTTTCCAGGCATGAAAGGGCAGAGAGAATTCCAGCCTAAAGCAAAGGACTAAAGAAGAGTTAATATATTTTGATTATACTTCATAACTGTATGGATCTTATTAAAAATAATCTTCCTAAAATAATTCCCAGGCTGAGCACTCATTCTGCGGGGGAATATATAATGATAAAATAGTCTTGTGAACGGACCCAGTTCCATTATTCAGGGGTACGAAACTTAAACAATGAATGGGAAATAAAAAGATGAAAAAACACTTCTCATTTGCCCTTTACCATGACCACACTGACTTTTAGGCTGGCCACAGTTACAAAAATGTATATGAAGTTATGAAAATTCTGCCCAGATTTAAAACAACAATAGTGACAGCACTTGGTTATAAAAAGGAAATCCCACATTGAGGGAAATGTTTATATTATGTGTTAAAATTTCAAACAACTGCTTTTTTTTATCCAGAATTGCCTTGGATTTTACTTCACTTTAAATAGTGTAAATTACACATATGGCAAATGTAGGGAAGAACGGTCCAGAGCTGAGCACTTAATAATGTACAGCAGGGAGAAGGAGAGAGGGAAAGTGGGATAACTTATATCCAGATTAAAAAAAAACAAACGACAAACTAGTGTTATCACTTCTCCACTTATCCATAACCAGACAAAAGCTGTAAAATCCTCCTCTCTCGGATAGATCAAGGTATATCAGCCCCACAGCCAGCCCAAAGTGGTGACAGCTCAAGAAAAATGTCACTGTCGGATTGCTCTGGGTCAGAAAGACACTGGTTTGACCCAAGAAGATTCAAACCAGATTCAGACGCTGATAAGATTTTCCCAGGTCTTCGCAAGTTCCAAGATCAGCTTGTGCCCATGTGTTGGGGCTGGGATTTTTTTAGATTCCCCCCTACCCTCCCCTTTTATTTGCCTTTTACTGCCGGGTTTGTGCTCAGCAACCCAGACCCAGCGGGCGCGGGGACGCGGGTGGCGGCCGGCGCCCTGTCCATGGTACCGCCCGCGGGGCCGCCCGCGGCCTCCGGGCACCACGACCACCCCGTTCCCACTCGGAGCACATGGCCTTAATTCCACCCCCCGGCACCACACGAGGCACCAAACTTTACTTTTATTGCAGCTGCGCTGGAGGTGTCCCACCAAGAGCCAGCGTGGGCCGGATCACGCGGAATGGGTGGCCAAGAGCTGGTAACCCAACTCTCCTCCTCGCCACCTCTTTGACCTGCAGAGCTAGGGAAGGAAGGAGGAGAAGCAGAGGCAGGTTCCCCTCTTTCCCAGCTCCCCAGTGCTGCCTGGCAGCTATAACTTGAGGGATGCTCTCAGAATAGTTAGATGAACCAAGCTTGGAAGTTGCAGGACAGTAGTGGCAGAAACAACCGTATTATGACCACATCACCTTGTGTTTGCAAAGGTCTCCAGCCTAAGGCAGCTCTCCTTCTGCAGGCTTTTTCCATTAAATATTCATATACATTTTATTCTTTGTTAATTTAATTGTAGGAGGGGAAAACCAACACGCTTCTCTGTTATCAGAGGAGAAGGAACAGTGGCAGGAAATTAGGTCAGTGAAATTTCCCTGCTGTGTGGAGAAGGGGTTTTATTCCTTAAGAAATTTCCACTGGAGAAAACAAGTATCCCATGCAGCAGAGCTGCCTCCTTTGTTTCATCTCAGGCCCCCTTCCCAGCTCTTTGCCATGGATCCAATTACCCTTCCCTGGGAACAAGATGTGGCTCTAAATTAAATCAAACCATGTATTTGTCTGGGGCAGCTTGGCTAAGATACATCATGCGGTTTTCAGAGAAGTTGCTGCCATCTGAAAGTATGTCTTTGCAGTTGTCAGTCCTCATCAAGAAAAGGAGAGGCATGGGTGCCTGTGTCAGATTGGCATTTCTATTCATGGGCCTATTTTCTTCCCCTCAGGGGAAATGGTCACACCCAGGATGGGTCTTCTTTTCTTTATTGGTGCTATTTTCCCGCCTGCAATCATAGTCTTCTTTTTAACAATACATTTTTTTATGCTGGAGACATGCAAATCTCCAGGTACCCCAAAACATCTTCTTCCCAACGTTCGGTTTCTTTCAGGTCTCTGAAAATAGACTCTGTGCAGGCAAAGACCTAAGAAGTGTGCTCTGGGGAAGAACCCTGTGAATTCACCTGCGGGTTTTTTTTTGTTTGTTTTTTTTTTTTTTTCCCAGGCTGCAAGGAAGGAGGGAGTTTTCTATCCGTTTTGAGACTGAAATAAGCCAGGGATCTGCATTTTTATATTTATCTCCTAGATCCCTGCTCAGATCCCTGCACAGCGGCTTCAACAGGGCTGCTTTATCTCACAGTCCCACAGAAAGAGAAATATCTGTAGCTTTTTTATCTCACCTGAATTTACACGTGAGAGGAGCCTGGAGGGCTGTCACTGATCTTCCCAACTCACCTTTGCTCTTCAGCCCTTTGGTGCCTCTCCAGCCTTTCTCCTGCAAGGCCCCCTCACCAGGGAGATGCCCCAAAATCACAACAGAAGGCTGCTCCGGGACTTTAAAACTTCCACCATTTTCTATTTTTGCTCCCTTTTTGATGAGAACTCATCCATAAGAGCGTTTGGGACTCAAACAGTGGGGTTCTCTGCCTGTTTATAATCTAGAATGGTTTTCATTTTTCTATATATACAAGACAGTGGTGATATTGAGCTGCTGGAGCAGCCATGGTAGCCTTTGGTCCCAGGGGCACAAAAAGGAGCTCATCAGCCCCTCTTAAGAAGGCGGTGGCTGCATAAATTCAGAAATGCCAGATAAAGGATGTATTTGAAGTTTGTAGGAGGAAAAGGAGAAGAATGCATTAAGGAATGAGATACAAGGAAGCAATGCAGGTTTCCGGGGCGACATACGGCACTGCTTCTCTCACCAAGCAGTCACTCACAGAGCCCTTCAAATCAATTTCCATTTTTGAGTATTGCAGTGTTTCCCATGATCTGTTGAGAAAAAAAAAAAAAAAAGGACAGATGGAGAGAGAAAGTCCTGACAGCAACTTTTTATTAAGCCAGAACCATCCTGAGGGCAAACAGATAAATCGGAGCGAGACAGAGACCTACAGCTGAAAGGGTTGGCATTTTAGGAGGCAAGTGCCCTCCTGGGCAATAGGGCAAATGTTGGCAGGACGTAACATCCAGGTTTGCGTTTACATCGGTGATTTTCCCCATCCCTAATCCAGACTTCTGCAGACTTGCAGGAATGGTCCCCCAACAGGCCACCCCCCGGCCTCCGGCAGCGGGTCCTTGCCACAGCCCCTGCTTTACACACGATCCATTGTACCGCTGTAAACACTGAGTGATGGCGAATTAGAGACACATTTTGGAAACGGGCTCCCGCTTCTGTGTTAGGTTAATTAGTGGTTTGCTAGTATGTTAACTGCTCTGCACATTGACCTCAGGCTGGTTCGTCTCTAATGAACAAAAGCAGCTCTCCAGCAACAGGTAACCACCGATTTCTCAGGGACTATAACTTAACTAACAAGCATTGAGTTACCGAGCCTCCCATCTGGCCAAGAAGTGAGAAAATCCTTCTTAGGAAATTCACCCTCTCCATCCCCTAAGGAAAGAGGTTATTAGAATGATCTCGAGCCTTATTTAAAACTTGAAGCCTGGGATTGTTTGAAACCTTCCTTGTTTCTTTTCAATGAACTCCCCCAAAGCTGAAGGGACTTTTTGGACCGCGGTCTGATGACTGCTAATTTTGTTTCTATGGTAAAGTTCATCAAGAAAGAATTCACCTTTTGTAGGAAACCCCATTTTGATCAGGAAATGTATTTTTGCCAATGTTAAGTCCAGTTAGACAGGATCTTGTCAGGAAGTAGGATAGGGCCAGGCTGAAAATCCAAGACTTTTTCCCTTTCCTGTTAGGATGTCCTTGCATTGACAGGTTATAAAGCTGAAACGTGCTCTGAAAAAAGACCCAAAACCTCAACAATAACGCACAGAGATGGCTCTTGGGTGACCCAATGGCCTGACTCCTATTTTTTTTTCCATGGGATTTAGGAAGAATTGCAAAGGCTGCAAACCTTTGCAAAAGAAACGCTGCAAGTTGCAAGCAATGCTGACTGTGTTGGCTGCCAGGAGTTTCGAGATGATCCCTGGGAACACATTTGGTTTTAATCAGGCCCCTGCACTGTGGAACATCCTGTTTGTCTACACTTATTATTACTGACAAATTATCCTCCTCCAAATCTCAGGGAGCATTCACTTTATCCTCACATTAAACCTGATTGGAAACAGTAGGTTTAATTGGACTCAGCATGAGGCCCGGTCGTAAACTGCACCAGTTCCTTTTTTTATTGTGGCATTCACTAGATGTGTGAAAATACTATATTTCATATACAGACCCCAATTTGCTACTGTGAGGGCTGTCACAGACAATGCACAGATGCCCTGTGCTACACGAGCAACATGCCCACTCTCGGCATACCTACGGCTGGGAAAAGTTTGCCGTTCTCAGCAGTCTGTGTATATAATGAGTCGTTCCAGAGGATAAGATCTGGCCCCAAAAATCTGAGAGTTGTCTTCCATCGCTAACCGAGCCCCGCCGTCTGCAGGACTGCAAGAGTCTGCTCTGCTTCAGCCGAGGTCCGGAGTTTGAGAGAGATGGAGAAGGCGGTGCAGAGTGCGGAGGGTTGTCCTCTCATTGGTCTTACTGAGAAACATGAGCATCATCTTCTTCTCCTCATTAGTTGGGGACTCTTTCCTAGGAGAAGCCTATTGCATTAAGCAAACCTGAGGGGTTAAAGGTGGATAACTTTAATATATTTGGAGCTTGTGTGGATGGTTGATTATACAGGAGAAGAGCTGAAACTCTTACGTCTGACGGAGCCCACCGTTGTTGGACTGCCATGACGACTGAAGGTAGGGTTACGTATTTGGCCAATGCTCTGAGATCTCTCTAACATCTCCGGTTTTCCCTTGCCGGGGCTGACCCTCCAGCAGTTGTGCCTCATCCAGGTGTGCGTTGCAGGGACAGTCAGGTGTTTCCAAATCAGTGAGAAAGTCCAGTGAGCTGTGACGTGGTGGTAACCTTGGGTGGAAGCCCAGAAAGTGAGGTCGCGTCCCAGGTCATGGAGAGCTGCTGGCAAGAGCTGAGCTATTAAGTAACCTCTTTTTCCAACGTCCTGGGTGTGGAAAAGCATGAGACAGCACAAGCTGTCTGGATCTCGGAAGAAGAGAAAAAAACAAAGCAGCAGAAGACAAACAGAGAATCCAACCTCTTTGCTATTTGTGTTTACACAATTTGGGATTATCCATTAGGATCTGAAGGTGGGAAGCGGTGCAGTCTGCTGAAATGTAGCTTTTCATGACAATACGGTCTCTCCCAAGCTGGTAAAATAATACCATTCAAGGGATTAACTTGGGTTAGCTATTAGTTTAAACTGAATTTAAATTGCATTTACATGTGCCATGCCTTGTAAAGCCATACACCTTGCTCTGGAAGCAAATCTAGAGTGCATTTGGCGAATTCCCAGTTTGTAAACCGTTTCTCACTGTGTTTTGCCAAAAAACCTCTTGGAAATGATAAAAACGTCACATGGGTTGTTGATGAAGTCTCCCTACCAGAAAAACAAATAGGAAAGGAATTGTAAAGGTAACGAATATACATAAAACGGAGACTTGTCCCAAACGGTGCCAAAGCACAACTCTTAAATCTTTCTCCAGAACTATCTTCGACAAAATCCATGCCTCTTGCTATCTGCCACACAGTGTCCCTGTAATGCTCATTCCGGTGACATAAAATCTTTAACTGTCAATCTTGACGGTTACCTTTACACTTCAGATTGCTTCCTTGATCAGCTGCTGCCTGCTTTTTGGAGACTTTTATTTGTATTTTTGGGGGGAACTGTTAAAAAGGTCACAGCAGAAGGCTTGCTTGTAGGTGGCGGTGACGTTGAGCAAGTTCAGCCCGTCTGAAAATAATGCCCATCTGCTCTGCTATTAAATATCAGCCCCGTAAAGGTATAAGCAGATGTGTCTTCCTGGAGCAGTAAATCCTCACTGCTTTTCTGGAGGCCTCACTGATGGAGCCCTGTAGCTGGTCCCTGCTGACCCTCGGATCTTCCTTCGCTGCGGACAGGAGATGTGCAACCAGGGTCACCCCCCCACACACCCCTCACCGAAGCAGGGTCAACAAACCAACCACGCAGCCTTTTGCCCCCTCTGCTTCTCATAACCTGGAGCATTAGTTTCTAGTACGTCGCTTTTGGGTGCTCTCTTCTTCGTGCGCCTTATTTTCTTTGGCTCCATTTCTGAGGTACGCACCCGGCATGTGTCAGTTTGGGGTGTTTTTTAGACAAATCTGCAAGTGAGATGCGGCTGAGATACCAACGTACGTCACAGAGTCAAGGCACCCATCTCTCGTTGAAAATGGCTTGTCTCTTTCTCGATGCAATATGTTTCCTTTATGATATTTTGAAAGAAAACACACTGCAGTGGTTAGAAGAGATGTGGAGCTTCTTACCAGATGGAGGTGGCCTGACAGCTTGTAAAAAAACCTTTGCAAACAGTTAGCAGTAACGACAACTGACCTCAATTACCGAAGCCTTTCATTTCTCCATCTGGGTAGTGCGCTCACGATTGCGCGATGCCGGGGTGATAAACAGGCTGGAAGGAATACGGAAACGGTCTGTGTAAAACCATAATGCTTTTGAAAACATATCCCACAAACAAATCCTTTCTCATGCTGTATTTTTCCCCCAGTTCAGCTTTGGTACTGAACTTTCCATTTTCAACTGACCAACATAAATTAAAGCCAAACATTGGCATAGAGAGGAAAGATGGAGAAAGTTGACCATTTCCCTCAGGAGGTCAGCCACAAATTCCTGCTGTTGTCTGAGAAATGATGAGCTACTCTTTGGAGACATGACTTAGATCATTTAGTGTCACAGGGAAACTTTTCAGGCGTTTCAACAAGGGTTGAAATATGTCGTCTTTTTTTTTTCCCCCCTCTTTTTTATAAATATAGTTTTAGACTCTGTGTGTTGGTTGTTTTTTTTTTTTTTCCTCCCTTTTTTGCTTTTAATATAGTCTTCTATACAAAAAGTCAGTTGTGCACGGTGCTATTTCCTTTGGGCGATCTTACAAGAAATGTTCCCAGCTCGCTTCGTGCCACTACAAATATCTCTTTACCTCGGAGAAAAGGGCACATCACTCACTTTGCAGGCCTAAACGAATGTGAATGCTTAGAGCTCTAACAGCTCTGGGTGACAAAGTACGTCAAGGAAAATATGTCATCCCCCCTTCATCATTATTCTCGCTTTCGTTATTCACAAATATGGGATATAAATCCGTTGCCTGTAAAAGGGCTATCTGTCATGGGAGACAAGCTGGCTGGTGATGGCCTCCCAGCCCACCCCGCTGAGTTTCGAGACAAATTTCCAATCAAATGGAACCTCAAAGTGCTAAGGATGGAGGATTTAGAAGATCTTGTAGGTGACATTTCCAGACAGAAGGAAAACAAGCTTTTTATTTCACCTAAAATGATAAATAAGGAGAAACGGTTTCAAACCTTCAGCAGAGGCTTTTCTGGTTTTCACATTTACAACGGCTCCTTGCTGACTGACTTAACAGATGCAACCCGTAGTTAGTGGGGATGAGTACAATGGTTCAAAACGTCATAACTGTTCATCAAAAACTCACACGAAGACTGGAATGAGCTTTCTGCTGAGGTTCTCAAAGCTGACTTTTTTAATTCCTCTTCATCATGTAACGGCTCTGGCCCCATTTTCATCCCTGGATTTCGTCCAGGGAAAGAAGTCAAAGAAATTTCTTCTGCTGAGATATTTATTGCATTTGCTGTTCTAGGAAGTATTTGTAACTTGTTCAAAGTTCAAAAAATCACCTCAAATCTTGCAAAGTGACCTATGAACCTGTTGCAGATTCATTTCTGAGAGTGTAAAATACAGGTTTGAAGCTTTTACAGTTATTTGGGGGAAGGAAGAAAGGTATAAATAAGTGCTCTTACTGCTAATTCTAATTTTTTATGAATGTCTAAAACCAAATAAATAACTCTCCCCAGGCAATGATCTTATGCCGGCCTTTTGCTAAATAAAACGAAATCTTTCTTTTCACTGTCTCTTGTAATTATAACAGGTTTCCACTCGACGCAAGGGATCCAGATTCCAGTTGGGATCACCTTATTTTTTATTTGCTGGTGACTTGTGGTAAATCCCACTGGTAGGATCCTGGTGGATTAGCTAATAACAGCGGCGTAATTTTTAAAGCACGTGGCCCTTGACTTAAATAATAATTTCCAAAGCAGTTGCTGTAGAGTTTTCCTTTTTGCATTTTTGCTGTTACAGATTTACACTTCACTCCTCAACTTTTTAAATTATCCACACCCCGTGCAATTTAATGGTATGCAAATCCACCATCACACGCCAGCCTCTAAAGGCTGCAGGTCATTTATTTGGAAGAAGCATCTGCGGACAAGTGGAAAAATCCCTCCATGAACTCCCAGGCCTTGCTCTCCTGCTGTATCACATCCGTCGAGACCCAAACAAGAGGCGTTGAAATAAGGAAGAAAGTGTCAGGAGAAGGTCCCCGAGCACCGCGCCGGGCGGCGGACCACCCCGTGTGTGGCCGGAGGTCAGTGATTCAGCCTAAAAACCGAAAGCCGACCTGAGCACGTTCCCAAGCAATGAGCACCAGCAAGGACCATGTTTCACCCGATGAAGACCATCTCTGTAACACGCTTTTTTCCTTTGCTTTTTTTGGGAGGAAAAAAAGGCCTCTCGCTGTATTTGAACTATAGGCACAGTATTAACAACGGCAACAGCCTCAGCAACACTAATTGTGGTCACTAATGACATATTGGCTCATGGCTCCTCCAAAAGGCTGTTTGGAGCAGGAGACTGGTACCCACTTCCGATAGTAGGTTTGGAAATAAATATTGCCCACCATCAGTGCAGGGAGATGATGATTGTATGTCCCTAAATGTGGATATTTCTTGGAAAGATTTCTTTTTTTCCCCACTCATTAATATTTCCGATGCGTTTGCTTTAGTGGCCAAAGCAGCGTTTTCTGCAAATAACATGTCTAGAAACAGTTTACGATGGCTGAGCATCGCTGAGCAGGCAGACCGAGGGGGATGGGTATTTTCTGTACCATTTGTGAAAAATGTAGGCTTGCCGTGTCAGGATGTACCCCGTCACTCCAGGTGTGAAAGCTTAATCATAATAACAAGGATTATCTTAATGAGCATATTAACGCATAGCGGAGACCGAGCGTGTGGTGGTAAAAATCACCAGATGTGGAGCCTACTTGTTTTTTGGTACAAGAACAGACACATATCCTTCTGCAAGAAACCTTCATTTCTATTCAACATAACTCCTTAGCTGTGGAAATATGGGTTCAATTTGTTTTAAAGGTGCATTATGAAGCTGGAGTTTGAAATTAGGCATTTACGGTTTCAAAGCAAAACATCTTGGGGGGGGGGAGGAACTTGTAATTTTGTCAAATTACACAGAAAATGAAATTGGAGGAGCAATAAAGTGCCTGGAATGAGGTAGTGAAAAGTTTCACATTGAAAAACCCCTATGTGCTGCCCACGCAAAAACACGTTTCCGTCGCCTTTACTTAATTCCGCGCATTTCTCCACAAGCAATAATGACATGGTCTTGCTTTCACTCTTAAATACACGGCTCTTTGTTTAACTGGTTTTATGTTAAAATGGGAGGATAACCATTCTCAGTTGCATTTTGCCTTTCCCTCGTCTTTAACTGTTCAGATTCAAACAACATAATTCGATTCAGACAGGTAAATAATCCTTATTCTTCCAAAAAAAAAAAAAAAAAAAAAAAAAAATCAGCTGTCACGAATTAAAACCCATTTTTCCCTAACTCCAAATAAACATTAGTCAGCCTGCATTTGATTGTAATAGCACACTTGTCATTTCAGATATAGCATGTCGGAGGGTTTTTTTCTAAAGGCTTTATTGGAATTCCTTGGACTAAATTTGCTGTGGGTTTACGATGGCTTCATTAAAAATCAGAACCCAAACGGATGTGAAGGACTCCGAAGAGTTTGTGCTGCAAGCATAAAATGGAAACAACTGGCAAGAGTTTTCATTTTAAACCTGCTCCTGTTTCAGATGCCCTCGAAATTTGTCATGTTGTAGTAATTTGGGGCCAAAGCGAAGTACTAAAGCACTTAGTAAACTTATTTTGAGTTGCTCAGCTATAGTTGAGATTCACGTGCAGTGTTGTTTCACCCTTGCTTACAGTAAATCCAGAGTTAATCTGCTCAAATGCTTAAGTTTTCACTGATTTTACACTGATAAAGTGGAGACCTCAGGGATAGACCAGAATGGAAATCTCACTCGTTAAATAACGATGTCATATGTCCAGAAAAGAGTTTTATTTCACGCAATCACAGTTGCTGTTTAAAACTGTCCTGATGCAAAGTTAGAGTCACTTTTATGAAGTGGTTCTTAGGTTTTTTCTTTATTTTAGTCACAAAGCAGAGCAGATCCCCCAGGGAGAAACATGGCAACAGAATCTGAAATGACAGTTTCTGGCTGCCTTTTTCTGGTAACTGTGGCGTTAAGGAGCAAATTTCAGGCTCTGGCTTCATCCCGAACCCAGTTAAATCAGCAGTAGGTGTCCGTTAATTAAAATGGGACTATAATCAGGTTATTTTCCATACTAGCAGTGTCTTAAGTCTGCGTACCTAAAACCCGCTGCAAAGGGGTTGGGCTGGTACCTCCTCTATGTCCTTGGGATGATGGGGCAAGGAGAAATGGGATTGCACTGCAGCAAGGAAAGCTCAGATTAAAAATTTTAAAAGCTTCCAAGTGGCGAGGGAGACAAAAATGTATCCCTGCGTGGCTCGGGGAGCCGGCATGGCTCAAGGGCTTTGAGGAAAAGCCGAACGTTGCTTCTGCCTAAAGGTTTTTCATTTCACCATTTCTTTTGGGTCACGCCTTTTGGCTCCGATCACTTTTAGGTCAGTTTTACCTTGTCTTCCCATTTTGCGATGAAGCGTCAAACCAGTATCCAAACACGTTCAACGACCAAGGAGTAATAATGCGAGTTGTAACTCATGGTAGGTATTTAGACGGCAAATGGTCATGACATGAAGCTTTTAAGGCATAATCAGTCGAGGTGAAGGGGAGCACAAAGCGTGCAGAAGTTAAACACGTAACCTTCTTCCTCAATTACCTCCCAAAGCCATATGTCCGCTATTCACTAGCCCTCATTTACGCTAGAATAGACCCATTTTACTTTCCCTTTCATATTTTACCCAGCTGGAAGGTAGCCCACTCTCTTATGTCAGACCTGACAGGATGTGAATTATCTCCATCCAGCCTTGACATAACTTTGTGCACGGTGATGTAATGCTCCAAAAAGTCTGGGTAAAAAAAAAAAAAAAAAAAAAAAAAAAAGACGGTACTTATTAACAGGAAAGGAAACAAGCCTCTGTTTGACAACCAGTGGCTGAATATCAAGGAGAGCTTTCTTAAGGAAAAAAAAAAAATCATTTATGACCATATGAATTACTATTATTTATTCAGAGGGAAGAAATGGCTATTGAATTTTTAACCAGAATCAGCTGGCTAAGCAACCTACAAGGCCCAGGTACTTGGGCACGACTTCCAGGTAGATTCAGACAGGAAAGGTTCAAGCCTGTTCCCACTGGGATCAATAAAACTACCACAACTGGAGTGTGAGCTGGAGCAAGCGTAACCTGCAACCTTTCCCTGCGCTCCCCTTCCCCTCCCTCTGGGGGCATCTACCAGAACAGCATTACCCCACTCCAGAGGTCCCCTTTTTCTCCTTTTCTCCCCCATCTCCTGTGGGTGCGACGCTCTCGTGTGAAACCCTGGCTCTGTCACCCCCTCATCCCTCCTGCTCCGAGCCCTTGCAGCCGGGGCTGCATTCCAGCGGCGTGATCTGAAACCGTATCCCTCTAAGTTCGTGAAGTATTCGGCATGCGTGCGCTTGGACTTGTGAACTTTTACCTTTTACCTATCAGCAGCGCAGCTCGCTGCACCCTTTCCTTCCCTTGAACTAGCTGGACGTAAGCGGCGGAGACCCGATCTCCACCGCGTCGTGGAAAGGCCTCCAGCATAGTGTCATGGCGAAATAGCTCCCTAGTTACGTGATTTCCTTGCTGTGTTGCTCACCCTGGGCTGACACTGGAAATACTGGAGAATATCGCAGACGTTCAGGTGGATATGCAGATTAAAGCACATTTTGCGTACTGCGGGTGAGCCGCCAGCTGACGTAGCATCCCTGCAGGTGATGGGACCACCAAAAGTGGTTTTAGGTCTCTAGGGTTGGTAGGGTTTGTGGCAGCCAGAGCTCAGGCTGAGCTTGCACGGGCAATACCCCTGGTGCTGAGGCCAGGGAACATGTTCAACCCCGGGGAGGTGGAGGGAATCGATCACTTTTTGCAGGATTTCCTTCGTTGGGATAAATTACACACCAGCTCTCTGCCTGACGCTTGGAGAAGTGGGAACTGCAGGGCATGCTGACTGACGGCCCTGCAGGTGAGACAGAATAGCTCGTGTTTAGGGACTATAACCCAGGGACGATGAAAACCCGTTTTGTGCCAGTATTTTGCTCACATTTCCTTTTTTAACCAGCAGAGTCCCGCCTGGAGACAGCGCCTGAAGCGGACTGTGGGGTGGCAACAGGAGCCCGAAGCGGCTCGTTGGGGTGCCCTGCGCTTTTCCAAGCATGCTTTTATTCCCTTTCTGTTTAATTTCCACGGCTGCAGCCCGCTGCTTAGTTATGCGACGGCAGCGTGCTGGGCCCTCCCAACTGCCACCTCCATAGCTCCCGCGGGAGGTCCCCACCGCAGCTCCTGGTGGAGGCATGGTGGGGTTGCAAACACACCATGGGGCAGCCAGCAAAGCACTCAGGACTAAACGGGTGATGGAGGCGGCAATGACAAATGCGTTTTGCGAATGAGAGAGACACGTCTAGCGTACACCTGGGTGCTGCTGGGCGTTGCTGCAGCCCATCTTGAGCTACGTTGAAGTCCTCAGCCGCAAGAAAGTAATGCAGTAATGAATGTTTCTGTCCATGTCTTTAATGAATATGTCCAAAATCGTTTTCAACTCAGGTCTTTGAAACCTATAGTTATATATAGTAATATTATAGTTATTAAACACTGTAATTATTCAAGAAAGGGAGCAAAGAATCATGGACAGATACCCCGCTATTTCTAATCGACGTGTGCCACTTCTATTTTTGCAAACCATATTGATGCCCATAAGTGTGTGGTTTTTATGGAAGAGACGGCATGTGTGTCTATATATACGCGTATATGATTACACGTCGGACTTTTTCTTAGCTGCAAGCTTAGATGCCAGTTTGCTTTTACTTTCCCCTGTTTAATTACAAGACGAATTTGGTTCCTGGGGAGGTCAGCCTGACTGCAATGGTTACAGCCAGACATATCGCAATGTCAAGCTTTCCCACGCAGAGCTCTGCCAATGTCTCCCAGCCTTGACCTCGAAACACCCTCTGCCATTCCAAGCCCTCAGTGAAAGCTGAAAAATGTGCTGACACTGAAATCCCCGCTGTACACAGATATGCAATATTCGGGGACATTTCAGAACAATCACGTTCGTTTTGAAAATGTGCTCCTAAGCTCCAGGTGATGGGCAAGAGCTGCAAAAGCTGAGCGTGATGATAACGTGTTTTATCACTGTGTTGTCACTTACACACTAACGACACTTAAATCCAACCCTGCTTATCTCTATTATAATCTAAAATGGACTGGTTAAATCTCAGGCCCTTAATTCTGGTTGGTTTTGCATTTGCGGAGAGGTAGAGGAGCTGCAAGTCTGCGCTGACTCCGGGGTGACTCCAGTGATTTGGGCAGCTGGGCTGTTATCTCTTGTCAGTCCTCCACAAATGCGTTTGCAATCTCGGGGTCCAACTGGAAACATTTGTCAGTGCCCCTTACATAATACTGGGTTTTATGGAAAAATTGAACCCTCCAGTACATGCAGAGGAAATTCCAGAGTGAGCTTACTGACAGACATGTCTTGGAAGTTAGCTAGTTATTTTGGCAGAGACCCAGGATTTTTTTTTTTTTTTATTATTATTATTCCTTCTTCCCCACCACCCTTTTTTTTTTTTTTAAAAAAAAAAAAAAAAAAAAGGAGGAGAAAATCTCTTTGGAGCAGAGGGTCTTGAAACCCGGGAAGCCCCGCTGGTGCTTCGCTTTCAACTCGCTTGAGGATATTTGTTGTGAGTCAAGATGGTGGATGCGGAAAAAAAAATGCCATTCGTGAGACAGAAAACTGCCAATAAAAGAAACCTCTAGAATAGCAAGGCTGGCTCTTCGGTGTTTAATACGTGAAAATTCTGTGGCTTCTTTGAATGAATGTAATAGTTACTAAAATATTGCAATCTGGCTGGTAAGTCCTCGGCAGAAGTGGGCTATAGCAGCTCAGTGTGTGTTTTAAGGAAGGCAGGGATCTGATTTTGCTGTGCGAGGGAAGGAGCTGCACAACCTGTGACCAAAAGGCTCTTACTTGGTGTTTAACCCAGAAGCTGGATCGCCGCAGGGATGAAGCGCCAAGAGCACCGGGAAACTGAGTCAGAACCAGCTACAGGCAAAAGGAGCGCTAAATCCCTGTGGCTGGATGTCCAGTGGCCCCGTGAACAAAAACCAAAACCGAGATGCTCTTTAAAGTGGAGTGGAAGAGGGCTGCGTCTGTGTTAAGGCTGTAAATGCACCAAAAAGTGCGTTTGTTCTGATATTTTGGAGAATAACCTAAACTCATTTACCTGTAGGAGCTTTTCAAGGTGACGTCCCTAAAACTCTGGTTTGAAAGAGCCTTCCCATTGAATTCCCGCAGACTTTGATCAGGCACCCAGCTGCCCTGTAAACACGAATGAGTCTTGCCTTGCAGCCCCACCGTCCCAAAACGCTCCCTAGTTCAGGTGTCCTCGTTTTCCAGGTCAGGGAAGTGCGTGCATGCCTGAAAGCTGGATTCACTGTAGGTACAAACGGCTGCCAGCTGAAAGGGACACTTCCATCCTCTCCTGTCCTCACCGCAATCCTCACCTTAACCAGGAAGGGTGAAAGCAGCTTTGTGTCCCCCCCCGCCCCACCCCGAGGATGCC
Source organism: Larus michahellis (assembly GCF_964199755.1). Classification (NCBI taxonomy): domain Eukaryota; kingdom Metazoa; phylum Chordata; class Aves; order Charadriiformes; family Laridae; genus Larus; species Larus michahellis. Next base: position 3,721,958 of record NC_133899.1, read on the forward strand.
TGGTACGACGCGGCTGTGGCTGCTACCCCTGTGCCCCTGGCGCTGGGCATCTGACAGCAACACGGGGGGGACCGAATGTCGGAGAAAGCTCACAAGGCGTTTTTCATGGTTTTCTCACTCCCCCACTCCAGTCCCGGTCTGTGGCTTTTCTGAGTCATCTTGTAAATACCAAGTCTTTGCAGCAAGCTGGACCAACAAAAAGGAAAAAAAAAAAAAAAAAGAAAAAAAGAAAGAAAAAAGAAAAAGAGAAACGGAGAAAAATGAAGCCCTCCTCCCGCTTCCCACCAACGCCCCTCACATTTGTTATTGCATAGGATCTTCCTGGCCAGACTTGACCTGCAAACAGTGGTCACCAGTGAACCATCAAAGGCCTTTCACATCTCCAGCAGCTGCAGGGAGGGTTCCTGTAAGCTCTCCTATCACTTTGACACCTCCAAAGCGGACAACGCCAATTGTGCGCTGTCATGGGCTGAGTTTCAGGGACCACCTTCAATGCTTTGGCTCCAAAGAGCTGCTTTTTTCCAATTCATTGACACAGGGGGATATATATCTAAAAACTTGGCTGCGGCAGCGAGTGCATGCCTTGAGGATTACATAGCAAGTGAACTTTGTCAGTCTAAGCCCTAGTCAATAGGAGGAATTAAGTAGAAAGACCTCTATTGTTCCAGCCAGCCTTCTGAAGGCACTGATTGGCAGTAAAATGTCTTAAGTGACAGACGTAAAGTAAATATTACCTATGCCAAGTCTCTATATTACTTTGATTACCCACCATCAATCAATTTGTTCTTTGCCTTGTAACAATAGCGGCTGCTGTTATACTTTAGACCCCTCTGATGAAGCCCGAAGTATAATTGATTAACAAACCGAAAAGAAAGGTTACACAACTGACAGCAAAATGTATCGCAGAAGAAAAATGAGAGTATTGTCTCTGTGCACATGCATGTGCCTTAAGTACCTTGCCTATTAGAAGCAGAATGATATACCTTCAGCAATATATATATACACGCATACGCACGCATACGCATATACACGTGCGCACACATATATCCCTTTAAGCCAGCCAGCTGCCTCATTAAACATTAGGTCAGCATTTGTAATATCCCCACGGCTTTTACAATGGCAAAATGTCAGGAAGTACAAGGAAAACTGCAGTACTGAGGTTTCCTTGAGGATGAAGGTAAAACTGGAGGGTGAAGACGCCGTACCAGCAGGAGATACCCGGTGCGTCCGATGCGCAGCAGAGCTGCGAGCGTTAACAGCATTGCTTGCTTCCAGGGTTACTTGGTGCCCAGTAAAACATCCCTTTCCCCTTCATTTGTTCTAAAACTAACAGATTCTTACCCCACTGAAGGTCCTTTTGTATTACTTACAATGATAAGTGAGGGCAAAGAATTTCCAGGTCCCTCACGGTGAAGGAAAACAATTTTAAAAGGAGTGAAGAGGGCACACGCTCACTTGAGGTGTTTCTTGAGGTGGCCCAGGTGTGGCCATGCCCAGGCACAGTGGGAAATAATTCTGCGCACGCTCTGCCTTAGCAGACGTTCCCCAATGCCTCCAGCCCTAACCCTTACCCATTAAAAATGGCAGCAAATTTAGGGCTCGGAGCGTTTGTGCAAAGACGTAAGAATGGTCACACGAGATCATGTTATCTTTGATAGGATCGGTAACAGGCACTAAGGGAAATACCACAAAAAAAAAAGGAAAACTAAGAGCAGCGTCTTGAATATTCTCCCGGTTTATGGCTAGTTCCATTGCAGGGATTTCCTCATCTGGAGGCTGCATGTGTGTCATTGCTGTTCATGGTCACTGATGGATACGTCCCACGGGGATTCCTCTAAACTCTTTTCCAAGCCGTGTCTACTCTCCGATATCCTCTGGCAACGAGCAGCACATGGTGTGAACAAAACATTGCTGTCTGGATTTGCGCTTAAGCCCGGCTATCTGCTCATGTCGCTGCGCACCCCCAGGTCAGCACGAGCCCGCGGGGTTCCCGTGATGCTCCGAGGGCGATCGCGCAGCTCCTCCGGTGACCCAGCGGTGGGCCAGCTGCCTCGTCCCAGGGGCACATGGGGCTCTGGGCCATCATTTGGACTACGTATAAAAGCATGTGACACAGAGCTGTAACTTTGAAGTATAAGGAGAGTAAGGTAGAAGCAGCTGGTTGGAAGGGCCGCTCCATCTCAGAAACCTGTCTGCAATGAAAGAAACCCTACCATGCTCTGTTCATAGCCGGTATTGGCGAGGTTTTGACCCCGTATTTGTGTTTATGGTCTGCTGCAGCACTTTATCACCACGCGAATCGTGAAAATCGTGTTCCTTCCTTAATAATACTGAAAATGAAGTGTATTTCGGGAATGACTTAAAATTTCAGATCCCTCTCATGCGTTGGTTTGGGATTTGCAGACAGTGGAGCCAAATTCACATGGCAGTGATTTTATAACTCTTCTCAGCCCTAGCAGCTTTGGTTCAGCATGTGCCTAAGTAATGGAGACAAACCCTTTCATATTTCCTGATGTTCTTGCTCTTTTCTCTGTTACCGTGTTTGTGGAGTTCATACAAGTGTCTTTGATAAATTGGTTTCCTAATTTTCCCTATTACATGGGGGACCAGGCCAGTGGCAGGCTGAGGAGACAACACGGTAAGAGAAAGATAAATTCAGAAATAATAAAAGATCAAAGAGGAGGAGAAAGCAGGCATGGGAGAGCCATTTGGAAACAGGATTAGATGCTATCCTACAAGCCATGATCACCTTTTGTGCCTGGGTCCCCATGGGGACTTCCCGCAGCTACAAGATGGTCCTTCGTCGTCCTTAAAGTCTGTGAACCTCAAAATTTTCCATAAAGCTCCAAAGGTTCAGGCAAGTTGTAGGAAAAACATCTCTATCTGGCAATATCACCCCTGCAATGAGATGGGCGACCATATAACGTGTGGGGACAGGACTCTGGATAATATCCTATGAACCTACAGCACGTGCTGTCTCCTTGGCTTTCTCTCCAGGAGGAGGCAATGTTAGAAACGGCATAAAAATGGAGCTTCCCATGTGACTTTAAACAAGGGCACCACACTGGCATTCGTGCCAAGACAATTTTAGTAGCTTCAACGCTGCTGCTCTACCGCTAATAACTGCCCGGTTACTATATTGGTCCATACATGACAAATCTAGCTACAGAATTAGCTGGAGTGCCTGATATGTGTATTTTTTGGAATTTATTTTATGGTAAAATCATTAAGGCCACCCACTAATATGATCTCCCTATTGGCTTGGTTTTGATTAGAGGTATTACCAATAAGAAACTAAACGTTTTCCTGAAAATAGCTATTGTTCAGTGGCCTTCAGCAGCAGATGGCCACAGCAGCAAGCACTTATTTATGGCCTCTGTGCTGTAGCTCTGCTTAGTTAACTGGTTGAAAACTTATTTTCCAGCCAAACCGGGAGCCCAAATGGCTATAGAAATGGTTGATTAGGTGGCCCCAGCCTTGTTTGCTGGCAAATGGCTTTACTGCTGCCTGGCTTGCGTAGGTGGCGACCCGGAGAGATGTGAAGTGGAAAAAAATAAATCACTGAACGGTTTTATTATCGGCGGATGGATTTCTTCTCGCCATTTTGTGGGTGGCTGTATTTTTCATATGGCCCATATACTCAAGGCAAATTAGGAGAGGGAGGTAACATGACAGTTTTCATCAAAGTTTAGACAGATTTCCTTCTGAAATAGACTCTCTAGGGGATGGCCCCGCACGGTGAAAAACGGCTGCAAGTTCATATAAATAAAAGGGCAGCGTGCCAGAGCAAACAGCGTCACACAGCTCTGCTTGTGACAAGAAATTCTGCCCCCCCATTCCTGTCGTTCTCCTGCCCAGAAGCCAAAATCTGGTTTTGTTCTGGCAAATGCCAGAACTAAGCATGGTGAACATTCTTTGCCACATTGAAAGACCCTTCTGTGCACTGCAGAAAGAAAGGTGAACTCAGGCTGCATGTCTTTTTTCCCTTTCTTCTTGCTGAAAAATGAATGGCTCGAGAAGGTTGCTTCTGTATGTCACACGTGATATTTTCCTTATTTGTTTCTGCATGAAAACTTCTGACAAAGGAGGGCGAAGCCTCCCAGCTCTAACCGCTGCTCCTTGCTTTCCTCTTGGGGATTTTTGCCAACATATGAAGATGTTGGAGAAATACATCTGAATTACAAAATAGGAAGGTAAAGAGCAATTTTTTAGCGTGCATTCTTGCACTACCTGACACAATGGTGTCTGCGGTCATGTCTGAGGCTTCCAGCATGCGTTGGGATAACGAAAACATAGTTAAGAGCAACAGCCTGGTTTGCTGACATGAAGCACTAAGTCACTCATGTGCACACTTCTGATCAGGAGTGTGTGGAAGAACAAGAATTTCCAAGATGTAAGGTCAGAAATGGTGCTCCTCGGAAAGGTATTGCAGTCAGAACTGCTCAGGAAAGCTTCAGCAACTTCCCAAATCCAAGGAAAATAATGTATTCCTGCTAGGGCTCAACCCAAGCAGGTGTTGGGCATGAATATGAAACTGATTTTTTTAATTCAGAATCACCCTCAGATTCTGGCTGAGACCTTTCTCTGCTTCAAATAGTTGTAAAGTCAAAAAACTCTTACGGTTTAGATTTGGCTACTCATGTGGCATGGGACCGTGGTGGTCGTCCTTGGACAGCCTATGGAGGACACTGGTTATAGTCCAAATGCAAAGGACAGCCAGTCCAGCGATAGATTCAGAATGAACTCATGCACACTAAAGCCCTAATACGTGAAAGAAAATCTTCATCCTTGTTTTTTCATATTCCCAAATTTTCAGTGGAGTAATCCCAGCATTTATTTAAAGTCTAAACATTAGGACACCTGGCTGGAACGCCGGCGTCCCAGCTTACATTCCAGTGTGTTGGGCGATGAGGGAGGATTTCTCTTCTTTTTTCCTCTTCATGCCAGTACGATGAGCTGGATGCAGTCAAGACAAGTGGAAGCAACTGCAGGCCAGCCACAGCAGGGTGGCAGAAGAGCAGGCTCAGCACCTTGTCCCCGCTTGGCTCAATGGATGGTTTGGGTTGTGCTATTTCAAATCAGCGTAGGTCTACTGGGAAGTGAGGACTGGTTTTGAGAAAACGAGTTTTAAAAATTGCAGATTTTGTAGTTGTGGGCAAATGAGCTACCAGGTTTTGACTGTAACTCCATTACATTGTGGCGTGTATCATTTCTCAGCCTTCATTTTGCCAGATAGCAATCTGTTGATCTAATTTTATGTTACAACCCTTCGTTATACCTAAATATATCAAGAACATGGACCTCAGCATTCCAGAGTCGTAACTCATGTCAAGCTAACCAAAGTAAGCATATTTAGCTTCTGGTGGCCCACAATCTATCTCAAAGGTCACTGCAATCTCCAGGGTCTGAGGAAACCCACAGTTGCTGCAATGTCTGTTTTCTTTGAAATACAGAAAAACCCTCTTCTCCTGAAAAAAAGAAGTCTTTTTCTTGTCTTTTTTTTTTTTTTTTTTTTTTTTTCCCCATCAGACCAGGTGATCTGTAATCCCAGCTTTTGGGGGGAAAGTAAGAACAAACGGAAGAATAAGCATCAGATAAGTCAAGCAACCCGGTCTTCATTAAGCAAACACAGCCCGCCAAGTTCTTCTGGTTCTATCTACTCCACGAAGGGGCTGAAATTCAGAACAGCAGACTGGAAATGAAATGCGAGCTGTAAATTTACTTTTGGTGCCAATCAAGGAAATTAATACAACTTGGCTTGTCAGGATTCTGTGTGTCAACGGCAACATGAAAATAAAAATGTGAGCATGGACCAGAGACTGCTTGTTTTTCGGAAAAAAAAAAATAAAATAAAGAAAGAAATAGAAAGGAAAAGAGACTGTCCTCAAAATATGGTGCTGATTAAAGGTTCTCGTGTGAGCTCCTCAAGAGGGGCTGTAAGCAGAAGGGTAAAGGGAGTTTGTGCTTCACAAGGAAAATATTTAGACCTCGTACACAACCATAGCTGAGAAAAATTGTTCAAGGTCTAAATAGCGTGACTACATGAATTAGACTGATGGCTGCTCTGGTGGGCGAAGGGGATGTTTGGTGGAGCAGTAGATGCAGTGCGGCGGCGCCGAGCTGTGTAAAGCATGGAGCTCTAAAACAGACCTACACCAGGGCAAGGTGAGTACGAAACTTTGCCTTTGTAGTAGAGCCACGTGCCACTGGGAGTCGTTAGTGGGTTTGCCTGTTCTTACAGCAAATTACAAAAATGGCTCTTCTTCCTCTCACTGAAGCATCTTCCTCCTCTCACAGGAGGTTAGCTGTTTCTTTAGCATATGCTTATATGTTTTTTTCCTTCTAGAAGAGCAACTTCATTAAAGCTCTGACTCCAAAGTGAAGATCTGTGGTAGAGGGAGAGATGTAAATTAAATATTATATGTAAATGTAAAGGGGGAATTATATAAGTATGTAAATGACCGGGCAGCAGCAGCATTTTCCCAAAATACTGCCATCGTTCACTGGCTCTTCCGCATTGCTCCCCACTTTTGCTGAGGCAGGAGCCGAGGCAGATGAGAACCCCCCCTGTGCTAAGGCAAAACCAGAGGGTGTCAGAGGGAAACCTGCAGCACAAATTTTGTTTAAGCGGGAGAAATGCAGATATGGGCAAGACAGGTTTCCGTGCAAATTATATCAGTGGCGAATAAAGGATTGTCTTCTGGCTGTGGCAGAGGGGACTGCTCAGTTGTGCAGCCCATCGTGATGCTGACGAGTCTATAGGAGAACTGGAAATACATCGGGAGCCAGGGAGCTTTTAAGCACCAGCACTTCAAGTCATAAAACGATGGGAAGGGAGTTGAGATTTATTCCCCAGCCCTGTGGCTGCATGATAGCTCATACTTGACCCTCAGTGATATAGCATAATAATCAGTATAATAGAGTATTTATCACCACCACGCTGTGCCGAAGACCAACCCGGAGGCATTGCCCTTCGATCAACTGCTTTCAATGCTAATGTGCCTGCTGCACTTGTTACGTGGGTAGCAAGCCTTGGCAGAAAGACAAGAGACGCTGCAAGGGTCACTGAGATCTCAGACAACAAGAACTAAACTTGCCAGAGCTCCTCCACGAAGTTTTTTCAAGGGGTGGTCACAGAAGAAGTGTTTGGTAGGGCGGTGACATGGGCCGTGCCCTAGTTGAACAGCCAGCTGGGGCAGCTCAGTCTCCTTCAGCCCTGGACCACTCGGTCACCTCTCTCCACGGCTCCACCATAACAGATTCCTCCCTTCCACAGCATCCATTTTTCTTGTGATTTCCTACCATAAACCAGTCAAACCTTGCTCAGAGTTAGGTTAAGCAAAGCAGCCACACTAAAAAGATGTAAAAATGAGTGACGTATTACATGTATATGTAACGCATACTATAAAAATCTCTCAAATGGACCGAGATTTTTATGAAATAAGAAAGTCACACAATTTAACAGTCTGGCAGCCTCCACCTGCTGCCTTGCTCTGCAAGTTGTCCTTCTGAGATTTAGTCATGGATGAAAGTATTGCCAAGCAGGAGTGAGGGAGAGAGAATCCAGCCCCTGGTATCCTCAGGCAAGAGGCTGTGAACAATGCCATCACCAGGTTTTAATGCCGTTGTTTCAAAAAGCTGCAGTCACCCACTGCTCCTTCTCATTTGCGTTCTGCAGGATACCCTGTTGGAAGACGTCCCTTCTTCTAAGGATTAACGTCAGGCTTTAATCTTTTCAAGTCATGGTGGAAATGAAAAAAAGAAGAAAAAAAAACCCAAACAGTTACAAATATTGAGATTGGGAATAAGAGAGAGAGAGAGAGACAGATGCCAAGACATGATGAAGAAATTCTGTTTCTCCTGCCTGGTGCTTTTACCGAGATTCGTGTTTCTCTGAGAGTGGAACTGAAGATAATTAAAACAGGTTTCAAACATTGACCTCATAGCTGAGGTTTGCATGACAAGACATGCAGATAGCGTGAGGCAGAGCCCCTGCGCTAAGCAACACACTCTATCTTTGAGCTTATGTCCAGCAAAGTCACTGGGAGTCTTTGCACTGACGGCTGAGAGAGCCGGACCCAGCCCCACCTCATCCCAGGACACTCAATGCATGCACGCTGTTCACAGCGAGCCACTGCTCCTCGGCATCTCTCACACGCCGGTGGATGCAGGAATGACTTCAAAAAGGATCTTTCTGGGGCAGTAACTCAGGCATTGGCACAAAGCACTGACGGATCCGGATCCACGTGTTAATGTTCGAACTTGAGTGAAAGAACTCGGCAAGAACAACTCCCAACCCCCTCCAAGTCTGCTTTTCATGTGGCCCAATTCTTGTCAGTCTGTCATCCTTGTTAGGAAAAACTTTCCCATCATTCCAAAGACACTCTAGTGAAGAGGTTAACAGGAATCAAGGATTACAGAGACATCTGGCTTTAAAAAGCCCCAAACCCCTCAACTTCAGCCTTGGCAGAAAGCTGGGGTCCACTGGGGAGGATAGTTTATAGATTGATTGCAGAGCCCGGAGTCACGGCGCCAAGACCCGATGCTATGGCTTGGATGTGTAAAGAATATTGTACAAGTGTTTGAGCCATCAGGCGGTCAGCGTGCTTGTGCCCCGAGCAAACTTCTTCTCCTTCTTTGTCAGAAAGCAGCTGTTTATGTCACACATGTGACATAAAATGAAGTTTGCCAAAATGCTTTCAAATCTCCAATGTACTCCAAAGAAGGAGATGTTTGGGAGACTTGTTTTACTCGTGTTTTGTACCTGTCCCTTTGCCTCTCTCATGGGAAACAAAGACAGTCCAAGTGCTAAGGATGAAAGGCAAAAAGCAATCCCGTTTAAATTGCTTTCAGTGGACGTGTTGTTTTTTAATTTTCTGTGCTAGCTTAAACAGTTCCCATAAGAGCTATGCAAATGTAATGGCTAATTTGACAAGCTTGAATGAGTCATCTTTCAAAACCATTATTGTACAAAACGTAATATGGTTTGGAACTGTCTCCCGTCTGTGTAAAGTGATATTACTCCTTTTTGCCCTTTTCTTGAATCAAAGGCAGATGCAAACGTCAATGTTTCTCTGCCTATACAAATGCACACATGCGAGAATACAACCTCTTTATACACCGGGGTTTGCAGCTGGAGCTACGGGCTCTTTGCAGACAGTGATTCATAGGTAAAGACCCACTCAGGGTTCTCTTCCAAGGCCATCTTCTCAAGGAAATAACTGTAGATGAAAAGCACACAATTTATTTTTCAGTGTATGTTGCCATTAGTACAAAAATAAATTGTGGTACATAAGTAGACGGGGTTGGAGAACAGGTGGTGCTAAAGCAGCCAGTTAAACCTACTGAATACTAAGAGGCATTTCATTGCTGCCAACCTATGACGAGTCCAACGCTACATTAGTGTTGTGTAGCTTTTGGACCTCCAAAAGGAAGTGTGTAGCAAATTCCTCGCGAGTTGAATGGAATAAGAGCGAAAAGGAGGAAGTGCTGAGTGTTTGGTAGAGGAATACCACTTGTCCCAAGCATAAAACAGAAGTCAACGTGGGAAAGGAAAAGCGGACTTGCGCCTTTGCATTTCAAAGGAAAAAGTCGTAAGGCAGTGAGGGGGTGGACTTCTGAATATCTCAGCGTAAAATAAAGTTCTGGCTTGCACGTTGGCCCTGCCAGATGTTTAGTGCAGAGTTCAAGTAGGTAGAGCAAGAAGTGTGAAATCAGATAGCTGCTTAAAAGACAACTTTATGGTTGGAGGTGCTGACAGAGGGGTTGCAAAGACAGAGGTAGAAATGGGGCCCTAAGGGAGAGGAGTTAGAAAGAACTGAGTTTTATTGTGTGGTAGATGACCAAGACCTCAAAAGCGTTGGTTTGAAAAGAACAAGTTGGACTTGATGAGTAACTGCTAAATAATAACAAATAAAGAAGGAAAAAGCAGACAAGAGCGGATTGGGACATTTGTCCAGAACAAGAGGAGACTTTGGGTCTGGGCAGAACTTTTAGGTAGGAAGCATATGGAGAAAGAGAAAGACACAAGCTCCAAGGCTTTAGCAAACATGGTGATAAAGGATACTAAATAAGTGATCTTAAAAATTCTGGGAGAACCAGAAGAGACTGAAGAGTTGGACGCGCAATTCCAAGAGAAACAAGCCAAAGAGGAGGTCAAGAGTATGGAGGAGAGGAAATGCCAGCAGTAGAAAGGATACAACAAGGAAACATCTCCATGTCCAATGTTATTTCTGAGAAACCCAGAGTGAAAGCAGAGCCAAGGCTGCAGAATAGCTGCCTACAAAATATTATCCATGTGGACCGTTAACCACAAACGTAGCAACTAAGGTATCCGAGATACAAAGGAACGCACCCACTGGTCTTACCTCACCATGCCCTACTGCCCAGGGAAAGGCAGTTTTCCACCGCAGGATGCCAGTCAGGCTGGGTTGTTGTTCTTGAACATCGGGAAATCCCAATGAGTGGTACTCAAGGGGTTAATCCGTCCTTATGTTTTGCAACTGGATTAGTCAGCTCAGTTTATTCTTGTCCCCATACCTCCCCAGTGGTACTGTAGTGTGTTTATAAAAATAGCAAACAAATCATTTGACAGCAAGGGTTGGAAGTAAAAATTAAAAAATGCCATACTTTCCCTATTAAATTTTGATAGTGTCCCAAAGGCTTTCAATATATTGCACACGTCCAAGCTCTACCGCAGAATAATTGAATCATAAAGACTAATACCATGTGTCTTTTGAGCGCGTACGCGAGCCGGGGAATGCTGCGGGCGGGCGCGAGAGTACGGGAGGACATGGCATGGTTATCTTTGAATTTCCCCAAGTGGATAGGGAAGCAATACATGCTCTCTTGCAGTCCAAGGGAAATCTTCTCCCCGAGAAGGGAGCTCTGCTAGGGGTTCAACCATTTTTTATAACATCAGTGTTTCCTTTGCATGGTTTCAGGTATTTTAGCCCTTCCTAACAGCCAGCAAAACAATTTTACCAGCTCTTCCAGGCTATTTTTGGGGGTACTCTCAGGGAAACTGAGATGGTGTGGGGTAGCTGCACTACATCCATGGGAGAGTGATGATGGATCTATAAACTACCCAGGGCTGTCCTCCAATATTTCATTTTTTCGAGACGCTGGTCTGAGCTGAGTTTCAGCCCCTGGAAATTGGTATCTGGCTGAGCTCAGTCAACAGATGTAAGTTCCCAGATCTGTAGGGAAAAACTGGCTGGATTCAAGTATTTTTAGTCCTGGGCTCATGTATGGGTCCTGTACGAAAGAAAAAAGTTGAAAATAACAATGGCAGGGTTGTAAAAAGCTGCTATAGCTGGGTATAGCAATGCTGATGCCAGTGTGGTGACACCAGTGGGAAACTCATGAGAGAGCGAGTCTTCCACAGAGGTCTTCCACTGACAAACAGCAAAGCTCACTCGCCCTCTTAGATGAACTTGTTGGCTCTGTAAAGGATGATAAATGAGAGAAAATAAAAATAAGAAAACATTAGCAGTTATGCTACAGTCAAGAGGATGATGTTCCATAAGTCCAAGTTTTGTAGGTTCAAAGCCGACACGAAGTGTGGGCCTTCCCATCACTTAGACCCCTAATAAAGCAAAACTCTGCAAACATCTCCAGCTGATCCTGCTTCAGAGCTGCTTTGAACTTTCCCTACAGAAGGAGGGGGGGCGTAATTTTCACGGGCAATGTAAAAGCTCTTCACATTAGAAAGTCTGAGGGAAGCTTTGGCTTCGGTCTAAAAGCTTTGGCGCTTTATTCCAGAGATGACAACACCCAAATACAATGTGTTTGCAATAGCAACACTGCTGGTTAACGGGACAACCAAACTCTCTCGCTCGGGCTGACCTTTTTTCATTGATTTCGCTGAGCTAAGAACATGGAACAACAAACGAATCTTTCTGAATATCTCTCTTTTTTAACTTTTTTTTTTATTTTTCTGAATAGGAAAAGCCTGGACTTGATCCAAAACCTCGGAGGATTTTTTTTTCTTCTGCCCTATGGACTTTATGATCATTTCAAATATGTTTCACCTGTAACCGCACACTGCCTGAGGCTGTAAGTGTTGGATGCTCCATTGTATAAGGGGTTAAGCTTTTTCTACTAAAGCATTTAACCCTATTGAACGCTGAAATGTAACCCGAACACCACTAGTTTTCGCAAAAGCCTGAGTGCACTTACCCGATTTAATTTCTGCATTTGTTATCGTGAAGTATAAATAATTACAGCTTTGACCTTTTGGGTAGGGGCCAAGCTGTAAGTGTAAGAGGTAAACACAATAAATAAATGCATGTAAAATACAATCCCCCTGCTCTGAAAACAGTAAGTATTTTCTGCATTTCCAAACTAGTTGTGAGAGAGTTAGCTGAACACTCGTGCACTTCATAGAGTCACTGGTTTTAGTTACTACAATAATAATGCAGGGACTGTAAATAGGGTTTATGACTTTTTATGAGAAAGCCATGTGATGCTTTTACAACTCTCACAAGTAATAAATGTCTACATCAATTTGATTGTTTTATGTGGGTTTTCTTCTTGCTTTACACCACGGAATGGGTTGAACTTCACTGGAAGTCCACTTGAAATTCTGACATTTCAAAATTTGGTTTAGTGCCAAATCAGAAAAAAAAACTTTTGAAAACCATATTTTCTCTTCAACCACATGAAAAAAAAAAATAAATTATTTGAGATGAATTAAAATAGCCCCTTCTGATAAAACTAAATCAGGACAAAATACCTTCCTTTTTAACATACATTATTCAAAGCATAAAATTAAATCACTTTTGTTATGAAAAGACAGTTAGTACAGAAAATCAAGTCATTTCACTCAAACAAGGTCCAAACACAATACTTCAACCTAGTCAAAACAATTCTTTTTTAAAAAACTGAAAGCAAACTTCATTGACAGCAACATATTCTGATCGGAAGTCTTGATTTCAACTGGATGGCATTTTCCATTGAAAAATTGCCAGGGGAAGGTTTTTTCCTGCTAGCTCTAATCTGATGTTATCATGTACAGCAGCACTTGGAGTTAAAAATTACAGCACATTTTGAGGTCTCCCAGAACATATTTTCTCCGACTCCAGCAGCACCGCTGGGCTTTGCCAGCTGCGTGGTAGAGCGCTAAGCAATGGAAACTATCCGTCAGCAGCCAAGGTGCTCTTAACAGATGGTTAATTAATTGGTAAGCATCACTTTACAGAGCACTGGCATGAGGTTGGACCCACCATGGAAGGCAGGTTTCCAGGAGGGTCCATGGTTTGTTCCACAGAAGCAGAGAATCTGTGGACAATCTCTTCAAACACTCCTAACGTGCAACTTGCAGTCCCCGCTGTCTTCTCCCATGCTATGTCCCAGCAAACTTCCCATAAAGAAGTGGGAAATGGGAGCACAGCCTCTGGAGACAGCCAGGGATACAGCTTCTCTCTTTCCTCCCACTTGGTGAAGCCCATTAGATCTGCTACCAATAGGGCATTAGGTGCCTGGACGATGACTGATCCTAGAAAAGTTTTACTATTCATTGCTAGAGACCGTACAACTGGCTTGCATCGGTGCTCTGCAGCTTTGAATAGGCTGACCATAAAGGGACTTCACCTCTAAATTGCAACTCATTAAAATTGGTTGTGCAGACAGAGACGTGTACAGAAAATGTTATCAGAGTGTCTACAAAGAGATATTGCTACGGTTACAGCAGGGAGGGTGGTATCACAGTAGGGTTTACGCTTTGGACCAAGACCGGTAGGGTATTTGGTGGTCCTTAGCGCCTACAGAGTTATAACATCCTATCGCTCGTCACTGGACACATCTGTCTGGGAAGGAGGCACAGCTGTTTTTATAAGCAAACTGTTGTATTGCTGAAAAAAAGCCCAGGAGTTTGCAAACCTCAGCGTACCTTTGAGTGCTCACAGCAAGCACTCTCGGCAGCCTTGCTCCCCAGGCAGGTCTCGTTTCATGCGTTAATCTGAGTCCACACGATGCCAGGTTTGAGACCGGAGGTTTTTACTACAACTTGAAGCCTCTTCCTACAGAAACGAAACTCATTCATGCACAGAAGGACCCGGAGTGGATATTTGCCTTTTGAGATCACGGTTTTCTGTGCAAAGGCTGCTGGACGAGGAGACCCTTTGGTGCTGCACAGCTCCCTTGGCCTCCTGATGAACCTGCTGCTCCCCAGCATCCCTCGCTCTGCTCAAACACACGAGGATGCTTGGAGATGCCGCAACTGCCCTGGGTCGCTCGACGGAGCAACCATCCAGAAAATATCCTTGGATGAGTGTGGCAGCCCCAGGTGACCCGAAGGATCCCCCACTTTCATTAAAAGCTCAGCTGTTGCAAAAGCCAGAGTGCTTAAGATGCCATGAAAGGCAGCGGAGGAAGACGGGGAAAGATGAGCATTGTGGGTGGGAGAGAAATAGCCCAAAAGAAATGGAAAAAACTGTCAAAACATTTACAGACTCCCTGATAATTAAGCAAGAGCGGGGAGGATCAATTTACAGATAGTGTCTCTTTCTCTCCTCACTTCTCCCTACAAGAAAATAAATGATGAACTGAAAAGGAGAGCGAGCAAGAGAGCAAGTTTTGGAGAGAGTAGCCAAGAGTTTTATTACAAGCCTGTTCCTCATTAAGGCCTTAGCAGCCTCACACACAAAAGCTAATTACTGTTTTTATGTCATGTTATTTTGATTCATATTTCCTGTCTGGAAAACAGACGGGAGTTTTGGGCAGCCGGCCAAGGCGAGGGCCACGGTATAGCGCAAGCGGGAACCTGCCCCAGCCGCGGCACAGAGGAGACAAGAGCCTTATTTTTTTGGATTTTTGTTTTTTTGGATTTATTTTTTTTTTTGTTGTTTTGAGGAGGAAATGGGAACTTTCCATGTAGGCGTAGGTTGCTCCCAAAAAATTGTTGTTCTCCAGGGGTAGTGGAAAGAAAGAGATGTCCCACCGCTCGTTTCTGGTCAGGAAGTGCCCCCGCGGACGGGGACGTGTGGCTTTGCAGTCCCGGTCACGTCTGGCGTTACCCATGCTTGGATAAAAGGGAAAGCGATAACTTCGCAACCGGTGCAGTTTTTAGAAAATAAATTCTCTGAGGACCAAAAGGCTATTCTCGTCCCTCTTATCAACAGAGGGATACCATGCGGTGCTCTCCGCAGGGATCATGTCGAAGTGCCGGGGCGGCAGAGGGGAGGGAAACAGAAACAAGTCGCCACTGCTGCTGCCCCGGGTTTCCATGAGGTGGCAGCAAGGAAAAAAAAAAAAAGTCCCATGAATTGCTTCTCCACCAAAAATTTGTCCTGGAGTATTTTCTGCTTACACAGAGTAAATATTTCACCCTTATTTATACCCTCATTTCAATAGCATCCAGGTACTTCACAAGCAGACCTGACGCTAACCTCTTTCCCTGCCTGCAGGGAACAGAGCGGAGTTAATTTACAATTTGGGAGAAAAGGAACAGACTAAATGAGTTGTCCAAGGCCACATCATTTTGCTTTCCACCCTATCAATTAAAAACAAAACAAAACAAAACAAAACCACAAAAAATCTCAGCCTCGGCAGTAGTGGAGCTCTTCTGCAGTGTCGTATTCCAGCTGAATGCAAGGAACTGTGCGTGTTTTGAGAGCTCCAAATTTTAGCTGAGACACGGTGACAGCTAGGATGCTACAGGTTGGAGCTATTACAGATATCTGCTGTAAATGAGTAACAATAAAAAATCTTCTATACAGACTTAAATATGTTATATCACTCAAAATTAATCGTTCCATTGTCGAAAGTTTCCTCCATTTCTGTTTGCTTATTTTCTGCGTAATTCTTGCTTAAGTTAACTAATTAATTGCTCCTACTGAGTTGAAAAACAATCTAAACGTATTATCCAAAATTCATGGAGTTTTAACTGGACAAACAGATGACAAGAAAGATTTATTTTTTTCTGACCTGAGAAGAAGAACTCCAATGCAGTAACTTTTAGGTTAAACTTTCCTTGTATGTGCTCGTCACTACCTGCTGCCTTGCAGGGTACGTGGCTTGGAAACTCATCCCTTTGGCTGGTGATGAAGAGCACACATATGGACAAGTTGTCCTTTAAAAAATGTACTTACTATGAGAATTTTTCACTTTTTTGTTGTTTTTGTTTGGGTTTTTTTTTTTTTTTTTTTGCCAATGCTGCTAATAACACTATATGAAATAAACTCATTCGGACTACGGAAAGCACATGACAATGCTTGAGGCAGAAGCGAGAAGCAAGCTTTGCTCAGCTAACTAACTAAAGGTGGAGGATCGGGATGAGGCAAAACCCCAGAACAACTCATCGCAAAATAACTTGCATCTTCCCAGAGTCTCCTGCCACTTCTTTCCAGCCTGTCCTAGCAATGGTGGTTAATCACGTCCCGGACTTTTGACTGGTCAGTTGGGTTTCCCTCTTATTCCCCTTGCACGGCTCAGTGCCGCTGCTAAATTTCTACCCTCTTCTGACCAACACAAGCCAAGAAGAAAAAGATGTCATCTATGGAGGGCCTTTTTCCGTAATCTCTCTGCTTGCAGGTCAGAGTTCCTTCTGGTGGAATTTAACCTCTTTTTTTGCAACCCCCACTGAAATGCTTTGGCTCTGGAGCGGAGCCCACCAGCTTTTTGAGTTGGTCCTAAGGACAAGCGTCCAGCACAAACCGACAGGCAAATATTTGATGGGTAAAATATTAAATTACCCGTGTTGGCACCTGGCCAAACATCAGGTGCCCTATTTTCACCACACCAGGGGATATTTAATGCTTTTTAAGGAGCCAGGGTAAGAGCTTTGTTTCTGACTTGAGCAGTGGGGGTGCAATCAGTGTATCACCGCCAAATACCATGCTTACTTACTGGGGGGGCGATGTCATGGCTCTTGTAGGCAAAAACTCATCCTTCCTCTTGAACACTTCAACCTCTGCCTGCAGAGAGAGGTAACTACCATGTGCAGAGGAGGCATCCCAAGGAGGTGACGTGGATATCTTGGGGGCAAAAAGGTAGAAACAGTAAGAAGCTACAAATGAAATATTACAAAGATTAATGTTGTGACGATTAATCTTTGGCCCCGTAGCTGTTTTGTGGAGTCTGAGCCCTCACCCCCTTTGGAGACACCACACTGTCTTCCAGACCCCATCCCTGTGAAAGCTGTGGGGGTGCCATGAAGCTTAACACGAAAATTGGGATGTTTTACACCAGGGGAAGAAAACAGTAATTTTCTTCTCTTCCCCAGCTATTTCTGTTGCTTATCCCTCCTTTCTCTTCTTGCCGTCTCCCACCCTGGCAGTCCTCGGCGAATTGCATCACCCTTTCCAGGCTGAGCACTGCCGCGCACTGAGTAAGCAAGTGCTTTACGAGCGAACTCCAACACAGCGAAACACGGGCCTGCAGAAGGAGAAAACTCTGGTTAACTTTAATTAAGTTTGCATTACTTTTCCCAGTAGGACCTCAAATTTAATGGTATTACGTTTTAAGCTGTTTGGCAAGTCTTGAGAAAACAGTTTAGTGTATTTCACTAATAAAAACAAAAGCTGTGTAATAAACCAGGCCTCTGTTGAACCAAAATAAGACGACATTGATCCTTTTGAGCGTGCAGAAATTTCTTTTGAAAGATGACACTGTTGACTGTGTGCTGGGACTGAGGGCTTCTTGCCCAGTTTGTCCTTATTTTGTCCTGACTCATGCAAAATTGCCGTCCACTTCATTGTGAACCCAACTTCAGAAAGTGGGCAGGAATTTCACCAACACCTTAGAAAGACAGTTTATTATTATTATTATTATTATTATTATTATTATTATTACTACTACTACTACTACTACTACTATTTGCAGCCTCCTAAAAATTATCCTCTGCTTGGGATCACGATAAGAAGGGGATAAGTAAGGAAAGATGCGCTTCTTGCAGCCTGCTCCCCCCTCTCCTGCAGAGCCCTGGATATGCTGGACTGGGATGGAGGAGCTCATTTAGAGGCCAGAAACACCAAACGTAACCACTGGATGACACCCCAGCTATCACCGCTTACCCTATACTGGGAACAGGAAATAGCTGGAGGCCTCAGATATCACTTCTGGTAAATGCTGACTTGTTAATGGTGACTAAGAACCTGGTCCGAAGCCCACTGAAGTCAATAGAAAAGGTGTCCCCTGACTTCAGTGACCTTTGGATGAGTCTCTAACATGCTGGAGCTGCAACTCCTACAACTCAGTTGGAAAGAGAAAGGAGACAGAAGCTCGTTGGCAGGAACACGCTACATCTCTGGCAGTGGCTGGCTACGGAGATTTATCGACCTTGTTAGCAGGTCAAAATGGCCTCAGCTGTTGGAAAGGACAGAAAAAGAGACCTCGGAGCCTCACATAATCAAATGACTGCAGAGTAACAGCAAGGCAAGGTGAAGGAAGATGGCTTAGCTTTTTCTCCTCCCCGGCTTGTCCGTGCTGCGCAACTGGTCCCTGGGATGTACGACCTCAGATAACGTTGGGTTAAGGGAGAACATTTTCTCCTGCAGTGACCTTGGGTCCATCCCGTGAAATGAGATACCCAAAGCTGTGCGGGGCCTGGTCCAAAGCTCACTGAAATGAACAGGAATGTTTCCATTGGCTTGCCTGGGCACTGGATCTCTAAATATTTGGTAACTCAAATCTGAAATGAAAGCTTTTTTTGAAGCTTTAATTAAATTCCTGTGCTAATTCAGAAAAAGGATCATTTCAAGGTCAGGGACACTGCAATTATTTCTTTAAAATCTTATTATGACTGACTGTTTATGGGGTTGACTCTTCTTTTTCTCCCTTTTTTTTTTTAAAGTTACTGCAAGGATCCTTATTTAAACTATAAATTGAATTAAAAACTCACATTTAATATTTAGTTATGATGTGGTTAAAAATTTTATGTGCCAGGCAGTTGCTCTTTTATTTGCTTACAATGTTGTCTTTAATGAATGCCAAAACCATGCAGCTCAAATGAGCAAGCAGATGCCAAGTTATTAACAATTATTACCTTTTACAGTAATTTTTGGCAGCCTTTCACTTTTTTGGTGGTCTAATAATTTCAAAACAGGGAACTTTGAAATATTACACCAAGACCAAACAGCACCGTGGATTGGTTTACTTCCTCTTTTCTGACTTATTCCAACTTGTTTCCTATTGTGAAATATTTTTCCACCCAACATTTGCCCAGCGTGGAGTGAGGTTTACCCCTGCAGCTAAAAGCCATCTTCCTGATGAAAAATAACAACTGCAGAGGTCTGCAGACCACGTCCAACTACTGTCTACAGCGTACAGAAAGGACAGTCAAAAGCGCAGTGCAGGCCTCAAAGGGAGTCCTGAGCTCACTCTCAAGGTAAACAAAGGTGCGTGAAATTAATGAATCCTCCCAAATCAGGACTAACTGTGCTATGCCAAAGGCCAAGTTTGGAGCCCCAGGTGAGGCCCCTTTATTCTGCCAAAGCAAAGCAAAAACTCCCAAGGCCAACGCGGGGGGCCTTGCTAAAAGCCTGCGTGCTTTCCAGAAGAGAGAGATGGTTTAAAGCTGGGTTGAAGCTAATCACTGCTCGCAACTTTGGTGTATGAGCAGGGCCTTCTGGTACGGTGACGTCTGCAGAGGCTCCGAGGATCACTTTTCCATGCCGGGCCTTCTAACGTTCTTTATATGGTCTTCAGAGCTTTATTTGATAGTCCGTCGGTGTGCAGGCTGGAAGCAGGCAAGGCGAAGTCAGGCTGCACCCGCATGGGGCACACGATTCATTTTCTGCTGTGGAATTATGTTGCTGTTAGTCCCTCACATGCTTGTCAGTTCCTCGCTAATAGCAATTTCTCTGGTTTTCTTGTCTTTTCAAGGGTTTTTCTTGATTTGTTTGTGGTTCTTTTAGATTCGACTATGGAAGCAACCATGTGCAACCTTAACACCTCTTCTGTTTACTCTTGGGTGTTGCATCTTCCTAAAGTAAACCTTTCACTCTTCATTTCTTCTTGGGAAAAAAAGAAAAATGCTTAACTGTATTTTTTAGATTACAAGCAAGCCCATTGGCAATTACACGATTTTATAAATAATATTGTTGATAGTGGTCTAAACCTATGAAAAAAAAAAAAGTGGAAAAACCCTGGAAGGCTGTGGTGGTGCCATGCTCGCTGTGGGGGGGTGCTCGCACACGTGTGTGTGTGTGGGCACTGGTATTTAACAACCAGCTTTTCCTTCCTCCCTCCCCCCCGGCCTAAATAGCAATTAGCGTCCCCTTGTCTTGGGACCCATGCCCAGAAACCTTGCCTGTAAAACCGCAGCAGAATGGAAAGCAGGATCAAGTGCAATGGTGAAAGTCACAAAAACTGTGGTGTTCGCTCATGGGTGGCTGAAGAGCTTGTACTTACTTCCCAAGAGCTCAAGAATCATGGCCAAATTCAGGCTTGGTCTCAGTGGGGGCAACTCCCGCTTTTCTTGGGTTTGAATTTGATCCATGCTGTTTATGATCCCTGGTGTCAATGCTGCTTTGGATCTGCTGGTCTTTTTTATTGTGACGTTCATTCCTTTCAGTGCTGTGTCTTGGTTTCCGTAGTTTTCCATAGGTTGATTAGTTTTCCGTCTGCCTCTGGAGTCAGCACAAACGCCTGTTTCTCCATGGTGGAGACCAAGGCTTCCTAGCACCGTGGCCATCGCTATAAACGTTTGTGGTAGCAGTCACGCAAGGCAGAATAGGCTCATCCACACTTCCAAAGTTTGTCACCGTATTGTCAGAAGTCGATGTACAATTTTTTGTCCGTAGTCATCTACTATGGGACTAATAGAAGGGCACAAAGAAGACCACAGAAGAGTTGTCATTTGGCTTTGAAGATTGCTATTTCTCCTCATCTTCAGGTCCTGGGCACTGACATCTACTGAGACTCTCATTCTGGGTGGGAGTCTTGTATCACTCTCAAAATAACTTGATTCTTTTTTCTTCTTAATTCTCAGACTAGAAGATTTCAGGACAAAACAACTTTTCCAGTACTTCACTTCTTAAAGTTAATTTGTCACTGTCATAGATATTAGATTTTTAGGACAAAAAACAGATGCTGAATAAAATGAAAATGAAATACTGACCCTTATTATCAGCTATCAAAGCCGCTTGTTTCCCTTTTGTGTGTGCCATATTTCATCCTGAGGAGAGGGTACATTTTATTTATTTATTGCACTTTAAAATAACTGGAGTGGATTAAATTCTCTTCCTCTAGCCTAAACATTTGAAGGATGTTTCCTATTGCAAGATGATGTTGCGTAGCCGAAGCAAGATTTAAAAAGTCACTGGGGTAAAGTCTGTAAAATTTATGGTGTAATTTATTAAAGGGACACAGTCTGCTACTTTTTATAGCGATGTGAGTATGTGTCGCGTACAAGGGCAGCAGTGCTCCGGTGAGCAGCTCCGGGTGGGTATCGGGAGTCAGCGAATGGTTAGCATTTACATATGGTAGCAGTTTATTAGGGAAGCAGTTTATTAGGGAAAGAGATTCAAATATTTAAAGTTCCGCTGGGGGAAGCCCTGAACACCCCTTTCCCGGGTTTAGAAGAGAATGGGAGAGGCGAGCTCGGTTCCTGAGCTCTCCCATCCTATCTGGGCCAGACGCTTTCCGTGCAAATTTGTCCTTCCAACAAAAATCTTGTCGACATCAGGACAAGCAGACACTGCAGATTCGTCTTCTCCGGAACGTAATGTGACCAGTGCAAAACCTTTAAGTAAAATCCCAGAAGGAAAGAAGAAACGGCAGCCACTGGGTTCACGATACGTCACCGGACATTTATTCTTCTTTTTTTAGCTGTCTGTTACTTCTCAGAAGCCACACGACCTGATTTCCTGAGAAAGCCCTGCCAGGGCGAAGCTCTTCTACTTAATACTCCCTAACTAATATTGTTATTTTTACTACCGTCATGCTCATCAATAATAATGCTCTCACACATGGTGTAATTAGTTACTGTGTTACAGTAGCACCTACTTAATCCAGGATTAAGGCCTCGTTGCGCAGAAGCGTTGCACGGACAAATAACAAAGGGGTCCCTTGTAACGACTCCTTTGAAAACAACATTTCCTGTTTCTATGCGGAACAGAAATGAGACCACACAAGATTTACAATGAGGGAAGAATTGATTACAGAGCTTAGCAGCCATTTTAATTTTCAGGTTTATTTTTATTGTTTTTGTTATTATTAGTTCTAGGCTAAATAATTCAGGAAGAATATACTTCTCACTTGGACTTTCTAGCTCACAAAGAGCTTTTCATAGTACTGATAATTTGCAGAAGTTTAAGAACAAGCCGTACGCGGTAAAATACCTACACTTCTTTCACATGTGGTGTTTGCACCCTACCCTGTACCCACTGGAGACTTACAAGAGGTCAGATTCGGTCCTGGGTAAATTCTTTAGCTTTTCTAACCACTTGCAGCTCTGGAAGACACCGAGATTATAGCCTTGACAAGCCTAGAAAATATATTTTAGACATTTTTATTGAAATTGCTCTTTCTGTAATTCTGAGCCCTGTATACTTATGGAGTCATGAACTCCACTGCAAGCAACAAAAAATTTACCACTGACTTCAGCAAGGGCAGTATTAAATCAAAGGTTATTGGGGGTGTTGGCTCTCTTGGCAGGGTTAAATGAAAAGTAGTTTCAATAGCTCGGCAGCAACCTTTAAAAACCTCCTTAGAAACGTCCTGCTGTGCCTGCTGGGGCCGCGGGTTGGTTTGCTGTACCGCGGGGGAGCTCTGTGCTTTCCACATCCCTCTGTGCCCCCTGGATGGTTCCAGTGTCCTGACACACGTTTCCACCCCCGTCCTGAGAGCGAGCCAAACCCACACCCGGGTATCGCTGGGTCCTTCCAAATACCCGAGATCCATTCTCACCCCTGACAACACAACCTGTGCCTCTACGGATGGATTTGAATCCACGTTACGGGGAAAAAAAATCATGTATGGTGTCTTCAGAGTGCAAGTTTTTATTTGAAATCTGTATTTTCCTGAAAATAGTTATTTCTCCCCCTCTTATCTTTGGGATCATTGCAGACAGAAGAGTCCGGCAGGCGGCCTGAGCTCATCAAACTTTCCTGAAGAACTGAAATTTGGAACGTGTCTACTTAGAGAGAGGCAGATTAAATTCCCTGCAACGGTATGGGATGGGAGAAGGAGCATTGTAGTGCTACCTACAGGAGGTAAATAACACAAGAAAATCCCTACTGATTGCCTTTTTGTGTCCCTGGCATTTTTCAAAACCCTTCAGAAATGGAGCTGTTTGAGAAAGCCACTGGAGATGTTGAGACCTTTGCAAAGGTGAGACATATTTAGTGGAAATTCCCCTTCTCTCTCCTGTTCCCAGGTCTGGACGGGAACTTTGTGTCTGATTTGCGTTCTCAGATTTAGCAGCCACACTCCTCTCCCTTTTTCTTGTCCTGTTTCATTCTTTTGGATTCTCTTGCCTATTTTTGCCCCCTTTTCTTTGGGGAGGGGACAGAAGGGAGAAAAGCCTTTTCTAGCCAGCAAAGTCTGTCACATCACTAGATTTACAGGCAGAAAGGGAGGCAAAAAGACCTTTTATATACTGATACTTTTATATAGCAGCTTGCAAGAGGCAGAGACGACCTTCCAGCCAGAATGGGATCCATCACGGCATCTCCCTCCAGCCCTGGGGCGACGTGCCGGGGGATGCTCCCCGCATGGTCCGTCCGGGCAGCCGGGGAGAGGGGAGAGAAGCGAAAGGGCAGCCCCCGGGGAGCCTGTTGTAACAGATTTCTCTGGGGCTGGGTGGTAAATGTCTTACAATGCTATACGATGGTGGAAAAATTGTTTGGGGGCCAGATGGAAGCGTCCTACTGGCCGCATTCAAAGCACTGGCTGCCAGATGGAAAAGGCTGGCTGCAAATACACCAGTGCAGTTAAACCGGAATAAGCGTTCCATGTAGGCAGTTATGTCTGTGCAGGTCATCCATAAAAATGGAAAGGAGTAAGCTGCTCTGGTGTAAAGTACGTGTAAAGTAACACAGACACAGAGAGCTTGAAAATGGAGCTCTGGGTTGGCAGAGGCTGGGGAGAGAAGGAGGAGACGCTGCAACGGTGTGAGGTGACCTGGAGCTTGAACTGGTGCTAATCGGGGGGATTAAAGTCATTCCTTTTCCCCCGTAAACTGGTCACAGCACATTAAGGTCCACTTTTATAGCAGTATTGCTAAAAATTTGCACATCCATAACCAACGATATCGGCCCAAAACCACAGGTAGTCCAGACCTTAAATGTTGCACTAATCCTTTTGTGTTGGAGACTCTGTCCTTAAAAGAAAAAAATAATAAAGAAAAAATGAGTAAAGAAAAAAAAAAAAAGTGGTGCCGGTTCATTTAGAAATGAGAAAAATGAGAACAGAGAGCAAATAAACGATTAAATTATGCAGGTATCCGAAATCTATGCGCAGTAGTCATATTTTATAGTAATGCTTCCCTTTGTGAATGACTTATAAATGGCAAGTAAATATTTAAGAGACTTTTATAAGAAAATTGCAAGCATGACTAGAACACGTCAAACATCAGTTAAAACACATCAGTCCGAATTTTTGCAGCTAGTTATAAACCGGGGTTATAAGCAAGCTTCCAGTCTCTATAAAAATGATTTGCTTTTATTAAAATGGCTATTTCGCGCGGATAATCCATCGTTAATAGACAGTGTTGTTATACTATAGCAGAAACATTGAATTTCTGACGTGCTCGCTGGCCGCACGGGTAACCCGTGAAGGACGGCAGCGTGTATCCCCCTGCTCCGAGTGCAGCCTGACATCCTGCCTGCGAGATGCTCCAGCCCCAGCAGAGGTTGCCGGCTCGAAACCGGGGGGACGAACACCTTTGGCCGGCATTTTGCCCAGGAATAAAAAGTTGACCCACAGCAATCTGCAAAGCAAATTCATCGGGAATCTGGTAATTTGTGTGTCAAGCCTTAGGACTCCAAAATTTGCAGCGCAGGGGAATATGGGTGTAGGGTATTTATGCTAGGGCAGAATAAAGCTAATTCCAGCCGGTAAGGATTTATTCCCTCTGGGAACAATGGCCAAACACCATCGGGCGCTGTGTTTTTTGAGCGGATCCACAGTGTTTTTGCCAAACCTGCCTGGCGGTGCTTGCAGAGGAAGGGCTGCGGAGAGGAGCTCACCCGCGTATTTCAGGGCATATCTTTTGCCTCTCCCTAACCCCCTCGTGATCTGGAAAGCGGCCCTAAGGGCACATACCATTGTTCTGAAGTCAAGCGTTATTATTTTTTTTAAGAACAGGCTACTTGAGACCTCGTTTTCTTTTGAACTAGGGAGAGCCCATCTGTGAAGTAAAAAGATACCATATATCACCCTGCTAATAAGTTTTCCTCCGCAGTTGCTAAAGTCAAGTGTTAGTCTTCAGCTGGATTCTCATTAAAAAAAAAAAATAAAATAAATAAATAGATACCACTGGCTGGGAGATGAAAAGTATCCTTTCAGCCACATTATAAACTTACCTCCCACCCCCAAAAGAATTAATATTTCAAGTCATGTAGCCAAAGGATTTCAGGGTTGCATGTGGCAGAGGAGAGGGCTTGTAGGGGGAATTTAGGCCTTTTTAGTCCCTGAATAAAAATATCTTTTATAGGTAATTCTACACAGCAAAGCAATTAACACTGCATTAATATAATGGCTTTTCCTACAAATCTATCATGTGAAATAACAGAGAGAAAACATTTTTATGATGAGCAGCAGCCTCCAGTTGAGGGGGGAATAGGAAGGTCATGGAGAGAATATTTTCTTGGAGATGTTGACGCATTAATTTTTACAGGTTGGACACCGGTAAGAGGAAAAGATCGAAGCCTTTTTTCTTCAGAGGACCTTGCTGCCATCTGATTTCTGATGTTAACGCAAACACAGTTTTGATCTCTTTGGTATCTTTTTTCTCTCCTCCATTTTCTCTGAGGGAAGTCCAAGTTTTTAGTGCTGGGCTGTGAATTAGGGCTGTTATGTGAACTGCAGGAAAACCTACGGAAAGGCTTAGTGAAGCCTCCAGGGTCGTAAATCCCCTTCAAGCCCGTCTTAAAAAGTCCCCGTCTTAACGTCTTGTGCTTCTTGGGTTCCCAAGGAACAGTCTGAACCCCCTGGATGTGGGGTGCATGGTGGGATGATGTGCTTGAGGTGGCCACCCTTCCCAGATTGCTTTCATTGGTGCTTTGCAACCCAGAAGTGAGGTTTTTAAATCTTTCATACATTTCCACTATAGAGCTGGAGAGGACTGAACTCATCTTGAAAAGTAGTTTTGAAAATTGGATTAACATATAATATATTAATATTCATACACATCCTCTTGAGAAAAGGATGACGGTATCATCAGGAACCGAAGGTATTCAGAAATTCAGTTTTCATTAGGGATCACTCCCAGAAACACCGTGTCCTTCAGCAACATCTCCACAGGCAGGTCTCAGATGTTCTTGAGCATCATACATGTCATAGGTGCCACTTTGAGGACCCACAGGCTGTTTATGCAGGGTTTTGCAGGCTGGGACTTTTCTGAGGAGCAGACATTTGGAGCTCATAACCCACCCTGGGAGGGTCATTGCATGGTGGTGGAGATCCTGCGGAGCAATGGGACTTGCTGGCCGGCACAGAAACACACTGCTGTGAACACCAGCAGGCAGTCCTGGGAGCCCGTACAGGAGCTCGCTGCGTATTTCTCCAAGCTATCATTTATTTTCCAGCGCAGATAATACTCCCTCCTTATCTCTGAGAAGAAATACAGGACGTAATCCTTCTTTTCCTATGACTGCAATGTCCTCCCCGGGCTGTTTGGTACTGTGACTGTTGCTGGACCAGCTTCAGGATAAAGTATCTGTCTGTAAATTGAGGCTGGAAATTTCTAGCCGTTACAGCAGGACACGAATTTCAGTGGGTCGCTTGCATCTTGCTTCCCAGATGACCTCGACGTTAAGGATGGCGCTGTATAAAAGGTGCTGTGTGATACTGGGAGGTCTCCTGAAGCTTTGGACTTGTTGACTCCAAAGAGCAGGAGGCCCAAGGTTCAGAAATGGCTGAATTAGGGCTGTAATTAAAACGCAATCTCCTATGCAATACAGTCACATAATTACTGCTTATAGCCACATTTAGCCATGGCTGATGATGTCAAACGTATAACATGCACAAACCCCAGCAGCAACAGGAGACATTTATAGTGGCTTCCTTGGCTTTGAAAATGGAAGATGTTGGGTAAAACCATCTCTTCCACCACAAATGGAAGAAAGCAATACATAATGTGATGAAAGGAGTGGAAAGCTTTCCGGTGGGACGTGCCATCCGTTGGGCACTGGAACGGGACGGGCTTTTCCCTGGTGGGGGGCACCGAGTTTTCCGGGCAGGTGTTTGCATGAAAAGGGACTTGTTTGTGCGGACACCCTGGGGAACCCTCCGCTTGGCTTAACACAGGGATTTCTGTCTGCCGCAGACAGGTTTCCAATCCATGCCTCCATCTGTCCCAGACGCTGCCCTGGGGCATGATCCGCTCCCGAAACTCCCTTTCATCTGGGGTGGACCCAGCGCCAGGGAAGGCAGGCAACAGCCACGGCAGGGAGCAGGCAGGGCACTCCCAGCCCCAAAAGCATAGAAAATACATCAAAAATAGTTACCTCTCATGGGTGCTGCCTCTGTCTGACCTCCAAAACGTGGCAGCATTCACAGCAAACCACTGGGGTTGAAGTGAGGAGCTTCCTCATCCCAGGTGAGCTCTATCTCAGCAGAAATCCATCCTTTTTTCTATTTTATAATTTGGAAGAGATTTAGCATGGAGATGGGCTCTGGCCCCGACGCTTGTGATGTGGCAAGGCTCATCCTCGGTCTCCTTAGTCCCAAAATCTCCCAGCCTCAGGATGGGGAAGGTGAAGGACCATGCGTCCTCCCATTGGGTGACTGCAGGGGAGGAGAGCTCTCTCAGGGAAATAATATGATTTTTTTTCCTCGTTAAACATCTAAGTTTGCTTACTGGTTTACTCTTATGGAGGTGCCTGGTGGGAAAGTGTTAGTGGTACCGTTTCCCACCTGGAGTACCCCAAATGGTCATGGGGTTGCACACACATCAATAAACTTCTCTTCACACTTTTAATGCGTATTTATTTGAATAGGAACACGGCGATACGGGGACATAAAAAATACCATCAGCTGCGCTGCTCTGTGCTGCGAGAAGGCCACCTAGCTCTTTTGGCAGGCTCCTCTTGCTGTTGGCTGAACCCTGAGGTCCCTGTTAATAGGATAGCACTGTTTATTATCTCATAGAGATCATTATAAATAGATGCTGTTAAAGATAATGCCACATTGTAAATAAAGGCGCCATATGAAATCACAATATTTAACTAGCTGCTGTCAAGGTATTTCTTTTCAAGAGAAAATATTCAACAGCCAACACTTTGCTGAGGCGAAACCATCCAAACCATCTTGGTGACGGATCCTTTATGAAAATACTTTCATTTATACAAGAAATAGTTCCTTGCATGTGTCTTTTCTATATAATTTGGTGGATGTATTGATTTGGAACGCCGAACTGACACAAAACCTGTCATTTTTAAACCCTACAAAACCTTATAACAGAAAATTTGTTCCTCAAACAGGAAAACTGAGACACAGGAGACATAAACAGGTCATGTTGGCACCAGCTTTTTACCAGGCTGCACATTCAGATTCAGATTTATTAGTCTGGAGACAAACGTCTCTTTGGGAGGAATGGAAACCAAATGTTGCTGGCACTTTACGTATCACATTCACTGCAGAAAATACAAACTTAGCAAAAAAATAGGAAACGTACCCCCCAAAAAATTGCTACTCCATTTCCCTCAAAAGTGCCAGACTTCATCAGACTCCCAACACACACGCCCTCCCTTCCCCCCTGGTTCCTAAATGAGTGGAAACCAAAAATTGCTTGCAAATTGCCCCTTTCCCCAGGATTGGATGGCATCCCCCTTGGTTCAGTCGCTGGCCTGGCTTGGCAAGCAGAAGGGCTGCCTAGGACCGAGTGCTTTCCAAGGACATGAACGGGACGGTTCGGCAGCTCAGGGAGGCTCCAGGGCTGAGACGGGATGAGGATTCGCCCCGTGTAGTGCCATTCCCACCACGGGGTTCACAGAGAGATGATAATCACTCCAGGAAGTCTGATAGCACAGAGAGGCTGGGCAGAGGGCAGGGGGAGGGAAGCTTAACTCTTGCATCACCTCAACCATCTCTAGAAACCTCTTCTGGGGTCAAGGGAAGATGAAAGCTCGTTTGCATTCAGTTTTAAAATTTAACATAATCGTTTTAACATTTAACTTGAGCAGAGCCGGTGGCGCGGCCCTTGGTTTGCAATGCGGCGTGCGCAACGGTACAACTCCCAGGAAAATGCTGGAGTCCGCTCTCCTGGCCCAAGTTGTTTGCAGCTTTGGTGCGCATTGCACAGAGAAGAGTGTTGATCAGTACCTGTCTTTTATATCAAGAAAATATCTATAACAAAGGAATAGAACAAAGTCACCGTGGAAAACTCCTCTGTTGCTCAGTGAGGAGCTGTATGTAGGTAGGACCCTTCTCAAACATTTGTCCTTGCCAAGTGATTCCCATATCAACATCTGCAGATGGACCAACATCCACAGCTCACATTCTTTGAGCTGTCAAAGCAGCCCTCAGCATCAGGATGAAGTTCTAATTGTGCAGGATGAAGGATTTCACTTAGCAGGCCCTAGAGGAAGCCTGACTCAGGCAGAAGCAGCAGTATGATAAGTCAACCAGGGCAAAAGGTCTGATTGCTATTTCCCTTCCAGAGAATGGGAATAGTCATCTGGGCAGGGAGAAGCAGTTATTGTCCTGAGACAGTCTGTGGCTTTCCACTGTAAAATGCCCACCCCAACAAGAAATAGCAGATGTTTCATGTAAAACTGCCATAGGACAGAAATGTCCAGAAGGTTGGGTGACCAGATGTACAGATAGGGATGGGGAGATGGAGGAAACTGCCTTTCCCCTGGGGGAGTACCAGGAAGGAGTTTTCATTAGCACTTTGGATGCAGGAAACGCAAAGCCTGAGAGCTATTAATAGAAATGGCCTCTTAACATGGATGCTAGAGAAGAGCGGGCCTCCAGGAATGAGGAAATGACAAATCACTATAGATCCGCAGAGGCGGTTTCACCCATGAGTGAAGCTGCAAGAAATCCCTGCCCATGTAATTCCACCAGGAGCGACCGACCAGTCTGCTGGTGTTCAGTTAACTTTGCAACCCCTCCCACCCGCTGATGTCCAGGAAAGAAGGGAAAGATGCAATTTGGTCACGGAGATCCTCATTAGAGAATTTATCCAGAGCCTGTGAGGCTGCTCAGGGTTAACGCAGACAGGCTTTCCAAGAAAGGTGGCTGCCTCTGGGGAGTGAAGAGAGTGTCCTTGGAGATGGGATGTGAATTTGTGGGGGGAGTAAAGGACAGCTTTTCAGGAGTCTCATCATGGGTTCCACAGTCTTGCTGACCCACGTGATTTCTACAGTTCTGGATCAATTTGAGCGCTGACTGTGAAAGGAATTCAAAATGGGTTCTTGAGAACTGAATAAACCACTCTGTCACAAACGCCCTTGTAGTTGCTGGGGCTGTGGTGGGGAAGGGACAAAAGCATGTCTGGCTGTAGCTGAGTAGTCCCTATAACCAATTATCCTGGAGACTTGTGTAAACCATATAGCGCCTCGTTGCCTAGGTTTCCCTTCATACAGAGATGTGAGAATAAATGCTTTAAACGTAGCTAGGTTATCAATTGCCCACCTTTGCAGAGGGCAGAGGACTCCCCATGCATTGTCGGAGTCATCCCTGAAAAGCTCCTGAAGCGGTTAATATGTCTGTGTCAAGACGAAAAAAGAAAAGCCAACAGCGTATTCTACCTTAAAAGTTATACAAGGCAGTAGAGCATCCCTAAGGCTCGCGTTTCGGTCCTGCAGGAAGTACTCTGTGCCTCCTCCTAGATGCACCATAGTACTGATGTTCTTTATCACCCCAGAGATTTACTCTTCTCCTTACTTTCCTAATCTGTGAAATGGGGACAAAATTCAGCTTCCGCACAGATTAATGTCAGGCTACTGCAGAGATGTAAAACACTCTGCCAGTACTACGTAGTTACATTATTATGGTCCTGTAATAACACAGGCAAACCTATTTCATTTAAGTGTTGGCAAGGGTAACATCCCACTGTATGCAAAAGTTCATTCAATTTCTTTCCAGTGTGCTAAAATGGCAAAATAATTGTACCTATTCCCTGTGGCAGTAGCATTTACAGTAGTTAAAAATAGCAGGGCAAAATTGGTTCAAAATAATGAAAACAGAGCTTTATATTGTCATGCTACCTACGCTGCTGTTGCTGAATAGCTGGCATTGAAGAAAAGAGAAAGGAAAAACAAAAAAGAAATTGTTCGACGCTGCCAATAGAACCTAGATACTAACAACCTTTTTGGGCAAAGTTTCAGTTTTCCATTATTCTGTGTACACCAGTTGTTTCAGACACCTTGGCACATCTGACCAGAGCAAATGACAATTCTATGTAATTCCTGGATATGCGACCATTTGCATTTGTCACCTGCGCATTCCCTCGTAAACCCGAGTCCACTCAAGCCAAAATCATGTGGGTGTTTAAAGGAGAAGGAGAAACACGATGGGGCTAGAGATGCCTGCTCCCCTCCAGGGGTCAGTTGGGGTCTAGGTGGCGGGTAGACACCAGTCTGCCCCACCACCATCCTGTCAACTAGTCTTTGATTCACCCCAAGTCCCATCTAAGCTGGAAAAAACTGCGCAAAGGGGAAAAATCTAAAGGAGAAGTTTGCTAAAGCTGATTAATAGTGGACATCTTCCGGCTGGTTGGTGTGGTCACCTCCACAAACGTTCCTCTGTGCCCCAAGGAGAAAACGATGACTCACACAGAATAAACCCGATTTCTCCAACTCGCAGGAGGGCACAAGAGCAAATGCTATATATGAGAATATGAGAATAATTCCTCATAATTCTAGTGACTCCTTTGCTTTGAGCTTTTTGCACTGGTCCCTAATTAGCCCTGTTGCATGTTGGATCAATAGGGTTTGGGGGATAATAGCCAATAAAATTGTGCCTTTCTGATTATTTTCCTGGCCATGAAGATGTTAGTGAACATTATCCGTTTTGGACAACCTGGAAAAGCCAAATGTTTATCTGTTGGTGCATAAGTAATACAAACAGCTATGAAATAGAAGAAGTCATTTTATATTCTTCGAAGTGCCACCTCCCCAGAAAGCAAGAAGAAGTAAGTCTCCTTCTCCCCGCTCTGGCCCTTTCTTTTTTTGTATAGTATTTTCATGAAAAATCTCACCTTTTTACTGTTTTTAAAAAATAGTTTCTGGAAGAACTCAGTGTTTTCTTGTTAGTTGCTTCGTTGTGGAGGCTGTGGTATCCATGGGGGGCTACCTGTGGAAATGCTTTCCAGTCCACTGAGGGGTGGGGAATCCTTTCTCTGGAGATGTTTGTCACTTAACATCTGATGTTCCTCAAGCCAAGGCAAGAACTGTTGGACTTCGCTTCATAGAAGTCAGCCCGCTGAGGGCCGCTGCGGTTTCGCCCATCGGGGTTGCGGTTGTGCGTCGCTGAAACGTACCTGAGTATCTGCATACACATTCACACCGAGGAGAGAAGAAAAAAAAAAAAAAAAAGAGAGCGGAGAAATATGGTAGATTTTAGGAAAAATAGACTGAGTATTTTTCCATCTTGGCCTGGCCCGGTTCAGAATGTGTGATTTTACCGGCCTATGCCAAGGGCTCATTTTTTGGGGGTTATTTTTGTTTATATAAAGGACTATATTTCACTGTCAATATTATAGCAGAGGAGAAAATCTTTTGGAAGACACATATATGTGTTCAGTTGCTGGGCATTATATTCTTTTCTTTTTCTTGCTCTGTATTTCTCAGCAACCTCTGTGCTTTCTCACTATGGGAAGTCACAACAGCTCTCACGCCAGCAACCACCTTTCTTTTTCTCCTTCTCGAAAAGCTTTCAACTTTTCTCTCTGCCTTCAACAGCTCAGTGCCATCAGAGGTGAAAAAGGCCTTTAACTGCTTCCCTTGGCGGTATGATTGAAGGATGCTCCATTCGAAGAGGCGTCGCCAACCATGCTTCTTGGGCAGCTGATTGACACGGGCATTGTCAGCTCCCAGCTGGCCCCGGGTGGACAAGCACCTGAATTCACCTGCGATCGAGGAACATGCATCACTGCTTGACAGCCTGAGCCCCATTAGCGGAGGAAGGGTCATTAAAGAAGCAAACTGCTGGCTTGTTCTTGCCACGACCGTGTTTCACATGGTCCAACTAAAACAAATGTCCGAATTGACATTCCAAGCATAATAAAGAGGTTTCCATATCCGTTGCGCTTTCATTGCACAACACCCTTCAATAGAAGTGTTCAGCTAATGGAAAACCAAAATCGGCCAGAAAAAAAAAAAAAAAAAAAAAGAAAAGAAAAAATCATCCATTTTTTCAACATCCTCTTTGCTTTCAGATGAGAAAGGAAAGGGGGATGTAGAGAAGAATGCAAAGAGCAAACATCTTAAAATGCCAACAAGAGCCTTTTGGAAGCTGATTAGAACCATTTGTGTGTGGTCAACAAAAAAAAAAAAATTGGAGTTTGCAGAAAATGGAAGGGAGACAACCTCTGCTCTGTTCTGAGTCACAGAACAGATGCCAGCGTTTCTTCTGACTTTACAACTTTTTCTTGGCCTACCCGGGCGAAAGACTGATTAAAAATGGGGGCTGAGAATGCTTGTTGAAAAACCTCCCAGATTGTAATCCTAGCACAAGGGCAAACGCAGACTTGCAGTAAATCATTCCTGGCTGTCTGGATCACTTATCAAATCCAGCGAGCAAAGACACCCAGTCACGGCCGTAGGAAGTCGCACGTCCAGCGGCCTGCTCCTTGCAAGGGGCCGTTGCCGTGTATTCGGTGGGAAACAGAGAGTAGAAAACAAACTATCTGAATTACAGCTGAAGGGGAAGGAAAAAGAAAAAAGAAAAAGAAAAAAGAAAAAGAAAAAGAAAAAGAAAAAGAAAAAGAAAAAGAAAAAGAAAAAGAAAAAGAAAAAGAAAAAGAAAAAGAAAAAGAAAAAGAAGAGATTTTCTTTAAAAAGAACCATAGACATGGATGGAAAGAGATTTATCTACTCCAAAACCATTTTTCCTTCAGTGGTGTCTTAGGTAAAATGAAATAAACCAAGAGGATTGAATTTCACTGGGAGAATGACTGTGAGGTCTGCTGTGCAAGCCAGATTTTCCAACCATACATTTAAAAGCGGTTACTCAAGTTTGGGTTAAAAAAAAAAAAAAAAAAAAGAAAAAAAAAAAGAAAACCAAAAAAACCCCCACTTACCCAATTTCCGAGCAGTCCGTGAATCGTGAGGTTCAGAGATGCAGAGAAACAGAGAGCTTATTTACAACTCACACGGAGATCTTTCTGAAGGACGATCGTGTCAGGAGTTTTTTCGCTGCCCTCTTGACCTCTCCTGGTGGGAGTCGGGGGGGGTGTTGTGTTGTGCTGTGTTTTATTTTTCACCATCAGGGGCTTCAGCGAACATAAAATTCCTTTCCCCATGAATGCTCCCAAGAAAAATGGGCAGCCAACACAAGCTGCCAAGGGTCTGCTAGGTGCAACAGCCATGAGCATTTTGAATTACTGGAGTGCCGGTGAATCAAAGGCAGCTCAAACTGGAAATACCGTGCCCGGGGTAAATTTAGCATCCATTATACCCACTAGCAAAACCAGCGGCAGCTGAAAACACCGAAGAGGGAAACTTAAACTTCAGAAATCAAGGAATCTCGTTCAAGAAGGGTGTCCTTTATAAATGCAGGAGGGTCAAACCCTGGAAAGGGTAAAACCGAGCGCTCAAGGAGCGTTGATTTACAAGGTGTGAGGCCCATCACGCACGGGTAAAGGAAGAGCCTTTTTTGTGTCGTTGGTTTTTTTACAGGATTAAAGGAGATAATTAATTTGCTACAACTTCAACCAAAAGAAAAAAAAGAGAGGTTTGGCCTCCAGAACTGGTGATAACAAAGTGGCTGGGAATTAATACTGATCCAAGACTCAGTCCTCACAAATTACCTGTGAGGTTCATTAAGTTTTTCATTAGCAGTAATTCTGTCACCCTGGCTCAATACTGAACCAAAACGTAATGGTCAAATCCCTAATAGGGGTTTCAATCTATGAGACTTTATTAACCTCCAAAAGCTGCAATCTATTTTAATCTGGCATAACAACTTTCCTCATGGTACCTATGTGCCTCTACATGGACCAACCAAAAAATCGCTTTTATTTTTCTGGTGGTATGGTTGGGTTTTTTTTCCTAGCAAACCTGATTTCTATATTTAACCTGACTTTCAGCAGCATCACCACAGATTTTGTTTTTGCAGTGAACGTTTGTAGCTTTTTGGCATATCCTAATCTCTTGGCACGCCCTCGTGCTTCTACGTGGTGCTAATATAAATCACTCCTTAGCCTTTTTAATCCAAAACGCTTTATGACTTGATCTGAAATGATGCAGTTGCTCGAACTATCCGGTGGTGTTGTAACGGTACAAAGCAGAGAAAGAAACCCAAAACTCGAGGAGGGAACAGTATTCTTCACCTCTTTTCCATAGCTTTGCTGCTCCTGGATACGAATTCAGCGCTGGCGAGAAGCAAACACGCTCAGGACCAGAACTGCGCTATAACAGAGGGCGAGGTGGGACATGGTTTAGCTTTTACCGACAGAGAAAGGTGCTGCCTTCAGGATTTATGAGCCTGTAGGCAGCTCTGTCGTAGGAAAGGTTTTCCCAAGATATAGGACAAGTTGCACGGGAGGCTTCCTCGCCTTCTAAGAGCCATCACATGGTCAAACTCCTCTGGCATCTTGCGCTCAATTCCTGAACTGTTTTAGAAACGATCGTAACGTTTGAAAGTTGCCTGCTCTAAGAAGAAAGCTAGCAAAGAGAAGTTATCAATTTAGCAAAACCTAGCGCTAATGCCTCCCTAATTCTAACGCTCCTTAAAGCTTATCACAAATACCAGTGTGGTGAGACAGTGAATATGCTCGTCAGGCATCCTCATTTAACTAATTAGCATAACTTTATAGGCTCAGCTAGATTATTTTTTTCCCCTACCATGGCAAAACAGCAATAACTTAGTCATTCTCCAGTACGGGAATTTTATTTTTAACCAGGGACGTGGACGGAGCCTTTTATTTGTGGAAGGGCTCCCCCGTGTCAGGCTCGCACCTGGAAATGCCTTAGGTGGGAGGAAGGGGAGGGCTGTCCGTCACCACGGCGTGCCCACCAGTAGGTCCAACCCCGGTAACAAGAAAGGTACTTCCACGACACACCAGTGGAAACCACCAAGTCAAATGGTCATCAAACAGGGAGAGCTTGGCATCGCTATGCGCTACTGAAAGAGCAGGTGGGGCAGGTTTGCAAAATAATTGCCCCTTGCACATAGCTGCATTACTGGGGATGGGAGGGTGGGGGAGAAGAAACCAGGGCGTTAGCTTTCTGAGTTTTCTCCATGATTTCCAGCTGCCTAAATGCTAACGAGGTCTTTATAAGTTTGCTCAAGTCCCCCCCCTTTGTACAAAAGAGCTGGGGTGAGGTTGTGCTGCTGTGGGGGTACCCGAGATAATGCTGCGGGGGTACCCGAGATAATGCTGCGGGGGTTTTTATCGGAGGCTGCCCTCAGGTTAGTGCCCGGTACCTTCTCCAGGCTTTAGCTGATAACCGGCTCTCGGGAAGCGGGCGACAGATCCATTCTCCTTTTCTTTCTTTCTGACAAAAGAAATTGCTTCCATTTTCTCTCTCTAAGGAAGCAGCTTCTTTAGTTCTTCTGAACTAATGCTTTGAAAACTTTATTTTTCTGATTTTATTTTTATGGAGATATCTAGTCTGTCTTCCCGGCTTCAACCAAGCTGCAGCAACCAACAACTTCTTCAAAAGGGATTTTTATTTTTATTTTTTTTTCCCCCCAAGATATTCTTTTTGCTGCTAGGGGGATGGGGAAAGAATTCAGCTGTATCTCTTTATCTTCACTGGAAGGAAAGAAATTAGACAGATATATTACAATTCTTATCTTATTCCCTGCGTCTCACACACATGCTGGCGGAGGGAAATTTCAGTTCAGGGAACATGCTAAAAGTGAAAGGAGGGTAACTGTGCTCAGGGGACAGAGATGAGATGGTCTCTCTGCTGGGGAGACTCTGGCTGCGGAGGGGGACGAGCCTGGGGCTGCAGC
The DNA here is from genome assembly GCF_964199755.1 of Larus michahellis. Taxonomy (NCBI): domain Eukaryota; kingdom Metazoa; phylum Chordata; class Aves; order Charadriiformes; family Laridae; genus Larus; species Larus michahellis. The sequence goes on from NC_133899.1 coordinate 3,759,197, forward strand.
AGGGATATTTTCAAGTTACTGCTCTCTTTATAGGAAAAGGAAAGAGGAGGCTGCCGCTTCTACTCTTTTCCAGTTAAAAAGAAATTTGCTCTCTCTCCTCCCAACTCACCGAGAGTGCAAAGCGATGCCTCTCAGCAAATAAAATTAGTGAAAACATTTACTTCCCCAGAAATACTGCTGATAGTCTCACCTTCTGTAATGAACCCCAGCGACATCCTGTTCTCTTGTTTTTCAGTTCCTTGGCTACGAAATTCGGCTTCTATTAAATGGACATGTACGAAGCCTGCAGTGATACCGGAATCACGGAATTTTTCAGCGTTGGAAGGGGCCTCTGGACACCATCTAGTCCAACTCCCAAGTTTTTGTCCGCTTTCTTAATTCTGCATCCTAAAACCCCTCCAAACTTGTATATATAAATTAAGCCCGATAACAAAAAGGCAAAAAATTAAAGATTGTGGCATTTATTCTGCCTGCCAGCTCAGAGACACCCTGACCTATAGCAATACCCTCCCAGACAGCACACAGTGTATCTTATATACCAAATTTGCTGTCCTGAGGACAGATAGCTTTGTTGCTGTCGTCTTTGAAGAGGAAAAAATATTTTGCTAAGAGATGTTAAAGTCAAGCCTCCAATGTTTCTTCGCTCACTTGCTGGGAATTCAAGAAACCTCGTTACTGCTGAGGGGGGAGTCACGGATATAAACTGCAGAACTCCCCGAGTGTCGGGAGGATTACGGAGAGGGGTTTCCAAATGCACCTCCTTTTTAACACTCTACCACTTTCTGTTCTTCACGTCAAAAAGTTTCAGAGAAATTATTCTGGAGGTGAGTGAAAAGGGGGCGAGGAAGCAGTAGGAATTAAGACAGCCTCTTCATGCCTAGAGAATTTTAACGTTGTTATCTGTGGGGAAAAATGCGCTTCATGCGAGTTCCCCTTTCTTATTGAGCTCTATGCTGTAACGTAGGAATACGATGGGAAACTTGGAATTTCTGCAACGATGATGGGACGGTTTTTAGAGATGAGTTCTGATGCTCGGTAACAGTGAGCCTGAAGGGGGCTCGTTTGCTGTCACCCAAGGTGTCCACAGGGGTAAGTGAGGTTTGAGAAGCACAAAGGACAGAATCACCTTCTCCTGACCTTGTCGTCTTATTAAAAAGGGGATCTATATTCATCCCCCTGTTGCCTCCTTCAGGTCTCGGCTTTCCACCTCTGGCAGGAACTGGTATCGATGCCAACTTCTGCACTGGCAAAGATTTGAGCCGATACCGGCAGTGATACTTTTCCAATAAATTTGACACCAGAAATGTTTGCCACAAGGTGACTGCTCTCCATCCTACAAAGGCAGATAGATCCCTTTTAAAACTCGGTCAGCTTCCACCTCGCTGCAACTTCTTTTGCAGTAATAATACTTCCCTGCAAGGGGAAATCCAGCAAGTGAGATCCGATTGCGGTGACTGTCAGCCTGCGAAGGCACTCGGGAGAGCGTGTCAGCATTCCCGTGTTTGTAAGCCACCTGATGCAATGGTAATAAGATGCTAACATGAGAATTCACCTCCGTCATCTGCCAGCTGCTGGCTGCTCTGTCCATTTTCGGTTCAGGGGTTTTAACAAGATGTTTCTGGTCTGTAATCAATGTAAACTTCCCATACGAAACCTGGCGGAATGTCCCAGTTCCTGAATAAAACACACAGTGCTTCGTTTTCTGTCTAAGCATAACGTGGCCCCGCTTCAGCTACGGCTCTGGAAATGAAAGTAGTTTCTAATCTTCCTTTGCCATCTAACATTTTTTAAAACGGGATGGAGCTGGCAGGTGAGATATCAAATAGAGACCAGCCAGCGCAGCTGGGGTACCTTGGGACCAAAATGCATCTCGCAGCCTTATCGACATGGGCAGCATCTCAGACCGAGCCCAGCTGATACATACCCCTAAGCTTTGGTTTAGGTTTCTCCAATGCCTGAAAGCTGTTCGCCTCAGTGGGACTGAGGCACATGAGAAAAGTTATTCATGTGCATAAATACTTACAAGTGAGAGCCTTGGTGTGTCCGCAGATGATGTTTTTTAGTATTGTCGTCACTGCCAATAAATGAACTAATAATTAAGCAGCATTAAAAATACATATAGGCTCTGCACCGTATTTAGGCACGATTCAATATGGCACTTTTTTGGGGGGACACACTAGCTGTTGGATGGAGTGGTGTGTCTGATGGCATAGCCCAGCCTGACCTCTTGGTGTCTGCAGGTGTGCAAGGGTGAGACGTGAGCGAGACACCCTTGAAAATAAGGATCACAAATTCAGCACTGATTTAGAAATGAAATCAACCGCATGTCGGGAATACCGGGTTGACCCAAACCACAAGGCTATATTTGCATTTGACTCTTGCAGGCCTTCGTGATGAGGATAGTCAACAGCACGTGCCCGAAAGCCTCAGCTGCCCACAGTGTGATACCCTGTGGCTTCCCCTGGGAATAAGGGAAACGCCTCCCTGTGCCAGTTACAAATCCCATGAAACCTCCGTAAACGACCAAGTCGATGCTGTGCTCCCCCTCCCTGTTAGTCCCATATCGTACTTGACAAAGTCATGTCCTTTCGGTCAGGTTTCTGGAAACAGGTTTGGTTTTGTGCCTCCTTCAAGGACTCAGGTGAGTAGCTGCTCTGCCAGTTCAGAGGCACAGAAACCCTTTGAGGCCTACCAGGGTCCCCAGCAGTGATGCTCTCCCAGCGTGAGCATCATAGAATCACAGAATGGTTTGGGTTGGAAGGGACCTTAAAGATCATCTAGTTCCAACATGCCTGCCCTGGGCAGGGACACCTCCCGCTAGACCAGGTTGCTCAAAGCCCCATCCAGCCTGGCCTTGAACACTTCCAGGGATGGGGACACATAACACTCTTTCTCCTGGGTCTCAAACAAAGCAACTCAACGTTTCAATATTGTCCCCTCTCTTGACTTGAACCCAGGCCTCCCAGCTGCAAATTCAATAGAAAGTGCCTGCTTTCTATTGAAAGCTGCTTAATTGGCTGCTGTTCTTGCTCCTCCAGCCGAATTTGCATTAAAGAAAGACCTGCGATCTTTGGCATCTCCTATGCAAAACTCCATATTTAGCGTATAGAGCTGGCAGTTCTCTTAACGCCCACATCTGTCTCTGCTTGCCACAGCTGATTTATGTTTAATATCTCAAAGGCATGTGGTGCCAGTCCCACGTTGAGCTCTGGATTGTGGTGGTCCGTCTGTATTTGTTGAAATTGGGCCCAAAGAAGCTGGCTTGGAGCAGAGACTGCGAGGAATGTGAGCCAGTGGCCGTCCAGACAGCTCTGTCAGCAAGCTCAGGAAACTGGCTGAAAAATACTGGGAAGAGGCCCAGATTTCAAACAACCTGTGGAGCTCTCATGAGAACACTCTGTTTTAAAACAGAAAGTTGAGTGATATTCTTAATTACAGATTTAAATAATAATAATAAAAAAAAAAGGTTAATGATGTCCCTTGCCCTTGCAGAATGCAAGGCGTGTTCCCCAAATTGCCATCATCAAAGAAGCAGCCTTCATCCTTTTGTGTGGAGATCTCATTTTCATGTGCTGCATTAACCGTTTTTTCTTCCCAGGCAGAGATAAAGATCAGGACACTCTTGGGGTCCCACAGCTATGGGTTGACCTGTAGATCTTGCAACACTGGCCATATAGAGAAGTCTTTGGCTCAGGATTTGGCATTCATGGGCTCGTGCAGGCAATCCACCGCCTTCTCCCACCAGTTACCTTGGAGCCAACGGTGGGTTCTGCTTGTTGAAGCCATCATCCCATAAAACAGAAAGCTATCAGCCCAAGAGCTTCAAGTCAAAGGGCAATTTTATCTCCTGAACTGATGAGCTCCATGGTCTTGTATCAGGGACAGGATACCTTGAGCACAAATATGATTTAACTAAGCACTTGCTTTAGGGCTCAATATTGGAGCAAGAGGGTGAAATGCAAGAGTCTGGGTTGTTTGCTAGATGATCTAATCATCCCTCTTGGTCTTAAATTGTATGAACTTAGGCTCTGGGCAGAATCTGGTGTATTGTGTCGGTCAGAGTCTAGCCTGAGAGAATGAATTACAGCTTTTAATCACGGAGAGGCACCTTGTACCCTGTCTGCACAGTTAAAATAGAACTTAGATGCTTTCTCTTGAGAAATCCTCGTCGGGTTTTTTCTTTTTTATTTATTGGTCATGTGATTGGGTCAGCATATCCGGAGCTTGGGAAATTGCACAGATTTAATATCGGGCTGCAATTCATTATATCTGAGCACTGACGTCTATATACGTTGGGACAGTGCTTCATTGCTTTTTCAGGTCAGGAAGTGACTATCCCACATCCCGACTTGCACAGAGCTTGCAAAGAAAGATCAGTTAAACCTGTGTTCCTCAGATTTTATTCATGGTCCCCTTGATTTTAAAAGATTTTCTCTCAATTAAGAAGTACTCAGAAGATGAGTTTTAAAACACTGAATGGGGCTGCTCATAAAATGTAAATTGGGAAAAACCAAAAGCAAACTTGGTAAGCATAAACTGTTTTATTTAACTTGAAAATATTTCATGTGAATGGAAAGAGATTTTTTCCTGTGTTTAAAAACTGATCTTCTCTTTATTATTCCACATGTCAGTGCTTTACGAACTTTTTTGAATGTCAGTGATGACATTAGGAAAGAGAGTAAACAGAGAAAAACACATTAGAAATAAGCTCTTGATAGTGACTCAAGGTTAAACAGGATAAAGCCTTCCTTGTAACATTTGTTAGAGGTTAAAATTATGCGGCTCTGTAAAACTGTAACTATTGCTGCCTTTCACAAAGATTATCTGTTAAATACATGCTTCTTTTGGTCAGCAGCTTGGTGGCAATGATTTATGCCAACTGGCCTAGAAACCGTGAAAATTCGTTTATGGCTCAGGCCCGATTCTCTGTTAAAAATGTCTGTTTGAAAAGGAGGGTTGGGAAGGAAAGAGAGGACTTCAGAAGTTTCAAGTGGAATGGAAACCCAGTGTAACAGAGCACTGGACTATTTAATACCTATATTTAGTACCTGCTGATCCCTGATGGCTTTTATATGGACAGGTATTAAATGCTGGCCTGGATGGAGAATTCTGCACAATTTAATAAGCTCTGGACAAAGCCTCAAATTACTGGTCCAGAAATAAGGAATTGCACAGAACTTCAGGGGTCTGTTTCCTCTTTTTAATTACTTTGCTCCTTATTCTGCTACTTCTGCAGGAAGTTTGTTCCAGAGCCTCTTGCTGCCAATGGAAATGACTTGGTCTGAAGAGACCACCAAATTGAGCAAACTAGATGTTTTCGGATCATTTATTTTCCCTCTAAACCCATAAATGCCTTTCTGGCCAGCATGTGCTGTGTATGCCAATATTGTTCTTTATCCAGTGAGTTCTCCCTCCTCACCAGCACGTTTCCCTGGACGCGGTCTCAGGGGACAGTTGTGTCCCTGCTCCATCTCTGCTTTGCCAAGTTAAAGAGTGCAAGGTCCCTATTCCACCCAACATCCTCATGCTTATCCACTGCATCCTTTCAGGTTCAGATCAGATACCTGAAGGCACGTGGTATTCCGGGTGAGGACCAGTATCTTTCACCGTCACATTCCTATTTCCCTCTTTTCAATGCCTTCATCAGTGTTTCACCTCTCTCTTTCAAAAGCAAGTCTCACTGGCAGCTGTTGGTCTTATTGAGATTGCGTATATACACCAGGTCTGTCCTTCCCTCTATCTTTTTCCACCGATAAGAATAGAATAGAGTAGAGTAGAGTAGATTCAGACTTGCAGAAATTCTCGCTCTCATTCCGTCATCTGCATATCTTGCAGTCTTAAACCTAATGTCTTTTCTACTACTTCAGCCCCTAGTTGAAGCAGTCCTCTAGTTCTTTCTAGATGTTATGCTGAGCCTCTTTTGTAATGATTAGGTCTCCAGGCTTAATTTTGCTTCTTTACCTAATCTTGTCCGAACTTTGGTTCTTGAGAACGCCAATTAAAATTGGTCTCCAGATGGATCTTTGGGAATTGTCTATAACCTCCCACCATCCAGCTATTCCAGACGTGATCGGCTCCCGTTTAGCAGGTTTATTCCTCGGTTACAATTTGGTGCAGGCTCCTATCTTCTTTTCTTCACCCAAAGACTTCCTCTGAAGCACTACCTGCTTTTTTTAGTTCTGCTTAGAGAATGCGAAAAGATCAGGGAAAGACTTAGAATTTAGAATTACCTCAGGTAAATGCATGTCACATTTTTTTTTCTTTTCTTTACCTTGATGTCTGTAATAACCCTTATTCTCTCCTTTTTTCCTAAAGCTTCTCAGATTACTGAGGACAGCTGCAGGCATCTGTAGTTGCTCAGGTCGCTCCAGTTGGACATATTTATTTCTAGCCTGGCTAATGGACCGTGCCAGTTTTTCAACTATTCTGGGTGATTTTTTTTTTCCCCTCTGTACACTGATTTCAGCATATTGAGTCCTCTGAGTTTTCTTGCCACTTCAGATGTGGTAACTTCCATTCCCAGCCACTCATGAGCCATCCAACCTCTACCCCATATTCTATACACTCTTCCTTACCGAAAACACATGCAACGCATTCATTGAACTTTGGGAATTATACTCAGGTTCTTTTAATCTCATCGCCATCCTTGCTGCATAGCAAACCCACGCCTTTTTTTCTGGTTCTCTTTTTATTCTTCTGGTTAAAGAACTTCTGTTGTTTATTTTAATATCCTTTGCAAGGTCTAACTCAGCTTGACTTTTGGCAGTTCTCACTTTACCCCTATGCTTGCTGACCTCTAAAATGCAGCTTCCTTTGCAGATTCATCTCTTTTTCCACTCTTATCCCTAACAGAGCCTATGAAGTGAGCCAGTTCCCTCTGGACCCTTCAAGTTTTTCCTCTCTTATTTGCAGTGTGAGACCCACATCAGTTTTCCACTTCTGGTGCACAGAGTTTTCAAACATCCTGCAAGTACAAGTCAGCAAAAGCTTAGCTGGAGCTGATTGCCCTAATCAGAGCCTTTAATAATCGAAGATCACTCTTTGAAATAAAATCAAGCAAGCAAGCGGACCTGGTAGCCACAAAGTTTGGGATTTTTATTCCCTCCCCTTTGTGTCAGCTCACAGTGGCTGGAGTTTTATCCTGATTCTCAATCTCCCCTTCCAGAAGATCATCTCTACGTGCCAAAAAAAAAAGGATTAAAATGTATTTACTTTTGCGATTTTCTGGTAAAGGTATCTACTGGTAACTACATCTCAGGGTAACCAGGTCTTGCCATTACTAGTAGTGTTTGTCCTCCCATCTGTGTCTGGCAGCTGAGGTCTCACGTGTCGAAAAAATTCCTTGTGGTATTACATTTTCCAATAATATTTCAGATCTTTGTTCAAACCCTAAAATGGGAATGATCTTCTGAGAATTAAAAGATATGGCACTGCTTAAAGCTTGACGCTACTGTCGTGATGATGGATAACATGGTATATACCCTAATTAACGGACCAAGGTACGACTAGGGAATGAACTAGCGTGGCATAAAATGAGTAAAATAAAGCTAGCTCTGACTCAGGAGCTCACCAACAAAATCTAACAATACCAGCATTGAACCTGGGAAGATCCTTCATGTGATATGGCTGTTTATATCCACAGTAACTTGAATCTCTATGTTTAGAGAATAAACAACACCATTACTCTCTAAATCTCTCCTTCACACATCTATAGCAAGAGGAAGATGTATAATTATTGACTTCACAGGTGCTACCACACTTGAATGAAAGGCTGTCCCACAGCCTGAAAGCAGGAACAACTTCCTTGCTCGAAAGAAACTGATATTGTCTAAGGTTTTGATCCCTGTAAGGAAGTAAAGAAACGAAAGTTACTCATTACTTGGGTTGCCTGAAAACTTTCTTCCAAACCATTATTTAACCGAAAATTAAAGGCTTGAATTCAGGGAGTTTTCCCAAAAGGTGTCTGCTTTGGTTGCCTTAATTTTTAAATAGAAGTTTGCGAGGTTTCTGCAATATTTCCAATGAAAACTGAAAGATGTGTGCTTTCTTAGTAATTTTTCAATTTCTGGACTGCAATTTTTGCACAATTTTTCTTCTGTGGCAAGAGTTTGCAAAGGCATGGGTAATTTTTAAGAAAACAAACTTTTTTTTTTTTTTTTTTAAATACATGTCATTGGGACAATAATGTGCCCTTGTCCAAATTCTGTACTGAAATGGGCTCCATTTTTCTTTCCCAGGGATGCTAGCTCACACAGTGTTGAACAAAACTTAGAGGAACATGCAGCTGCTGGCCTACAGAAACACCAAACTGCAAATGAAACCTAACAGCTGAAACTCCCATTGAGATACGTGAGAGCTGAGGTTGCACAATCATGACTTAGCCCTATGTAACTATTTGTTTTATGCTTGCAAAATCTGAACAAATATCCAGAGATCGTATTTATTCAGCATCTCTGCCACAGAATGTCGTGGGGGCCAAAAGAATGCGTTCAGGAAGGGATTAGACAAATTAACGGTGGATAAATTCGCTGGTGGCTACCAAAGATGGGAGTCTGGATGCAATGTCTGGTTTACTTAGTTCCTAAGCTGCTGGGAGCTGGAAGGACAAACCAGGGAAAGGATCATTCTGTTCTTGCCCTTGTTTTTAACCTCTTTTCCCTATACCAGTAACTGTCTGCTACTACGAGAGCATTATTATTGTTGTTATTATTATTATTATTATTACAAATTATCCATGTTTAATTTAAAATTAGAAGTAACTACATTCTGCTGCATCTTCAAATCTTGTGTTTTCTCATGCCTCTTAAAACTCTGAAGTCTTCTGATCAAGACTAGGTTCTTCAATCAAATATAATTTCATCAGGAAAAAAATGCATTCCCAAAAGCACCCTAGATAGCCGCATAATCCCATCTGTCTTCAAAATATCTGTTATTGTATCTTCATTAGAAATAAATCACTTTCATCATTACTCATCCGTGGAAGTGTTTAGATGGAGTCTCTTCCTGATTTTATTGTCATCCAAAGATTCTTGGAAGTTACCAATAAAGGACTTGATCTCACAGCTGTTTTTTTATCTCATTCCTTCTCTCTTATGACTACTTCACTAATTTTAGAATCATAGAACCATAGACTCATAGAATTGTTTAGGTGTGAAAAGACCTTTAAGATCATTGAGCACAACCGTTAATCTAGCACTGCCAAGTCTACCACTAAACCTTGTCCCTAAGTGTCCATACACCTTTTAAATACCTCCAGGGGTGGTGACTCAACCCCTTCCCTGGGCAGCCTGTTCCAATGCTTGACAACCCTTTTCGTGAAGATTTTTTTCCTAATATCCGATCTAAACCTCCCCTGGTGCAACTTGAGGCCATTTCCTCTTGTCCTATGGCCTGTTCCTTGGGAGAAGAGAGCGACCCCCACCTCTCTACACCGTCCTTTCAGGTAGCTGAGGAGAGCGAGAAGGTCTCCCCTCAGCCTCCTCTTCTCCAGGCTGAACACCCCCAGCTCCCTCAGCCGCTCCTCACAAGACTTGTTCTCCAGACCCCTCACCAGCTCCGTTGCCCTTCTCTGGACACCCTCCAACAGCTCAAAGTCTTTCTTTTAGTGAGGGGTCCAAAACTGAACACAGTATTCTTTGTGCTTGTTGTTTATTTGTGTTTTAAAAGTACTTCTATCCATGTGGGGTTTTTTTTCCCCTAGCTGGTTACAAACTCTATGGATCCCTGGACTGCATTCTACTCTCCTGCAACTCTGTCAACTAAACAGTAGAGACGTGATCCAAACCCACTGGAACTGAGCAACATGAATGCAAAACCAATGGCAGATACCAACTCGCTTGGTAATTTTTACTATTCAAGCTGGATTAGAAAAGAAAACAAAAAAGAAAATGTGATTTTCAGACAGCCCACATGATCCTACATCGCAGCAGTTTCATTCTTCCTCCCCAAGTACATAAACGTTTGCAGCACTTTACCCAGATTATTAAAACTGCTTTCAGAATGTATAATGACTAAGTTGGTTTCTGGTTTACCAGATAAAAACAGAGCAGAAAGAAACCTCTTCTTTTTTAACTGACTAACATCCAGCCAGACGAAACTGGGTTGGTGGCCACAAAATGCCATTATAATCAAATCTGATATGAACAAAGATTTTTTATTTGCTGTATACCGCTGGTAATTTTATGCCCACCACCAGATAAAAATTAACAACAAATATCTAATATGTCTTGAAATGTGTTTTTGTACTGGCTCATGGAATATATGTGAACAGTTTGCGATGCCCTTGAACCTATTTTTTTTCCTGCTTTGTTTGATGACAATCTATATGGATATTTTTTTTCATCAGACCCTAAATTTGTTCAGAAATGCTGGAATTAGAACTTTGTTGCTCAGTTTTGACAGACCACATAGTATTTTTCACTGAAAGAGCATAGCAAGGATATTTGAACCTGCAAATTTAAGATCTGGTTTATATAATAATAAGCAAATTGCTTTCCACAAATGTTTTCCCAGTATGCTTCCATTCTTATAGTCCCTTATAAAGCGAAGTGCTTAAGGATTTATTTAGATGCTGAAATGTGTTGATGCACAGGAGATGGACTTAAGAACATGCTTCAAGTTAAGTACATAAGTAAATACTTTTCTGAATAAACCCAAATGATTGCAAAGTGCGATTCCGGTCTCCCCCCCCATCAAATGAATACTCACGGAAATATTTTGCATTAATTTCCCATGTGGTATTTGGACAAGCGAGCAGGGAGGCAGCACAGTCTACTGCAGCCACAAGTAAATACTGCAAAGAAGGTTTCGTGCTCTGGACCCATCCTTCCCGGGGGCAGACCGTCTGGGGAAGGGGTACTCCACCAGCTTTTGGCACCAGGGAGGAGCAGCAGCCCCAAGGGAGCTGCCTAATTACTAATTACCTGGCAGTTACCAGTTGAGGAACATCAGCTTGATCCAAAGAAGGCACGTGCAAAGATTGCCATTTATATTAAAATGCAAATATTTAAGAAGAGCCATTTAAAATAATGGTCATATGCATGAGCGTAAATTTGCATTATTTAGATAACTTGCTTCTCTGGGAGCTAATTGTATAGCTAATTATCGTATTTCCTAATGATATGGTTTCCTGGACCGTTGCATAGGAGACTTAAAATGGTGCCGTGGCTGAAACAAATCTGTTGGTCAACAAACTCGGTTCCGGCTCTAACTGGGTGGCCATGGGCCATGTCATCCTTATTCAGGTGAGCTTTCTGCTGGCTCCAGAGAGTGTTTTGCCTTAGTGAAGAAATAATTAAGAGCTCCAGGATCAGGCCCAGGGCTGCTCCCAAACAATGCAGTGAGTCTTTTCGAAGGACTTCGTCTGCTGGACTTCCCCTGCACCGTCAGTGCATTTTGCAACCCCTTTGCGGAAAGAGAGCAGGAGGAGGGATTTCTTTCCAGAAAATGAAGGATTTCTGTCATCTTTTGGGGGTCTGTTATTCCCACAGCATGGCAGGTCAGTAGCTCTTGTGCTTTTGCTCCTGCGACTGGGCAATGGGCATTCACGGCTTTCCTTTATTAAATTGGAGGCCTTCGTGGGCTGCTGGAAAAAAAAAAAAACAAACCAAAAAAACCCAAAGATTAGCAAAGGGGTACTGGGGAGGGGAGGGCGAGCGCGTGAGAGAACCACATGTTAACGTTGCCTGTGTATGAACAGCAAGCTTTCTGGCTTGACATTTATTGAAAAAATAGATCTTACACTGTATCCACCCAACACCTGTTGAGAAACACTGACCCCATTACAGAGGTTGGATTTACACTGGCTCTGTATAACACCCTATAAAGGAGGCCACTGGTGCAAAAGATTAAAGAATGCTGTTAAGTAAGTTGTTTTATTTCTTTTGAGACTGAAAGAAAGCTGCAAAGTGAGAGAAAGCTTTCCTCGGTTATTTACTCTTCATTACTGGGGATCTTGAAGGGCCTTGTATAAACTGCTCTAGTCGGGTCATGACAACACTTTATAAGGTGCAAATGTTGAGGTGGAGCCAGTGCTATACTGCCGGGGAAGCAAATGGAAAGGTCCCTCCCGACTAAATGGAAAGTTAGTGCTAATAAAAGCTCATGACTTTGGCACGGCTTCCCAGGCACAAGGGGCCCATGAAGACGGGTTTGCACCAGGCTTGCCGGGCAAGTGCCCCAGCCCCGCGCGCGGCCAACGGCGGTGCGCGCTGCCCTCCATGAAGTTGCTCCACGTGAACTTCGTAAAGTCCTTGTTGGGGCTGAAAATCGTATGTTTAAGGGCTGGGGGAAAAAAATCCCTTCTTTTTTTACTAGCTGCTGTATAATGAATAGCCCATTTCAAGGAATGTGTGAGTTCCTATTAGGGCTGAGTGAATGCTGCAAACTATTTTCAGTCAATGTGTGTCCCAGTTTTCAAACAAATGGCTTTCTGTGCATTCGCTCCCCTCTGCTCTCTGCCTCCCCCAGCCAGTTGTGGGATCTGGTTCTACCTAGGCAAAGGCTGATGGAAACAGCTCTCCTGCATTCACCAGTGGTGGGATAAGGCTGTGCCTACCTCTCACTCCCTTTTCATGCAGTGAACTATTGCTTGTTATGGGAATCTCCAGCTTTTTGGGGAATCTCCAGCTTTTTGGGCCCAAGCAGGCTGGAAGGTGAAGCAAGGCTTGCAAGGGGTCATGGACATTGAGTAGTTACGTCCAAGTAGGGCAATGGAGGATTGACCTTGACCCAGCCATAGACTTTTGGGGCTTGAATGTGTTGCCTTGAGACATCCTGAAATCTCTGAGGCAACTACAAGGGCTGCCAGATTTGGTACAGGACCTGTGGGACACCCATTTCCTTTGGGAGTAACTGTTGGGGCCAGAGAGAACCCTGAGGAGATCCTAAACATTAGACAGCTACATGTGGGTTGATAACTTGAGCCTTTTAATCACCCTCTGTCCGAAGATTGGCTGGAAGCTTGGAGACTCAGAAAATCCCCAGCTGAAGATAAACAGAAAAGAGATGTGTCCCCTGCTTGAAAGAGGAAAAGGCAAAGGAGACACAAAGGCAGGAGGTGTTTGCTTTCATCAGCAAAGGTGAAGACTCCTCAGAGGGGTGAGGACCCCAGTAGGAGTCTGTTTTGCTCAGTCGTCATTCAGCAGAAACCTGCAGCTCTTCTGCACGGCCTCAGAATAAGCCCTTTGCTGTGGAGAAGGTACGATGCAAATCCTGGATTCCTTCTTCTGTTTTCCCATGTGTCTGAAAAAAATCAAACCACAGCTACAAAAAGCTCTGGAGAAGTGGGCAAAGATGCTCAGAAGCCTCTGGAGGTTCTCTGCTGGCTTCGGGATGTCTCGTGTTTGAGCTGTGACATGTTGCATCAAAAGGGCCACTTTAGGCAACAAGTTCCTGTCCCTCCCCCAGTGGCTCCTGTCACCAAGCACTCTCTCTAGCTATGGGCAAGGATGGATGGACTCTGGGCAGCAGATGTCAGGGTGTGAGAAAGCCTTCCTTTATTCAGAGGGCCTTTGAGACAAACTTCTTTCTCATCCCACCCTTTCCACAGCTCTGTGTGGACACAAAAACAATTTTTGTGTAGGAATAATTTCTTCATAGCCAGGAAACATACTTTCAACGAGACCTTCTTTTTTTTAAAAAAATAAAAATATTCTTTTTTAGTCCCTCTGGACTGGGAATAGTCCCTTATTTCCCACGTAGCGATGTAAGGCAGGCGTGTGCTCTGCATTTGCAATAGGCAGAGCAGCTGTGTAGAGCTTACGGAGTTGGACTCCTTGTGCGCTAGGAGAACTAAGCCCTCCAGGTTCAATTAATAGACTTTGGAAATGAACCAAGGCCTGACGATCCCCAGGCTTGTTTTAAGTGAAGGAAGGTGGCCGTCGGAGAAGAATTAGACCTGCCAGGCTCTTAAAGCAGCTGGGACACACAGTGAGAGCCTGAAAAGCCAAGAGTCTGGAACCTGTGCTCCGATGGCTGCCGAGCCAAGAAGTCCCATTGCTGGGACAATAAACAAACAGGAACGGTCTGTGCAGATGAATGCCTCGTCTTTCGGTTTGCTTGGGCTGTAAAATCCATATGCCTCCCAGTCTCAAGCCCCAGCGTTTAGCTCTGAGGTCTTTCATGAGAAGGATGAACAGAAAGCAGTTTCACAAAATGGTAAAACGGTGGGATTTGTATTTTTTTTAAAAATCCAACAGTGCTTTCCAAACACTTAGGGGCCCATTAAGTTAAAAAATCTTTCCATTACTAATTTCAGTTAATTACCATCTTAAACAAATAAAGACCTTGGTTATAGGATCAAAGGCTGGTGCTTCAAACTAAGGCAAATTCTCTTGAAGTCACAGATTTGGAAAAGCGCCTAAACACACAGTACGGAGCTGGTGATGCAGGAGGCCAGGGAAGGTGAGCATCACGAGAGCTGATGGGGGAGACAGACCCGTCTCTATGCCCCCCTTCCCCTTCACCTGGAACGTGGGCATGCTCCCCTGTTGTTACCACCATCCAGATCCAGAAGAAATCACGGGGCTTTTTGCCGGCTGCTGATGGTCTGGGTGTTACTGCTCCCATCCTTCTCATTAAGCCTCTGCATTTTGGCTCTGGAAAAGCCCAAGGTCAGAGTAAAACGTACTTGGTTGCTGATGATTGATGACTAATTTGGGGGGAAAAGTCCTGCATAAGGAGTTTTCCACCCAAGAACTTAAATTCTCTACTCTGGTGCTACTACTTCTAGAATAAGTCCATTCAAAAACCAGATTTCAGGATGAATCAACAACTGAGCAAGAGGAAACTGGCATGTTGGCTGAATATTTAATTGTTGTATCTGTGCAAGCAGTAAAAGACTAGGAAGGGGGAGGCAAGGAGGGAGGAACAGAAATACTCCGGGATGACTGGGAAATGCACAAGTTTTTATTTATCAACTCTGTTTACTTTAAAATGCATCCAACTGGAACGCTAGGTGCAGACATAAAAAATAAAATAGAAAACATCCTGGGCCAGGCTCTTAGAGGATGCAAATTGGCATGGGACTTCCCGCGGCTTCCAGCAAAGCCTGCTGCATTCACACCAGCTGCACTCAGTTGCTCTCGGTTAAGTCAAATAACGCCAGCTCCACCACTGCAGTCGATTTTGAGAGGAGAGAAAGGGACGGGGAAAGAAACGAGGTCTCTGAGGTACCCGTGAGCTAAACCATTCGGGGCACGGTAGGTCTGAAGGAGACCTGAAATGAACGGGAAGCCAACACGGGTCAAGGAGCGCAGGTGGGCTCCAGATATGAGCAGCGCTCCAGCTCGCTGCTGGTCCTGGGTGGTCCAAAGGTGTAGTCCCACCGAGGGCTCGTTGCAGTAAACCAAGCCCTCGCCTCCTGGACTTGCCGTGGCCTCGAGGGAAGCAAGTTCAAGTGGGGTCAGCAGAAAGAATACGATCATTGAGTGGTAACAATGCATACAAATTACCAACAGGCCGTGAAATTCGGTCTCAGTCTGTTAAAAATGCTGGAAATGGGGAAAAAAAAAGAGTACAGTTAAACTTCATCTGCCCAAAAGATGATGTCGAGGCCTTTCTTAAAGTCTGTATGATACTTGTTGCACTTTTTTAACACGGTATTAATAAGAAGAATCCCACGTTTCCTTACTGCACGGATTAATACCTTGCTGAAGTGTCAGAACAGGCTGCGAAGGAGCTTTGTGGGGCACCAAAAGTGCCTACAGATCCGTGGCAGCCCTGGCAGATGTGAATGACTACAAATGGCCAGATCTGCAACTGGAAACACATTTTCCCCCTCCTCAAACAGGCAGGAGTCTCCGGGGAGACTGGAGGCGCACAAAGACCAGTTTCTGCAGGAGCCTGGACTGTAAATCATGCTTTAGTCCCATCTGGGCATTTCCATCCATATATAACTTCTCCTAGCAAGGACTTCACGCTTGCTGTGGGATGCTGGAGAGCTTTTCCACAGCGAACATATGGACTTTTCTGGGTTACACACTATTATGTAGGTGCTGGTGGCTGTAAAGAACTGAGCCACCCAAATAGTCCTTTTCGAAATGAAGCCCCTCTAGTTTTTAGGTAGGGAAAGCAAAGCAGAACCATTTAAAACTGAACAAAAGATGTAAGAAATAGAATATTTACTTTACCAAGAAAAGCTCAAATGAAATTACGGTCAACGCACATTTGATCAGTTTTGCCTGCTTAATGCACCTTTATTAGCTGAAGATAAGAGCCAGCCGACTGCGCTTGCAATAATACCGTCACAGAAAAATGCCCCAGTGAACTCTCTCTGAGATAACATCTTCAATAATCTTTCCGGTGTTAAATAAACACCCAGAAAAGAAAACAAGAAACGGATCCAAATATTCATTTCTCCCTAGCAGTTGTGCTTTTGGGGAGTGGAATGGTTCTGGATGGAGGAACCTACATATGGTTTAGTTAATGGATCGTGATATGAGTGAAAACCTTCCTAAAGAGGAATTTTAAAATGAGGGCTCAAAGAAGAGCCTTTCTTGTCATAATTTATGGGCTGAATGCTTGCTTAAGGAATGCAAATAATCCCTAGCAGACATGACTGCCATTGACATCTATGGAAGCAGGGACTGAAACAAGAGGAGCTGGTTTTG
The DNA here is from genome assembly GCF_964199755.1 of Larus michahellis. Lineage (NCBI taxonomy): Eukaryota > Metazoa > Chordata > Aves > Charadriiformes > Laridae > Larus > Larus michahellis. The sequence continues at coordinate 3,775,807 of NC_133899.1, forward strand.
GGCAGCCGAGGGAGATTCGAGAAACGTGGTGGCATGTGGTAGTGCCTTTAAGGAAACTATTAGCTGAGGAAGCAAGTCACATTTCTCTAATTTTATTAGTATTGGCCAAATCCGGGAATTCTCACCTAGATTTTAATTGGCCAAAATTTCTCTTGAAGTCAGTTGGAATTTGCGTGGGTTAGGGGCTCCCTAACAGCTGAAAAGGGTCTTCAGGACTAAAACTCACTGCTCTTTCTTGTACCAGATGCTCTGATTGAGTGTCAAGAAGACCTCACAAGGCAGTTTATAGGCACAGTATATGGGTTTGAAGCTGTCCAACCACTGTGGCTGACAGCGAACAATATTTTCCCTCGCATCTGAATACTATTAGAGAGAGAAAAGAAGACAGAACCATACTTGAAAATGTGAAGCACAAGCAAAAAGTTAGATGGAGACATCTCTGGGTCTGCCAACACCATTAAGAGCACATATTTTGCTGTTTCATCTCCGTTTCTACCATGTTCCATGAAATAACATGTTAACTTGTTCTAGTCCTCAGAGGTGAAGGTAGAGAAATAACCTCCAGGGAAATTAACCACTTGAGGAACAAGGGCAGCAATACTTCCTTTGGGGTTTTTGAATGGGTTTTCAGATTTTTAATCTCCGTGATGCAAAAGTTACTTCTCCAAACAGAGAAGGGTCAGAGAGTACGGGGGAACTAAGCTATGCCCATGATCCTTTGGGTACCAAAGGTAGCTTATCTGCAGATGGAGTACAGATTGCCGCTTCTTAGCCACTTTTGTAGAAGAGGATGGCACGTGAGGTCCATGGTGAGTTCAGTCCCTTCAAGGATTCCCTCTGAGATGGATCTGAGTCAAGATTATACACATTTATGACGGAGCCAAACTCTCAGCCGTTTCTCTAAGCAAGATGCTGAAGTGAAGACTGTAATATGTTTGTAAACGAAGGCTCTAAAATCAAAGCATGAAGATAAATGGCCATGCAAAAGTGACGAAAACTAGTCATGAAATGTCTAGCAAAGAGAAATCTTGATAAAACCCAGAGAAAAAATTGGATGGAAATTACCAAGCTTTTCTTCTTTTCTTACCAGAATAGGTTGCAGTTTGGTGTCTCCCTGGAAGCCACTTACATCTGAGATTTGTGGGCCGTGGAATACGATCAGCGATGAATCCAAATGAACAAAATTTGGAAGGAAAATGCGACAGATACATTTGGGACTTTTTGGATACGTTTGTGATGGAATTTTTTAAAGACCTCAAAAATAATGATGGGCGCAGTTTCAACTCCTTCGAGCTATGCTTTTTATACCACTTCTATCTATGCTTGACCTAAACAGCTGTTTGATAGCTTATATTTCAGCATGTTTTATCCACTCTCATTTTTATTTTTTTTTAATTTCCCCATAGATTTTTGTTATAAAAACATCAGTGCACGTGTTTTGATTTAAGCAGCTAAAATGCTGGTTAACGTTGGTTATTTTAAATGATCGAGGCTTGTTTAAATACATGGAACTTTCCTTTTCTATGGAAAATGGTAGGAAATTAAGCAAATGTTCTTACCTTGGACTCTCTAAGCTTATGCATATGAAGATTTGGGTGGTGGTCATGTATGCGCGTACGCACAAACTTATATATGCATGTATGTATGTGTGTGTGTGAATGGAGAAGAACCTTGAACACATTGGGAAGTTGCTAGCAGTAGAAGTGCTAGGCCACTTTTCTTAAGACTTTCACTGGGATCTTTTTTTGGGCTAAGGTGTGAAAATTGGCAGCTCGTTGCATTTTCTGACAGACTGCTGAAGATTGGCTAATTAGAAATCAAGTCTGATTCCAAGTCAAACAAGCTGAGGCCGCTAAGTCTTCATAGGATGTTTGTCTGAAACATTTCAGTGAGCGCTAACATTTTCAGAAAGAACAATATTGTTAACCCATGTTCACAAGCGCAATACAGCACTTGTTATAAAGCAAAACTGGTATAAAATTTGCTTTATGTGAGTGATCAGTCTTCACGCTCCTTCCAGCCAGGAAATAGAGCCCAAACCGTATGATTTGTTTGTTATTTATGTAAGTGATAACACCGATTAACTGCAGAAGCTGGCTTTTTAGCAAGGGTTTGATGGTTTATTCGGTTTCCCAGCTAGGGTGATTAAAGTCAAAGGATTTCCCAAAGGTAACAAAACTCAGTGATGCACCAGCCCCCATAGGAGCCCCCCATCCTCCACTCCTTGTCATTCATCCGGCTCCTCTGTGCTCTAACAAGCACCACACCGGTGAGGCTGAGGACAGAATTTTGGCCCCGTTTCCACAACCTTATTAATTTCAAAGAGCTCTTCTACTAAATACACACCGCAGGCTTCACAAATCCACATCGGTGCCCAAGAGACCCGGTAGACAGTGAAATAATTTCCCCCCAAGATATGATGGAAGCTTCATAACTCAAATCACGCAGAATTGGGTCTGACAAAGCATGGGCGAGCGCGCTAGTGTGAACAGAGTTACTTTGGCAGAAGGAGCCAGAAGGGAGGACTTAGCATGGAATGTTCTCTTGTGCACCATTACTCACCCTGCGGTCTGCAAACCACCGGTGGTCCATGAGGCATCAGAACATGGCCCAACAGAAGATAGCAATTTCTCTGTTGTGGGTTTGTTTGGTTTTTTTTAAATAGAAAGGCACATTCTGAAACAGGAAAAAAATGAAAAGGGAGAAAATGTAAGCCCAAAGCACTTAAAATTTAGCCTCATTTTAATTTGGCTGTAAAGGAAAGCCCTTGCAGCACCACCATACAAGATGGTCCTTGGATTTGACACCCTGCAAAAGTGAGGTTGTCCATGGGTTTAAGGATGCTGAAAAGCACTAGGGCAGCAGATGAAGAGGAAGGCTGGAATGAGGGACGCAGCCTGCTCTTGTTCTGCACCGGGGCACTGGTAGTGATATCAAGCTTTCCAAATCATTTGGCCTGTATCATTTCTGATATCTGTGTCATATCAAGGTGCTGGGTATGATACCACGTCTGCTTTGGGAGTCAAGAGTTCTGCTTTCTTCCCACCACAGCTGCTTTTACTTGGCTTGTCATTTACACGACTTCTGTTTGCTTGTAGGAAAATCAGGATCATTTTAGTGAGGATCACATCCTTCCACCGTTTTGAGGACCGTCTAAACCGTGCAAACCATCTGCAAATCCCTGAGGTACTGTTGGAAGGTCTATTCCAACTGTGCCGCCTGAATCTCTGGTCCATCTCAGCCCTTCAGAAGAACGACTGAGGGAGCTGGGGTTGTTTAGCCTGGAGAAGAGGAGGCTGAGGGGAGACCTTATCACCCTCTACAACTACCTGAAAGGAGGTTGTAGAGAGATGGGGGCTGACCTCTTCTCCCTGGTGACAAGTGATAGGACAAGGGGAAACGGGTTCAAGTTACATCAGGGGAGGTTTAGATTAGATATTAGGAGACATTTTTTCACTGAAAGGGTTATTAAACATTGGAATAGGCTGCCCAGGGAGGTGGTGGATTCACCATCTCTGGAGGTGTTTAAAAAAAGGGTAGATGGGGCACTGAGGGACATGGTTTAGAAGTGGCTCTTGTCAGGGTAGGCTAAAGGTTGGACTCGATGATCTTAAAGGTCCCTTCCAACCTCAACAATTCTATGATTCTATGATTCAATATTATGAACGATGCTGGCTGAAAGGTTTGTGACGAAACTCCCGATTTGGTGGGCAAGGGGTGGGTGCTGTGAAAAGCGAGATTATTGTGAAAAGCAGCTTTGACAATTTGCACTGCCCGTGCACTTCTCCACAAAAATGCAAAATGATAATTTCATCAGTTGTGAAGGTACCTGTATTCACAATTGCAACACAGAGGGGATTAGCCTGAAGGATTTTAAGGCCTTGAGACAAGGCTTTGGGAGAAAGCAAAGAGGGCAATTCTTTGCCTCTGAAATCAGCTTTTTTATTCATTCCATGATGAAACTGAACCCACATCGAAAGAAACGTCCATTTTTTTTCCCCTGTGAAGAGTTTGCCGTAACAATGCCAAAAGAATGGGAGCATCCCCCATCCTCTCACATCAAGACTGTTGGATTCCTTAGGCTTTGTACATCAGCATGATGTTAAAATGATATTAAAGTGTCTGTGATTTCATGGCCACTGCGGAGCCATGCTGAGGTGGCCTCAGAGGCGATCTGCATTCCCAAGCTGTGTGGTCTGTACCATGCAGGCTTAAGAATGCTCTTTGTGGTGCAAATGCTAGCCTTAAGCCTGTCTTATTTATTCTGACCGTTTAAACCACTGTCTCTTTTTTGAACACGGCCATTTTTTATAGATGGTGGAGATCATTATTTGTACAGTTAACGGCGCTCTCTTTCGGTTTTTGACTGTTTTTCTTATATACATATGAAGTACTTTGGATCCAGCAGAGTTCATAGAGTACAAAGACTTGTGCTGGAAAAAAATATTTGCATTTCGCTAGCATTCAAGAGAAAGGTCAATAAAATAAAGCAAGATGAGAAATCATGGGGTGAAATGCTGGCCCCGCCGTAGTCAATGGGAGTTTTGCCATTGACTTTAATGGGGGCCAGAATTTCACCCTCAGATATGGAGAGTGACTCCTTTTTGTCCACATATGTCAAGCCTTAGGAGGCAAATGGAACAGAAATAAATCAATATCCCACCAGAAATGCAGATTTCACCTTGTCCTCTGTGTTTCTGAATCCATAAAACATAAATTCTGGGCAAACTTTGAACTCTTGTTATTTTTGTTATTCCTATTGCTGTTATTGCTATTCCTGACTATTAGAGAGGTTGCCTGGATGGGCCCTATAGGTGGAACAACCTGAACGACAGAAATACACAACATTCTTATAAGATGAAAGCATCCCTCGTATAGATCCTGGACCGGACAGGCTGTCTGCTCCACACAGTGACAAAGACTGAAACCATATTGGCCTGGTGCCTGATACAACACTAAGTGCTTCCCTGCGGCTTTCTACTCCCAGGGAGAAAGAGCAAAGAAATCAGCGGGGAGACCAGTGGAAGTCATGGTTTGACAACATCAAAGAGCAGCTTGGACCCTATCCTTATAGAGAGAAAAAGGTTGCCAGAATCCCATGAGTTGGCTGACTAATAAGTGAAGCGCTGCCAATGCTCCGATTCAGGACGACTTGGGGTGACCCAGTGAGTGATGGCCATTGCCGGTGGAAGAAGTTAGCAGAAAAAAAGCAAGGAGATAAAGAAAAATAACCAAGCAAATACAGGAACTGGGAACGCATAGGAGCACAGGGGGAGACGCCTCTTGAATCAGAAACGTCTGTGTTAGTAGTAAGGTCAACACTGACTTCTGAGAAGGCATTTGCAGCCTTCGTTGCCGCTTCCGTCCTCTGACAGAGACACATTGGTGTGTGGTGCTATTTGTCTTGTCCACACCAGTCAGGATAATGGACCAAGTTTGGAGGGAAGGAAGAAAATACATCATTTAAAAACCAGGATGGCCAGATGTACGTTTGCGCTGGGATTTCACATTTTGCCGGTGGGTCGGCCCCTGCTAGTTATTATAAATGACCTTGTGCTCCTTTATGGGGACCAAGTCCCCAGTGGGGGCTGAGTGACTTTCTTTGCTCATTCGTGTGAGAGAAAGCAACTAGAGCATGTGGCAGTCCAAGGCACGCTGTGACAGACAAGGGACAGGCAGCTGCCCTTGGGTCAGAAGAGGCTTAGTGGCTCTTCACTTTACTCTTAGAGGCTCCTCAGCGTGTTATAGAAAATGTTTCCTAGTTCTCTGAAGGTTGAAAAAAAAAATCCCTAAAACGGATGAAAAGTATTGTAATCTTGAAGTTCATTTTCCAAAAAGAGAGTCAGAGGAATGCGGTGAGCAGGGTTGCTCCCAGTTTGCTGTAAATCATTTCTCCTTCTCCTGATATGCCAATACGCTCTCTCCCTACAGCTCCTGGATTTCAACTCATGCTGAACAACATTCCAAGACCTTGTTTTCTCCAAAGCGGATGCCGAGGCAGGAATAAAGCCAACATCTAAGAGAGTGGAATGATTTTGGCCACAGCTACGCCATTGTAGCTGGACCATTGGGTGACCAAAGCAGTGGGGAAGGAGAGTTGGTCCCAGCCTCCTTATATTTTTGGCAAATCACTTCCCTGTATTTCCATCCCTCCAATTTTTGCCTTAGCTGTTTAAATTGTCAGCTCTTCAGAGAGGTTTTGTGCAGCACCTATTGCAACAGGACCCCAGCCTCTTCTAAAGGCCTCTGAACACCACGGCAATATAAATAATAAAAAAGCATTTATCAAAGCATACAAAGGAAACTCTCTGTGCTTTGATTTAAAGCCTGTAAAATGAGTCTTGGAAAACATTCCTCCAAAAGAGCAGAGGTTTAATTAACACTTGCCCAGCCCATTGCGGTCACAGGCGGTCCTAGGAGCCCTCAGCACCCACTGACTTGCCACCAGCACTAGCTTTCATCAAGACGCGGTACAGAGAGGCACTGGATCTCACAGGGCATCCCAGACGTAATGGCATCTCCTTGCTTTAACTGCGTTTACTTTTCTGCACAAAGAACTCCAAAGAAAATAAAGGAGCATAAAATTATGTCCTATTTAAAGAGATGAGGAAGGAAGAGTTTAGCATCCCTGAAGCTCAGAGTGCTTGTTGCTAAACTTCGATACCCTGCCGCACGTTTGATGAACATCCGACTTCAAAATTTGCAGTCAATTAATCTCCTTCTGGATTGAGGTGCTGCCCACAGAGAATCCCCAAATTCCCGACCACGGATCCAGAGGGAGCCGTGCTGTGACACCAAGCAGCATCTATGGGGACACCGGGAGTCCCCGCCGCTGCTGAGAGCTGAGCTCCCAAACGCTGTTTGGTCCGAGTTCATCAGTCTTCCTCGCTGAAAGACTCGAAGTTGGAGTTTATCGTCTCAGCTGGTTCAAATTGCAGAGCAGGAGAAGGGAGAATGGTTCTCCAGCTTTTAAGCTTTTTTAATTGTAAAAATGGTTTAAATCCATCAAGTCCTTCTTCAGAGTTATAGAGCTGCAATAAATCCTAATCGGTTTGGACTCAGTTTCCGATTAATTTTTTTGCCAAGCACCCTAATAAAAATGGATTAATTTAAAGCAATGTGGAGAAAATATATATAGAATTTTACAGCAGCTGTTTCTTTAGCTGGAGTACCCTGTTTTTTATGTGCATGTTTGAATCATTATAATAGCAATAAAAAGAGCTGGTAATTACATTGCCTCTAAAAAGTCATTAGACAGAAATGGAAATTTACAAAACCCCACAATTAATGGTAGATGCGTACATACGCACACACATACACATATGTACTTGAAAAAATATAGAAGGTAATTATGAGATATGGACAGGAAAGGAGACTGCTCTGAGGTTTAGATGAGTTATCTTCCAGGTTTGTGGGATTCTAGCAGTCTTGAGGAGCCCCACACATTCCCCAAAAATGAAATTCACGCTGTGCCACCACCAAGCACATCCCTGCAGCAGATTCCCGGGCCAGGAGCGACGTAGGGTGCATGGAGATGAAAGAAGGGCGAGGAGCACCCGACCCTGCAAAGCTTGCTGGATGGGAATGCCCACGTCCACAGCGGATCCCGAGAGCTGGATAGGCGGGTTAAAATGAGGAAGGAGTGCGCCATTTCTGCAGCCAGCCGTAAAAACAACCTGTCCTAATTTCTCAGATGAACTTTGTGTAAAGCTATGAATGCCAAGGCTTGACATTTATTGTCCTCAGCCCTGATCGCCGTCTCGAATCAGGGACAGCAAATAAACACTCCTGGCTTGAAAGACCCACTTGTCTGCAGAGAGCTGGGCGTATTTATGAAACCCAGTGTGACAGCCGCTTCCCGGACAGACAAAAATCACCCTTTGAATAATCTGGGAGCAAACGGAGTCTGATGCAGGCTTTTTTAGCCTAAGGGAAATGAAACGCTGCCACCTTCATAGGGCCCTTCCGCAGCTTTCCCCGGGCGTGATGCTGCAGCGTGCTCTTGCTGGGGCTCCATTCCCGCTCTGCTGCAGGATCTTGCCGGCATCCTGCGTGTGCAGACGATGGGAAACCACACGGCAGCATTTCGGTGGCGGTTACAGGACGGAGGGGCCGGAGCGACCACCCCCTGCCACGGGAGAGGAAGGTGGGAGTTGAGCTACGGGTCTTGGAGAAGAAGAATCGGTGTCGTCTCTGTTTAACTACTCGGCTTCCACCTCTCCGGAGAAACCCGCTCGGGAAAGATAGGGATATGTATTTCAGGGAGTGAAAGCGTGGAAAGAGATGGGATCCCATCACCTGGGAGCAAAGCAGGGAGACGTCCGGGTTACGCCTCACGTAGGTGGTCTGGGCCGGTCTGAATGAATGCACGGGAAACGAAAAGAAAAGGCCAGGGGAGAAAATCATCCCTCTTTCACTCAGCCATCACAGTACAAAAGGTTTATTCTTAAACTTGTGCTCTAAAAGCATTGTCGGTCCTCGAGGCCAGTTATTAAATTTTAAAAGGAGCAGCAGAAGCTCCAAAGTTGAACATGGGGGTTCATTTACATGCTCAATTCAAACAAAATTTTTTTTAAAAAAGTCAAACTTCAAGAAAAATAATCTCGAGCAAGTGAGATTTTCTTGCCAAATTCATTCAAAGGATTTTTTCCCTCCTATCAGCTGCTCTTGTATCCAAGGTCAATGTTATTTTCCCCTTTTTAGAAAAGCTTTGGACTGACACTTGTTTATAATATCTTATTAGAATTTACTAAAATATTTTCAGCATAAGACCCATGGCGTCGACTCATCTTTCCGCACTAAACCAATAAGCACGCATTAAGGCACGACGCGTTGGGCTTCCTGTTTACATCCACAGACGGCAAATTAATGTGTGCTCGTTCCTCCGATGCATTAATCTCGCCTTTTCCCCCCATAATCCGTAAATGAAGCCCAGATGGAAAGAATTAGCTTGAAATGTCTCCCTCCTCCTGCCCCTCCCCGAAAAATGTTGGGAGAGGGGGTTTGGTAGCACTGGTTACACGACAAAATTCTTCTGTGATTCCTGAAGTTCTTAAGTATATTGCTATCTCCCAATAGCAATATAGGATTATACTGCCGGTATAATATAGCACATGATATATTATGGTTCCTACGCTACTTCTCTGCTTACAAGATCAGAGATATTAAAAAGAAATCATTGAAAACTTGTAAAGCAAGTAGCTAGAAACTAACAGGCACTAATCCGAGCTCTGTGAATTCCGTGAAGAGACTTCCAAACAGCAGACGTGGGACTCAACTTTTCCAAGCCTTACAAAGCTAGACTCAATGTAGGTTGTCAGCTCTTACATTGTTTATACGCTTTTGACAGTGGTCTTTCGGGATTTAAGGTTGTGTTCTATATTCCTTATTTCTCAAGGGAAAAAAAAAATCATGAGATGCCCTACGGTGCCTTTTGTAGCTAGCCACTTCGAAAGCTTTGGATGGCCGTTTCTTACGGTATCTTTGCCAAGTGACAGACCATCGAATCGGTATTATCAGTTGTGTTTTAATCGCGCTGGCATTTCAAGCTGTTTCACAGCGTGTACCTGTCCAGTGGTTTACAGGACGCAAAGCACAACCGCATGATGGGCAATTTCCACGCAACTTGGAAGCGGAGGAATTACTGCATGAGCTCGTGCCCTAAGAAAATGGACCGGGAAGAGAGTCATGTCCAGCACCGCCTCCTCCATACCAAATTTCTTGTGCCTGTTGGGAGACGCCTGCCTTATTACCAATACTCACCACCTTCCCGGCTTCAGAGGCATTCCTAGACCTCTCGGTACTCTTTCCTCACCTCCCCTACTTGGTCATCTCCAGCTCCAGAGATGTGTTGATCAACCCTTAAAGGGTGGAGATATCCCATATACTATTCATTTTTTGCAACCACAATTGTGTCAGGGCGAATTCCTGATCGTCCTGCTGCGAAGGGCTGAACCTGAAGTGAGCCTGTGCTTACAGAAAGGCTTTCCAAACCGACAGTGAATTTTACCTGGCTAGTGCATACCTTGGGAAAAATTCATCAAAGGGAATTAAAGAATTGGCCCGGCTACACATTCATCTCATCCTAGCAAAAGCAAAACCGCAGATACATTATTTTAATCCTCAATTATTAAATTGCTTAAAGGAGCTTACTGCACTGAGGAACTCTGAAACATTTTAGACACGATGCCAGCGCTTTGTTTGAAGCCCTGCGTGCCGCCGCACGCGCTGAACTGCCCATGAACCCGGGGCGGGGGGCTTCGGCGTTCCTCGTACCCGGCTGATGCAGCAGCATCAGTTCAGAGCACGGAGGAGTTTGAGTCCCAAGCGGAAGAAATCACTTTGCAGAAAGCGCCGGAGCAAGCACAGCTCCAAAACCGTGTGCCAGGGGTTGAGCCGACAGAAATATAAGCCAAGAAGTCACCTCTTTTTTGGTTTTATACCACCATACTCACCTTGAGGCAGGGCATCTTCCCGCGGAAGTTGGTAAATTCGATGGAGAAAGACTCTTTCTTCAGTAGCTAATGAATAGGAAAAGCAGAAAGATCAGGATTAATTGGCGTGAAAATTGCAGCATTTTTGCAAGGTTTTTATACGGGTGATTTTGGAGCTCTTTGGGTTTCTTATTTTATTTTATGAGCATTGCAATAGTCAGAAATGTTATTGTTCTGTTTGAAGGCGGGTGTTTTATTTCAAAACATAATCTTTTTTAACTTGAGAAACACCCCCCTCAGTGAGGAAATTGAGAAAACCACGCGGGCAATGAGGAAAACAGATCTGAACTGAAAACCAAGCGAAAAATCAGAATCAAGACGAGCAAATGACAATTACCAAAAATATAGAAGTAAACCAAATTTAACAGTGATCAACCGTTATTTTAAACAACCTTTATTTTAACCTTCAAACAGGGGGAAAAATGTCTAGGCAATCAAAACATTTGCAAGAAAATTTGCCGTAAAAATACTCATCTCTACCCCACTAAACTTAAAGGTAGGATCCAGTGGAGAGTTCGTCATTTCTCATCCACAAACGCTCTGGGAAAAAAAAAAAACAAAACAAAATGAATAAAGAGTTACACAACTTTAGTCTGAGTAGTTAATTGTTCAAGGAAACAGAGTTTCCTCCAAGACTGATAAATACCATGGGCTATTTCAAACAACGGAGTAGTAAATCAAAGAGAAGTGCTGTTACATTATACAATGAAATCAAAGTGATTTGCAGAACCCTAAATGTTTCTTCATTACCCTTAATCCTATACCATTAAAGTAATGAGGAACTCTGATAAGGTTTTCAGACAGTGACAAGGGAACTGGAAAATTATGGGCATTTTTTATTTGATGCATTTTCTCTCGGTGCTTTTGGTTTAAAATATAATGAAATATTGTAAATGCTTTTATGAGGCTGTAATAAAAAAAAAAAAAACCTGTAAATGAACCTAAAACTGTAAACTTTATCAAAAGTTGAGAACAGGACCAAGTCACGCTGCTATCCTGGATTAAAGAAAAAAGAATATTTTATAACTCAGTGTGCTTTTCGCATGAGAAAAAAATCAGAATATTTAAAAAAACCCAAGCCATCAGTCTTCAGTGGCGCAGAAAACATATTCAAAATGTAGATAACTGAAAACTAGGGTTTTTGTAACCGGTGTAGAGAAGACAAGTGAATAATGAGTTATTCGTTTCCTTAAATCCCAGATGTCACTTGTACTTTTGACACAATATATAACACAAACGTATTTACACTAGATCTCTGTCACACACAGGCACGTACAGAGTGACTTGTAAAGGTATTATACGGTTAACACATGTAGTGGATGTGCTAGGATAGAGATCGTGCCTATTTTTATAATGTCGTGCGTACAGTCATAGTGGAAATGAATATGCTACAGACTTAATGACATCTGTACCGACACTTGCATCTATACGGCCACACACACGCGTACAGAGACGTGGAAGGAAATTCCGAGCGCCAGGCGGGACTCTGCTTTCCTTTCCTCTCCTCGTGAAGCTGGGCTTACGTCCGAGAGGGCATCGCTGGCTTTCTGCTTCACTTTGGGCTTTGCCAACTCCTCGGAGATTTTCACGAGAAGAGAGCATTTTCCCCGTCAAACCCGACGGGGGTCGCGTGTGTCGATTAGGTCCGAGCATCCTCTCTGCAGGCAGCGGGAGGGGGCCGCGGCCAAACCCTCGTGACTATTTGCCGGCAGCAAAACGCCGCCTGGGCAGACCTTAATCTGGATAGTTTATAAAACGCCACGCTCCCCAATGCGGGGAACACTGCTTTAATTCTTCTTGAACTGGATTAAAAGAAACATATGCTAATAGAGGAGTTGCTGTTAGTGCAGCTGCTGTGCACAACCCCGCGTAGCAGTGACAGAAAAGCCATAACTCACTGCTACCAGTGAGCTTTCTGCTATTTATTTATTGAGTTCAGCCAACAGACTTCTAAGTGATTTAGATGTTCCTCGAGATAAAAACAGTATAGTAGTCAGGATTTTTTACAAATCTTGCATTGCATCAGCAGCGGAAAGGGACCAGGCGGGAGGGCAGAGAGGGGGAAATGACTTGGGTGTAAATGGGAACAGTTTAGTCTTTCTGCCGACCAGCATTAGCAAAGACCAGGAGGTTTTACTGCTCTTCGGGCATGTCTTTTATTTGTTTTCAGTGCAGCGAAAGAAAAAGCATATGTATGAAGGGACAGAGGAGCACACTAGCGGAATGGCAACGGTTCTCCAAGATGACAAGTGAAAAGAAAAGAAATAAATGGCAAGAATTAAAGCAAGGGAGGCACTGGGGAAAAGAAAAAAAAAAATCAGTTAAAGGGAATAAAAATGTCACTGTCAGAGGATGACAGGAATTCCTAATATAAGGGATTTAGCAGTGAAGGACAGATTCCTTTTCTTTTTTTTTTTTTTTAACTAAAAGGCAAAATATATGTTAACTGTGATGAGCATTTTTGAACTTTGAACTTTCTGACCTTTAAAGCCTCCAGAATAAACCCGGGCCAGCTCTGAAGAAATGGCCACAAGCGGCAGAGTCGGTCCCTCGGGTGGCTCCGGCCGCACACCCGCGGCATCGTGTGGCTGCGTCCAGCGCCCCCGCGGTGGCAGCAGCTCTTGTGGACAGACGGACAGACGGACAGACAGCGGCCAAACTCTGCTCCCGCATCCCAGCCTCCAACCGGAGTCACCCAGTGGATTTTTCCAGCATTATCCCGTCATTACGGCAGTGGGTGAAAGAATTAGGCTGCGGAGACAGGCTGCTATTATCTCTGCCTTACAGCGGGTACCAGAAAAGCCACATTTTGCCCCAGTTTGCACCTTTCCTCCCTCCTCGTGTTTGCCCAAGTGAGGTTACAACACAGTATTAATCACGGAATGATTTATGCCAAGGTGTAAAACACCCAGCTGCATTTTACGTTAGAAAGACCTTGAAGTCGTGCCCAGTTGAAAAAAAAAAAAAAAAAAAAGCTGCTCTCAAGCACTCCATAAGCAACTCTGGGCCTCAGAGGATTGGAAATGCCGCCCCTTTTAGCCCACTTTCAGCAAGTTTCTGGGAGCAAATGAGACCATCCGCAGCGCTTTGCAGCGATCCGAATGCCCCCCGAGCAGGATCAGCTAGAGATGCTTAATAAGCACACGAACACATCTCCGCCTTCGCGTGGCAGTGGGGGCTTATCGTCCCAAGAACCACAAATGATAGCGATTGTCCTTAAACCTGAACCTTTGCAAAAGGCTCAGTGCAAGCAAAGGGAAAAGGGGGAGTCACGCAGAGCCAAGCCCTCACCGCTCTCGCGCCCTTTGCATTGACTGAGAAAGAGGAAATCTGTGTTAACAACATCTCCTGAGCTTTACCGCTCCCTCCCTACCTGTGCCGTGTCCTCATAAAGTATAAAATAGTGCCATCTACTGACTTTGTATTTTAAGACTCTCCCCAGACGGTTGAAACAACTCCTGTGAACTCAGCACAAGACCTTGAAAGCTGATTTTTCTGTCCCTTCATTGTTGTATTATCTCCCTCAGCGGGGCATGCCGCTCAGATGGTACTAAAGCAGCTGTAAACTGATACTGGAAGAAAATAGACTAGTGCTAGCAGGGCCGTTATCAGGTGTTAAACCTACTGGTGTCAATCCAGAGGCAAAGATATTGTTCACGTGTGGATTTTCCCCTGCAAAACGCAATGGGGGATGCGAGGATGGTCAGTTGTCTTCCGTCGTGCTGGAAAGGCATGTCGCCGTGCGAGGTGCCCGTGAAATCCCTTGTCACGTTATTTAAGACAAGAGGAAACGCCTGAAAGGAAGGACCAGCGACAAGGCGATGTGGCTTGCGGCAGCGACATGAGCGGGGCCACCGGTGTCTTAAAATGAGGGAAAAAAGAAAACAGGCTGCTTGGGAGCCGCACACCTGCGCGGGAGGATGTGTCGTCTCCTGCCAACCGCTCTCAGCTAAGGCACTTTAGGGAGAGTTACTTCACTGAATTAACGTTTCCCGGATAGGTTAAAAAAAAAAAAAAAAAAAAAAGAGGAAAGAGAACCGTGATTTTCCTGGTTTGGAGGCCCGTGGTTAGAACCAGTCGGTGCCGATATGAACATTCGTTTCTGATAACACCAAAGTCACAGGGTAAAAATGAGATCAGCCCCAGAGGTAGAAATACTCCGCGTACTTTCATGTTGCTCCTAACCACTCTACACCCAAATGCCAATCACGACAGCACAACGACGTGCCACGTGCGTACCTACTACTGCTGAGGAGGTATTTATTTTGAGATACATGTGTATTGTGAAGCATATAAACTGCGCAGAAAACATGTACACCTCTCAGAACAGCCTTGATTTGGGAACAACTTTAGCTTGCAGCACCTACGGTAGCGCGTCCCAGGGGGTGGCGTCCCAGTTCCCAGCAGAGTTCCTGAAATCCGCCGTTCCCCACATCTCCCTGTGCTGGGTGAGCTGCCCCCCACGCCTGCTGGCACGCGGTCCTCCTGCAAGCCGACGGCATCACTGCTCCTTCATCCTCCCACCCATCTGATTGCAACAGGCTTTGGCTCCTTGTCCAGAAGTCCCCGAGTGACAAATGAATCTGTGTAACTTTCCATTTACCAGCCTCCTCGAAGAGGATATGCAAGCGCTTGATTACAGCCCGTTATCAGATACCAGCACTGGGATTTTTCCCTCTCCTGTTGTTTTTACGATGACGATAAGTTGTTACAATCTTTATTTTACAAGACAGCACTCATTGCCCGGGGCCGACTGAGCGGGGTCGCTGATTGCTGTGACTTCCCTGCAGGTATAAAGGCCGGTGATTTATGGCAGGGGAAATTCATATTAACCATAAATATCTTAATAACTAGCCATCTGGGAGAGAGAGCGGGCCATGCATCCAACCCAGACTAATTGCTGTTTAATGGGCAGCATCTACAGCGCTCTGTAAAACAATGCTTTTGGCAGCGGGTGTTGCTGAGGTTATAGAAAGGGCTTTTAATCTGCAAGAGGAAATATGCCACTGTGGTGCCGACGGCTGCTCTCGGCTCAGCCCTGCTAGCCTGCATCCCACAAGAGCTGGTTATCTCCTATTAAAGAGAGACATGCAGTCTCCCACCCCCGGCCAACAACCGGACCCGAAACACCCAGCCACAGCCGGGGCTGTGTCTGATCTGGCTGTGGCTGTGGCTACGAAGACATCAGCGTGGCTACGGCCACCCTCCAGCTCCCACGCGCCCAGAAAGGGGGCTGGCATCTCCCAGCCTCAGGATGCGGATTGTAAACTCACCTAAAGGCTCGCTGATTTTGTAATATTTTGGGTCTCCTTCACCCAGGAAGGCTTCCCGGTAGTTTGGTGCTAGGTTAGCAGAGAAGGTAGAAGGTGGGTGGGAGGCTGTGGTTTTTCTACATGAGCTTCCTGCATGGTAAGATGGGAGGTCTTGGAGACCTCTTAGATCTGCGTGACCACCCTGTGGACCCCGTGTCCAAAAAGAGCTGCCTCTTACCAGCTCACCCACTGCTATTTTGTTCTTAACCCAGGAGAGACTCCTCTTTGGAGCAGCGCCTCCCCCCAGATATCGACCTCCCCGCTCCTCTCTTAACTCCGACTTCAAAGGAACCAAATCCCCGTGGCACTTTCACTGCAGGGGGAGATAAATGAGTCTGAGGATAGTTCTCATTTTTTTAACGTAAAAGACATAGCTGTTGGTTCACAGGGTCTCTTTCAACCCATAGGGAGGTTTCATCTGTACCGCATCCTCTGCAGAGGTCTAAGCCAAAGGACCTCCTCACGGTTTACACCCAGCCAAGGTATTAATGAAAATAAAATGATGGCGATGCAACCCGTGGTTCTCTCTAGATGTAGGATCATTTACAGTTTCTTTGAGATCAGCTGAGGTCTGGCAGGAAACACTGCTCATGTACTAAATACGTCTCCTGCCTTTCTACTCGGGATCACTGTTATGGGAGAGATCTGCGTGGAAGTGAGTGATGAGGAGCCACAAAAATAGTTCAAAGGTCTGGCCATTTCCCTGTTTAGCCGCACAATCTGATGGAGTGTAGCTGAAAACATTATTAAAGTACTCCACTGTTTTAGCAAAACTCTTTAAAGAGACCAAGAGGAAAGCAGCTTTCCACCGATCTTCCCTTTCCTCACTTCTGATGGATTTAAAAGCAAGAGCTATGAATTACTAGTTATCAGATTTTCTGGATTTCAAAATTAGTCTAAAGTTCTGGAAATAGTCTACAAAAAGATCATTTGGGTTACCTGTGTTCCATGAGCGCTGGACACTGAAATAACTACATTCTGGGGTGATTAGAAAAGCCCCTATACGGGCAAAAAAGAGAAAAGAGAACCAGCGTACCCCTGGAGAGCAGAATATGCCCTTCAAGGTGCTTGTGAGGCATCAGGTTTCTTTAAGCTAATGGTCGAACCAAGATGTCACCAAGGCGTAAGGCAGTTGGTGAAGCACGTGTGGAAGGTGACAAATGCCCCCTCGTGCTGTATTTGTTTTCCAGCCCTGCAGGTAGTTTGCGCACGCTGCACACAGCCGTCCCGAGGTCCTCAAACACGCCAGAGCAACAAACGTGGGCGCAGATGCTGCTCTACAGGACACTCGTATACGCCCAACAAATCCCTTCTGAGAAGTACAGAAGGAGTGGAGATGTTGCTCCTCCTTCTCCACGCCTCTTTTCTTTTTTTGCTACTTGTCACTCAAACGCTTTCGCTTCCAGCATCAGTATTGACCGTGTGTTGGCTGCAGGTAATTATAATTGCTCAGGTGCTCAAATCCTCTCACAGTCTCCTCAGCATCACCCAGAAGAGTTTAACATGTCAGAACCCGATAGGAAAATTGCCCCATTTGTCACCACAATGGACAGAACCAGCCTCTTCCACAACCACCTGGAAAAATAAAGCCCAGATCCAATCTGCCCAGCGCAGCACGGCGTTTCCTGCAGGGATACCGGTGCCTCGTGTTGCGCTCTGCAACTCCGGCATACAGGATGGGAGACGCTGACACACCTCAGTGCTGGTTTTCATGGACTAAAAAGCAGCTTTTTCAACTCTTCCGGAATCAGGACGCGATGCGAAACCTCATCAAGCTCTGACTTCTCCAAGTGGGGGGTGACTTGTCTATGTTGAAGGTCAGTTACCTGCATGAACAACCCTCCCTTCAAAGCCATTTATTGGAAACGAACACATCGCTTCCCTGCTATCTAGATTCTCACCTATTTAGATGATCAAACTGGAAATTACTCCAGTGCAGTTGCACATCTGCTTTCTGGAAGCAAAGCCACTGTGAGAGCACCAAGAAGAGAATTAAACCACCCAACGTGGGCAAGTTAAACATGCTCCTGCACCGTGGTGCACACACTCGTTGGCCAGGAAACAAAAGGTGAAATCACACCGTTTCATGTCATGACTTTTTGGCTCAGCACTCCCAGACATCAGAGAGGACGTGTGGTCCCACCCTGCTATAAAACCACAGCAGTATCTGTGCCTGGGAGGTGCTGCGATTGATGGCACACCCTGCCATGGGGCACCGCTGGGAGCAGCGGGTGGAGGACACGCAGCAATGTCACCTTGGATCCACCTCTGACCTAGAGCCTGGATGAAAACCCAATAAAGCACAGGCAGCGGGCATGACCTGCACCTTAGCAAGTGTATCCTCATTTTGTCATTACAAAGCTGCCACAGAGCTGGCACTGAGCTGAGAGGAGAGGAGGTCAACGCTGCCCATGAAGGCACAGCCTGGTTGAGGTGAGGTTTCAATCCTCCATGACCTGTCCTGCTCCTGCCTCCCTCCAGGCTGACCTTCCCCGTCCTCTCTCCAAAGGTCATAGAAGACCTCCAAGAGGCAGGTTTAGTCTCCAGCATTTGGAAATCTGGCAAAAAGCTGATTTCTGAGTTGTCTTCAGCTATAAGACATGCATTATCACGCTGTAAAGTCTGAAATGGAGGCGAATGAGGAAGAGGTTGTGGAGAGAAGAAATGGATTTAAAGGCCAGGCTGGACGAGGCTTTGAGCAGCCTGGTCTAGTGGGAGGTGTCCCTGCCCATGGCAGGGGGGTTGGAACTGGATGATCTTTAAGGCCCCTTCCAACCCGAACCATTCTGTGATTCAATGATTTCATAAGACCAAGCAAGGAGAGGTGATGCTCCAGATGTGCTGACTGTGAGCTCCTGGGAGATGGGCCAAGTGCCACCACTGCTGAGTTTACTCCACAGAAACACTGAATTTTCTCATCTCCAATATTGTTCTGCAGTGGGACAGCTAATGTTTAACCCAGGGGACCGGAAAACCAACCATGCCATGTTCTCCAGCCAAGACAAAGACTGAGAGGTGGAGCTTTACCAAGCTTTTGTCATTAGATGTCCTCCAAAATCTGCATCTCAGCGGATTTGGAGGCTGCTTTTCAGCACATTGCCTGTAGTTACAGCACGCCCCAGGTACCTTCCCCAGCTTTTCCTCTGTCCCGCAATCAGTGCACAGCAAACGCACGAGGCAATGCCATGCCTGCGCAGGGTGCTCGGCGCTGTGCCTTAACCTTCTCTGGAAACCTCACCACAATTTGAGCAATTTGTAGCCCACGCTTTGTTTTCTTCTTCGAAATAAATCTGACTTGAAGAGTTGCTGTGACAAATGAACAAGCAGATTCGTGGCATGGAGGGTAATCCCTAGGAGGAATGGAAAGAATACAGTTTGGCAGTAAAACGCTGGGCAGTTGGTGCATAAATTTCTCACAAGCATGAAGACAACTGGCAGGCAATGTCAAAGGCATTAACACCTACCATTGAGTGTAATTATTTCAGTCTGTTACCAGTCTCAGGGTTAATATGCATTTCAAAAACTCTGCGAGAAATCAAAGCCTGGGAGGTCTGTGCAAGCCATTTCAGGAGGCTGTAAATTTTATTTTAAAAGGAAGAATTTAGAATTGCATAAACAGTGAACCTTTTTTCAGATGCTGTAAAATGCAGAGCATTTTACAGCATCAGCTTTAGCCAATAATCAAGTCGTCTTTTGCATTAAAAAAATCTTGGGTTTCAAAATCAGATGCCAACTTCAGGGCAAAACAACCTACAGCAAAAACTGAAACGCTAACGGAGAAAGCCCCAGCAAAATGTTTCCCTTTAAACGCAGCGTGTGGATTTTGAGAAAACCCATTTGTAGATGCATTACTCATGCAAATCACTGCCGTTCCCAAGAAATGTTATCCTCAGATACAGCCATCTCGGCTGCTTATGACCGCCAGGGACTTCACGAGCAGCCAGCTCGTGGAAATGTCTTCTTCCAAATAACAGCAAGTACAATACTTTAACTAAACAGTGCCAAGAGGAAAAACTCAGCTGGAGGGAGGATGATCTACACTGAATATCCAGGCTGCAGGGAAGAGCCACTCTGCTGTCAGTGTTTTGCGTTAGTATTTTACACCTGGGGTTCAGCTGTACTTAGCTGAGGCAAAGTAAAGCTCAGGACAGGCTTTAGAACTCCTCTGAGATGTGGGGTACATATTTTGGAGTTTAGCTAGCAACCAGTTCACGGCTGACACGCTTATGGCTAACTGCACCGTGGTCACGTCCCACAGAGTTCTTCCCTGACTGTCATCTCAGAGGACTGCCGCATCCATCTCTGGGAAAACAGAGAAACGCCCTGTGGAAATCCCATTTCCAATGAGATCTTCTTTCTTTTCCTTGCATTGTTTTTATTGAGATTTTGAGATTTTTAAAGACTGAGGATATTTTCTGGCAGACTGTGGTCAACCTTATGAGAGCATCCTGCCCTTGCAGCAGGTGTGCAGGGAAGAGGGACCAGACGCTCATCAGGTTCAGAAAGCAATGGAAACCACTTTGTTTTCTCCAGAAAAAATGGAAAATGGAGACTATCGTCTACGCTGAAGGATGATCCAGGATGATTTCTGAAGACATTTCTACTTAGAAGTCATACAAGCACTATCAGGGATGAGAGTGTAGATGTAGAGATGTACAGCAGCTCCAAGCAGCAATTTAAGTGGTGTTTAATAAACGTACACATAAGGTGGTCAGAAGAGACTACTTTTTTTAAACAGGGGATTTAAAAAACAAAACCCACAAAATTCTGTTTTTCCTTTGTGAATTTGCAAAAGACACCCTAACACCTTCGTTGTAAGACACGCGGCTCTTCCTCTCTGCTCTAACAACCACCTTCTTGTATGCACGAGGGAAAATCCAGCGATTCTCTCTAGCAGTCTTCCTGCACTTCGTCCTCTCGCAGAAAGGAACAAGAGAAATTTCGTCATTCTCCAAGACTCGGTTTCTCCACTTCTAACACACCTTTGCCCTTCGGTATCGGCAGCCCTGGGGATGCCAGTTCAAGGTTGCAGCACCACCACTTGCAAAAAGCTGCATTTATTCGCCTCCACATAACTTAATTTCTCAATGCCAAACGCAATTTTACACGGTTCAGAGACCACTTTTCCAAATTCCAGTTTCGTTGCTTTTCCTTTTTTCTCCCCAGCCGAGGACGGCAATCTGGCAGCGCTTAAAACACTTTGCTTCCCATCTTTTATCCCTTGGAAGGGGCTCGGGAGGTTTATTGCATACTGTGATCTTATCACCAGCTACTCCAGTCCGTGGCAATAAATGGGGAGGGTGTCCGGGGTGTCCCGCGGTGGGTGCAATTGCAGCGTGGCATCCATGCAAGGGGACCCTTCCCACCACGAACTGCTGCAAAGTACATCCACACCTAGATATAGAGAGAGATATAGATACAGATATAGATATAGAGATGATTAGAGATAGATATAGATATAGATATAGATGACATAGATAGATAGAGATAGAGATAGAGATAGAGATAGAGATAGAGATAGAGATAGAGATAGAGATAGAGATAGAGATAGATAGATATAGATATAGATATAGATATAGATATAGATATAGATATAGATATAGATATAGATATAGATATAGATATAGATATAGATATAGATATAGATTAGATATAGATATAGATATAGATATCTCACCCTTTTCAAGCAATGTTGTCCGTTTATTTCAGCACCAAACGGTCACTGGAAGGTCTTGATGGGATATTTATGAGGGCTTTAAACTGTTTTGCCATAGTAATGGGGATGTTACACCGCACGCTGAAAGCTCGTCCAGCTAAAGGCTGTTCAGCACTCGTAATGCTTATGGCAGCTACAGCAGAAAGAAATTAATCTCTTTTTTAAGTTATCTGCGTCATTAATTGTCGGCATAGCCAGCGGGTTGGGTAGCCCTAATGTATCGGTCACCCATGAAATAAGTTTAATGTCCAAGGAGCAACGCTGAGAGGGGAAATAAAGCAATCTGGAGTTCATCTTTCTATGTGTTCAGCGCCTACGAGGATCTGTTTATGTGGGGGAGGATATAATTTCATGTTTTCCAGCGTACAAATTCACCAAGATTAAACAACACGAGCTAAACCCTTGTCTGACGGAAGCCAGCTTCTGCGGGATAATGTTGATTTACACCTGCCCAGGAGCTAACCCTCTGAATCCAGCCAGAAAGCTTTTTTCAGATCTTGGAGGAAAATAAACGCCACAACAGCGATTTGCTCTATTTAAGAAAAAAAAAAAAAAAAAAAAAAGGGGATAGATAGAGTACTCGATACACAGGAGGAGAAAGAACTCCCCCGTCTGAAATCAAAGCTCAGGGCTACAGCCAAAAAGAAACGGTATCGTTTAGGGGCAGATGAAAGAACATGTAAGTTCAGCATGATGTCATGGCTGTTTATGCAGTTAAATCGCTCTTTATCATACACCAGACACATAATGACTTTCTAAGGCTCCCACTGGACGGATGGTCCGTCTCTGTAATAAATGTTGACAAGTTTTATATAAAACTGTATATCATTTTCAATTCCCAGCGTAGCCATTTGAACCTGTGATTAATAACCTCGCAAATCTTATCTGTTTGAAAATAAGAGGAGCTGGGTTTGTTTCCTTCAGATTAGGGTTCAGGGCTTAACAACAGGAAAATAGCCTGCTGAGATCACTCTGGTTTTCATGGCACATAAAAGTAAAAACCAAGAAAACAGAATTTAAAAATACGCTAAACATTCATATCACAAAGCAAATAAGATACTTCACGAGTCGTGATAACATTGATTCATGAAGTCTGTAACCAAACAATTGTTTTATATCAGGCAGAATAACTGTGAAGGGAGAGATAGGCACTTGTACATTTAAATTAAAACACTAATTGGCCGATAAGATGTACCGCAAAAAATAATATCCAGACTCAAACTTCTTGGTGGCTTGTCAAACTGAAATGAGAAATCTTTAGGCAAAGATAGAGAGAAAAATGGGGCAAGAAGTTGGGATTCCAGATCTGTGTTTGGCCTGGGTACAGCTGATATCCAGGATTGCAATAAAAGGGGGAAAAAAACCTGGGAAAAATAAATTAAAAAACCCACTACCACATTGCTCCAGTCTTTCCCAGATGTCTTAAAAATACCCAGAGCCTTATTGCGAGAATAAGCTGGTTTACAGTCAGCACAGGGACAAGAATAAATTAAAAAGCGGTGCTAAAATTCCACCGGCGTAGGAGCTGAGTAGAGCAACCTGCTGAAGAGAGAAATTTTCTCTAAAATCCACTTAAAAATCCACTTTAAATCTGCTTAGACCACCGCATTTAAAGCATTCCTAGCACGGGTTGGGAAAAGGAGAGCTAGCTCTGAACCTCGACAGCTTTGTCCTCTTCTTCCCTATTCCCCCCGTTAACGCTTTGCACCCGCAACCAAAGCCACGAAGTACGACGAAAAAGTATTCCCCGGTCCTTTCCCCTGCAGAAAAATGACAGAAAAGAATTAAAAAGGCAGCATCCGATCCGTGTTTTTCCCCTGGCAAAAAAACCACAAAGGGTATTCAGCTAAAATATATCCCGCTCATTTGGTTGTCAGCTCTCTGCTACGTTGAAATTTTCCTGTGAAATCAGGCGCCTCCTGCCAAGATTTTAATTTATTTTTGGGATGTAGCTTTCTGTCCAAAATTGTCAGCAGATTTTTCTCTTGAAACAGCTTGGAGTTATTGCAATATTAAAAAGAAAAATTACCTTGCCTTTGACTTCCACGCAGTGGGCTGCTCACAGAGGCTGAAGATAAGCACTGAGAACTGGGCGCGCTCTTTAATTATATCCCCTTAATAGAAAACTTTTAGTCTGCCTTTGATTTTATGGCACTTCCACACAACGCCAGGGCAGTGAAGAAAACAGCCATTTCTCCTTATGCTTTTCGTTAAGTGAAAACATCAGGGGTCACCAATAATTCACCTAAGCGAGGAAAGGATGGAACTGGAAAATGAGGCGGATCATGGAAAAAATCGAATAATCTCTGGAGAAAAAGCAAGTTATCCCTGCACTGGCAGATGGGTAGAAACATATGGATTTTGGTATGACACTTGTCTCCTAGGAGGCACCTCCCGGGGCCTGGACCCAACCAGGTTCACGCATTTCTCAGGGAAAAATTTTGAATTTTTTTTCATCGGTAAATAAAAACTCAATCACTGATTTATTTCTTGTTTAAGAATGGTGTTTTTCAACCATTCCATACCTCCCACCAGCCTGAGAAATGCTCGGTAACCTCCAGATTTCTCTCTAATTGATGGCAATTCTCTGCTTTGTGACAGAGGAAAAAATTGTCAATCCAAAATAGGGGGGAAAAGAGTCAATAAAATCGATGAATCTTGATAGGTTTTTAGGATGAGAAAAAATACCACTTTTCAAATAATTTATGTTCAACAAGAAATACACAGGAATAAAATTCACTGTTACTGGTTTTGTTGTTCCTCCTCTAGCATCTATATTGCCTAACAAGTTAAAATATTAAGAAAAACCAAACCCCTTTTGGTCAAGAGCCATAAGGCAGCTACGTGAATGTGAATGATATTCACTGCCATATACCACTTGAGAATACAATTTGTATTTTTTATAGCATAAAACCAAACTGCAGAACAAGGCAAAGTGAGAAAGTCAATTAAAAATATTCAAAACGTTGTTTGCTTAATCATCACCGTAGGATCAGAATCAGCCTTTGCGGCACCATGGACCACTAATAATATCAAACTGGGTTAAGGCTTGGGAAAGAAACGCAGCCTATCCCTAACGCAAACATGTGGCGTGATGGAAACAAGTGTGTTTGTCCACGAGAGGTCTCTAGAGCCCTGTATAATCACAGAATATTTCCATGGATTGCTCTTCGCCTCCTTTGAAATCAGACGGATGTTTGGATGCTCACGTCCAGCTCATGGGGACCCCCACGCGTGCCCCCTCTGGATCTGGCACATTTTGGCCTTCCTCAGCCAGGAGGAGGAGGAGGATGGACAGGGTGTCTGCAGGAGTGGGCAAATGTCTCCAAAGGGGAGAAAGAAGTCATTTGTGGTTGCATCCATGCTCTCCCTGGGCATTAAAAAGATACATTAGCCCCTGGCTTACGAGAGCAGCTAAGGCAAAGGGCAAGTATTTCTTGCTTATCCCGTAGATAAACAGGGGAAAAGATACTTTTCCTTGTGAAAACATTTTATCTAGTACCAAACAAGAGGTCAGTCAACGGTAGCACGGCTGGCACTGCAAGCTGGAGGGGGGATGGGGAAAGTGTCAAGTCCTTTTTTAATGGTTTTAACTGGAGACCTCTCCTATGCTGGAGGATATTTGCAAAAGATGCTATCTTAGCAAACGAGCGGTTACCTTAGCAATTTCTCTGCTGAAATAATGGGAATTCCCTACAAGCTGTTGACCTTTCTAGATTGTAAACATTCTTAAGAGTTTGCACAACTTTGTTATTGAAACATTAATATCGATTTTGAACCTCCTTACAAATATTTGTTCTATGCTTGCAAAATGGTTATAGAAAGTACCTTTTGATTCAGAACGTTCAGAAATCAAATGAAATTATGCTTTGGTTTATAATTACCAACTATTTCTGCTTTAGTCAGTTACTGACCAGGAAGCAGCAAAATTACCAAATGTTTAGTGCACAAATGCTTTTATATGTAAATCCCACCCCAAGAAGACTTTGCAAAACAAACATATGCTGAAAGTAATTATAGATGACAGCGGACACATTTGGAGAATCTATTCTCTCGGTCTCACAAGAAAAGATTTTGTTTCTTTCCGTTTGTCTAAACGATAAGTTGCAAATTGTTGGCCAGTCCCATCATTTGCTTCCTGTGGGATATCGTTTCTTCAGCCTCCGTAACTGCTCTTCTCGGTCCGGTAAGAACAAACCCCAGCCTATACATATATATATATTTATATAATTCCCACAAAATGTATCTCCTTGCTGAAGAGCTGGAGCATTCTCAGCACCTGGTGATTCCTCTTACCACCAAAGACTAAAGCAGAAGACACATATTAAGAAGTTCACAGCAGACTTCATTTTTGGAGCTGTTCGTTTTCCTGTGTTAGTCACAGTGGATTCACGGATGGTGCGAAGGGAAAACCGAAGGGAAGACAGAAGCTGCAACATGTTGAATTAGCGCCGATTTTATCAAGCACTCCTGAAAACCCCAAGAACAATTTTTGTCTTGGCCAGCTGTGGTAACTGTCGGGTCTCATCAGAGGGTGTCACAAGGAAAGCAGAATCCTGCTCTAGGAGTTTTCAAGGGGAATAAAATCAGTCTTTACCTATTCGAACACATGTTTCACCAAACCCCCATCGGCTGTCATGGGCAGGGCATAAATCTCCATGGCTAATACCTTTGCATGCTCTTCCTTGGAAAGCGTTTCTCTTGCTTTCTTTACCACAAATGGAAACATATCCCTGAAAGATAAACACCGTGTGCCCGAGAGCGTGGGCTCGGCGCCCCCACCCAGCCCCGGGCGAGCGGGGTCTCCGAGTCGGATCTCAGCACAGACTTCCTCAGATCGCGGCCCCATGGAGCCTTCATGAAGACGGCGGCCCCCAGAAGATCGGGGCTTTGAACAATGAATGCCTTAAGTGTGGTTTTCAACTTTTTCCCCCCCTCCCCCTGATTTGTGGACCATTAAAAATGTTCCAGCGGAGATACAGGATACCCTTTAAAATATGGAGATTTCTGTGTAGCATATGTGAACTCTTCTTCCTTACTCCCCTTTCATGGAGCCCCAGGGAGCTGCTGGAAATGCCGGCCCTGGGAGATCAAACAAGCTCAGGCTCTGTGAATCAGACAGGGGAAACAAATTCAAGAGACAAGGTTCTCCCGGAAACACCCTCCGGAGTCGTTCGAGAAGGCAAATTGGAAGTGCAAGTCCCAGCAGACTGAGGGGGGAGAGGCAGCAAAACCATCCCGAACTCACGAAAGGAGAAAGCAGCAACGCGAAGCCAGCGAAGAGGCGGCCGGGGGGATGCTCTCCTCTGGGACTGCATCGCCCGTAGACGCAGAGGAGCTTTCCACCAGGAGTGTCTGTGTCAACACAACTCCAGCTAACGTGGAAGGCAATGAACACACCCGGGTGCCTTCCTGCCCCTGGCACAAGTTTGTCCATGTATTTGCACAAAATTGCCCCGGGTTCTCAGTCAGTTTGAACTAATGAAGTGCCATAAACTTTATCGTTTTCTATGAAATATTGCTCAGTAATGATAACAAATAGCATTTAAACCAGATTTCTGGTGTGAGTGATGAAGGATTTGAATAAAATAAACGCAGAGAAGAGTTTCCGTGTCATGATTTGATATTTTTCCCTTGAGACGGAGTCAGACAAGTCCATATAAAAGAGGGTGGAGAATCACAGCCCGACAATGAAGCTGAGAAAGCCTGAGGGAGAAAGAGATGGCTGGAAATGGGTCTTCATCAACCAGCTTATACCCATTCCAGAAGAGCCCCAAACATCAGCAGAGCTTCTCTGTGTTCCAGCGCTTCCCAAATGCTACATGAGCCTTTCAAGGACTTAGTGATGGCCAAATTCAGGATCCAAGAGATGAAACCAAACTCCATAACCACTTCCCACTTCCAGTCCTCTTAGTCAGCAGAGACTGGGCACAGCAAAGCCCTGGACTTCACTAGGTGCCCGTCAGTTACTCCTGCGTGTTTATTAGAGCAAAACGAGTGTCCTGAGAGTTCAGCCCAGACTAGTCCTGGTGAAGGAAACTCAACAAAAGGTGGAACAACGGAAGAACCAGATGTTTTAGGCTGATGAAACCCATCAACCTAATTAGTGTTCACTTTCCCGAGCACAGCGGAAACGTTTAGTATTCTGGTAATATCAGGGCTGGTTTGTCCATGGGAAACTACTGTGTTTTAGAAATCATAAATGCGAATGCAGACCCTCAGTCTTCTTGTGAGCCTGACTCCACGCCTCCTTGTTCGTGTGTAGAGCAGGACTTCCTCTGTATGCTTTGCCACTGCGTCCTTTTCTCTCCGAGACAAATGGGACAACACAGAAATAAAGTTTAAGGAACATTTTATACACAGTTGATTAAGGCGAGGGATAACTGAGCTAATCATCACCCATTTCAGTGCTTTTCCACCATTTCCAGATTGCCAGATTATCCAGGAACAAGGTGCTCCACTAAATATCCAGATGATGCTAACTGTGCCTCTTGAGCTGATCCAGTCATCACTATGGAACCCAAAGACTAGCAGTGATTTGAAGGAAAAACCTTGGTATTACCATCATGGTATATTCATAAGATATATTAAAACTGTGGATTCTTTGTAGCCATTGGGCTCTTCACAGTCCAAAGCAACAATTTCCAACCAATAGCGGGCAACGCAACTGCAAAAATATTTCTTCAGCCCTTTTACTGGAGGTGACTGCACAGCATTTATGTGGTGCAACACAC